>NC_134852.1:50742524-51064524 GCF_049852395.1 Peromyscus maniculatus bairdii | reverse complement strand
CCAGGTTCAATTCCCAGTAGGGTGGTTCACAATCACCCCTAACTTCACTTCCAGAAACCTGATGCCTTTTCTGATCCCTGTGGGCCCCTGGCATGCATGTAGCGCAGTCATACATGGAAAACACTCATACACATTAAAAAAAAAAACCACCACAAAACCACATTCATTTCCCAGGCCTAACAGCTTTGGTGAGAAGCAGGATCTACCCTGTACATCCCATATGGGGAGAGACGTAACGGGGTGCCAAGGGCCAGGGGTGCTCATGTGCATCATTCTGGCCTGGGCGATGTGGGGACATCATGATCCCACTGACCCCATGCCGTTCTCAGGGAGTCGTCTATGCCAGCGACCCAGCCATGACGCGGCCCTGGATCAGGGGACTGGGCTTTCCCACGAGGGCACGCAGGCACTTACCGTGTTTGTGGACAGGGCGACAAAGTGCTTGGCAACCGCAGACGGCTACAAGAGACAGAGGCACATTATACCAAACCCATGCCAGAGGGATGCCCAAGGGTGGGGATGCCCGTCACTGGAGAAAACCAGATTCTACACAGGATCAACTGTTCTCTGGCTTAGGCCCTGAGGCTGTTAGAGGAGCCCACAAAAGGTCACGGTCAAGAGGGCAGGAAGCTGGTGGCACATGAGTGTAATCCTAAGGGTCATGAGTTCAAGAGCTGCCTAGACCACATAGCCGAGACTCTGCCACAGACCAATAAACAACAAAAAAGTTGTACAAGGGCCACAGGCCAGCCTGTCCATCCACACCCAAAGGCACACATGGCCAAGGAGGAAAAGGACCCCACACACAACCCGCAGTGTAAAATGGGTGTGGTCCCCGAGAGCAGAGCTGATCCAAGGTGCTGGGGACTTAAAGGATCCTCAGTCACAGCACTATTAAAAAATGAATGAATTACTGAAAGGGCCCTTAGCCAGTTGAAGCAGGTTCTGCTGGTCCCCGGGGATAGAAAACACACGCTATCTTGCGGGAGGGAAGGGGACACAGGACCCGCCCCACAGCAGGAGACCCGCCCCACAGCAGGAGACCCGCCCCACAGCAGGAGACCCGCCCCACAGCAGGAGACACGCCCCGCGGCAGGAGACCCGCCCACGGCAGGAGACCCGCCCCACAGAAGGAGACCCGCCCACGGCAGGAGACCCGCCCCACAGAAGGAGACCCGCCCCACAGCAGGAGACCCGCCCCACAGAAGGAGACCCGCCCCACAGAAGGAGACCCGCCCCACAGCAGGAGACCCGCCCCGCGGCAGGAGACCCGCCCCGCGGCCCACTCACTTCCTTGGCTGTGTTAAGAAACCACTCCTTAGCCGTCTCTGCATTGGTGATGGTCTCCTGGGTGGTGAAGGTCTGCAACAGAATGTGACAGTGAGCCCAGCTCCGGGTCGGCCGCAGAGGCCACCCTGGTGACGACTCAGCATGACCACAGGCATCCACAGACACACGCCATCATAACACTGCGTGTGTTAATTCTAACAGTTCACATCCCAGGGGGAAGGACCCAAACCTCACCAGAACCCAAATCCTGCAGGTCAGGCGTCTCCCAGGAGAGGGGCTGAGCATAGTCTGAGCTCTCTCCAGTTCAGCCTAGGCTGGATTTCACAATTCAGGTGGAATTCTATTTTTCAATTTTATTATATTTAGTGCGTGTGTGTGTGTGTGTGTGTGTGTGTGTGTGTGTGTGTGTGTGTGTGTGTGTAGGCATGACATGTGGTGGAGCTGTGAGGACAACTTTTGGGAGTAATTCTCTCCTACCATACAGGACCCCAAACCAAACTCAGGTCCTATCGGGCTTGGTGGCAAGCCCCTTTATCTGCTGAACCATCTTGCTGACCCCTCAGATGGATTTTTTATTATATTGTGTGTATTAGGGTACATAAGGCATAAACGGTAATAAGCAAACCGTTCCTCAGGCCAGGGCTCTGAAATCAGAAAGGTACAACGTGCCAGGCAGGGTGGTACACACCTGCATTCCCACTGCTCAGGGGGCTGAGAGAGGAAGGGAGCCACACTCAACTATGAAAGACCCTGTCTTAAAACCCTGAGAGGGAAGGGTCGGAGGGGAAGGGGGAGGAAGGGGGTCTGGAGAGAGACAGAGAAGAAGGTAATGGATCTACTAAGTAAGTATCACCCAGCACTCAGGAGGCCGAGGCAGGCAGATCTCCATGAGTTCGAGACCTGAGGCCAGCCTGGTCTACAAAGCCAGTTCCAGGACAGCCAGGGCTACACAGAGAAACCCTGTCTTGAAAAACAAACAAACAAACGAAAAGAATAAAGAAAGAAGTATCAGAGACACGTTAGGACAAGGACCAGTCTGTAATCTGCTTGAGCAGCTGATGTAGGAGGATCTAAAGTTCAAGGTGGGCCTGGGCTACAGTGTGAATTCAAGGCTAGCTGGGTATGTAGTTCCGTGGTAGAGTACTTGCCTAGCATGACTGAGACCCTTAGTTCAGTCAGCAGGCGCGCACACACACACACACACACACACACACACACACACACACACACACACACACACACACACGGGGGTGGGGGTGGGGGGGGAACGGGACGACACAGATCACATGAAGTAGTAAGTGGGCACAGCCTAGGACGAGGGTCCAGACTGAACCACCTCCTTTGCTGTCAGACATGGGAGCCACCTGAGGGCAGCTGTGTTAACTTGATCCACAAAGCACCATTCACTCAGACTCGACTGCCCAGGGCAATCCACCCGTCCTCCCCACCCCCAGCGCCATACCTTGGAGGCGATTATAAACAGGGAAGACTCAGGGGTCAGGTTGGCCAGTGTTTTGGCAATGTGAGTTCCATCAATGTTAGAAACAAACCAGACGCGGGGACCTCCCGCAGAGTACGGCTTGAGAGCTTCGGTCACCATGAGGGGTCCCTGCAGGAGGAGAGGACACGGTTCTGAGGAGTGACCACTCCCCCCCTCACCCTCTCCCGAGGTGAGCTGGGCTCTCCTTACCAGGTCGGAGCCTCCAATGCCGATGTTGATGATGTCCGTGATGGATTTCCCGGTGTACCCCTTCCAGTCGCCACTCCGGACCCGCTGGCACAGAACCAGATCACACAATTAACCCAACGTACATGGAGAGGCCACAGCTCAAAAACGTCACCCCTTCTGGGTCATTCTTGCCTCAATGACAACTACTAGTCCCTCTCAGGAGCCTCTGGAGGCCACAGTGCCAGATCCCTGCCTGTTCTGTGCCACACGCTGCCCTGGTCCACTGTCGCATGCTGTTTAAACAGACTCTGGGAGCCAACAGTGCTTTCTTGTCCCTGACTTCCAAATGTTTATTCAAGTGGCCTCCAAAACCCCGTTCTGAGGCAGGCTGGCTTCCTAACTCTGTGACAGGGAGAAAGGAGACGAGAACTACTTGTTTATCTCATGGTATAAATATCTGCACAGGGCTGGAGAGATCTCTCAGTGGTTGGGAGGATGGCTGTTCTTGCAGAGGACCCAGGTCCAGTTCCCAGCACCTACATGGTTAACTCACAGCCACCTGTAGCTCCGGTTCCAGGGGATCTGATGCCCTCTTCTGACCTCCATGGGCACCAGGCACACACACAGTGGACTTAAATACACACAGGCACTCACACACACACACACACACACACACACACACACACACACACACACAGAAAAATGCCTACAGAAAGCGAGAGATGTTCTGATCTGACGTGTCTCACTGAGCTCCTCTGACACACTGCTTCTGCGGGGCTTCCCTGTAATTTCTGCTGGATGTTGTAAGCATCCACTTTGATGATGTTACTTTGTTTGCTCAGGTGACTCCAGTTGTTCCTTGGGATGTTGTAATAACCAATTTGACGATTTGTTATCTGCTATTTTTAACTTTTGCTTACTATATACATAATGAACTTACGTATTCAAAAGTCAAAAGCACGTCTATTGTCTATCATTCTCTGTATGAACACATTCCACACCAAATGGCCTGTATGTCCTCACTGACAAAGTGGGACTTACAGCGAGGCTGTCACAATTTTTAAAACGGGGTGGACTCTTAGCCAGAGACCAACTCCTGTGACAGGTCTTGACCAGGGACAAGCAGCCAGCCTCTACACAGTGATAAAATAATTCTGCGTCAACTCCTAGGCCCTGCAAGAGCTCCACCACTGAGCCAAATTCCCACCCACATGGTTGTCAGATGGAATCTTACTATGTATATAGTACACAGTATAGCATACATACTGTACAGTATAGTACATATATTGTATCTGGCCCAGGACGACCTTGTACTGGGAATCCCTCTGCTTCAGCCTCCTGACTGCTAGCATCATAACCTATGCTACCATATCTGGCTGCTTCCAAGTGACTCTTGCCTCCGGTGCATATCCCAGTCGAATTCCCACCTCTGCTTAACAGTGCTGGCCTGTGACCTCCGCAGGACACTGTAGAAATGATACTGTGTGAACGGGACGCTTGGTCCCAACAACCTAAAGCTTTTGCTCTCTGACCCTCCCCAGACCGACGTATCACACGCATACTGTACCTGTGGAGGCCAGAAGAGGGCATCAGACCCCCCAGGACTGGAATTACAGAGGACTGTGAGCTGCCATGTGGGTGCTGGGAATCAATGCGGATCCTCTGGAAGAGCAGCCAGTGCTCTTAACAATGGAAGCATCTCTTCAGTGTTTTCTCTGATTTCTCTCTTTAAAGAGTCCACCTACCATGTCTTCTGGACACTCAGTCCTGCGACTAAGCCCATAGGAAAAGGAATTGAGAATTCCTTCCATAGGCAGTACCAACTTGCCATTCAGAGAGAATCTTCCAGAACTGACACCTTCAGAGAAGTGCAGCATCGGCCTACCCTCTGACTACAACTTCAACAGAGCCCCCTGTGGTGGTATTCTAATTGTACTGAAATGTGATTTTAATTGTATGTTAATAAATAAAGTTGCCCGGGGGTCAGAGCTATTAGAGCCATAGACAGAGTGTGGCGGTGGTGGCACACGCCTTTAACCCCATAGATCTCTGTGTGTTCAGGGATACAGCCAGCACTGGAGACATACGCCTTTAAGACCTGGGGGGATGTACATACAGACAGTGACGAGGCAGTCACGTGTTTGGGTTTACAACCAGTGAGAAGGCAGAACAAAATACTATGAAAAGAGAGACACACAGGAAATAGCTCTCTTTCGGGAAGCTAGGACCACCGCAGGAGGAAGGATGAGATTTTAGCTCTGAGCTCTGATCTCTTGACTTTCTCTTTTACATTGGTTCTGTGTTTCTTATTTAATAAGACCGTTGGTTACATCTACAGTTCCCAAACCAAAACAATGCAACTCAGACTGCCCCCTGCCCCCCCCCCAGGTTTTGATCCAGAGACACCATGTGAGATAACCATGTCTATTTTCTGTGAGCCAGGTTCCGGTGTGATTCCTGAACAATGATCTACCACTGAACTGACACAAGTCACAGGATGTGATTCTACTAAAAACTTGAACAAGGGGCTGCAGAGGTGGCTCGGCAGTTGAGAGCACTAGCTGCTCTTCCAGAGGACCCGGGTTCAATTCTCAGCACCCACAAGGTAGTTCACAACTGTCTGTAATTCCAGTCCCAGGGGATCCAACACCCTCTTCTAGCCTCTGGGCACTGTATGCATACAGACGCACACTACACTGAAGTACACACAGGCAAAATACCCATAACACATAAAATACAATAAAATATTTGAAACCTAAACAAACTGGATGTGGTGATAGCTTATGCCCGTTCTCCCAGCACTTGGGAGGCTAGACTATCATGAGTCCAAGATGACTCTGTCCCTAAACAAACAAACCTAATGCTTTGACAGAAAGCTTTAAGAGTGAGTGATCCTAAAACGGATTAGACAGCCCAGAGGCAGCTGCCGGTGTGGGTTTAAAGAAAGGGCAGGAAAATATTGCTGGGAATTGTAGGGAAAAGAATTTTTGTAGGCCAGGCTTGGTGGTGCATGCCTTTGATCCCAGCACTTGCGAGGCAGACATGCGGAACTCTATGAGTTCGAGGCCAGCCTGGGCTATGTGGAGAAAACCTTTCTTGAAAAACAAGAAAAGAAAAGGAAAGAAAAAAAGAAAAAGCATGCACTGCTCTTGCAGAGAACCCAAGTTCAGTTCCCAGCACCCATGTGTGAGCCACAATGGCCCGTAGCTCTAGAGTATGACACCCTTGTTCAGGACTCTGTGGGCACCCACACCTGCACTCACATACAGAGACACACAAATATACATACAATAAAAATAAAATAAATCTATTTTTAAAACCCCTTTATTTCCAGGCGAGGTGGTGCACACCTTTAATTCCAGTACCTGGAAGGCAGAGGCAGGCAGCTCTCTCTGAGTTCCAGGATAGCTAGGGCTATGTAAGGAAATCCTGTCTCAAAAATTAAACAAACAAGGGGCTGGAGAGATGGCTCAGAGGTGAAGAGCACTGGCTGTTCTTCCAGAGGACCCGAGTTCAATTCCCAGCAACCACATGGTGGCTCACAACCATCTGTAATGAGATCTGGTGCCCTCTTCTGGCCTGCAGGACATACATGCAGGCAGAACATTGTATACATAATAAATAAATCTTTAAAAAAAATTCTTAAAAAAATTAAACAAACAAACAAACAAAAGAGCCCTTTGTTGGGCTGGGGATATAGCTCAGTTGAGAGAAGGCTTGTCTAGCACGCACTAGGTCCTGCATAAACCAGGTAGCTCACACCTGTAATTCCAGAACTCCAAAGGCAGGGAGATCAGAAGTTCAATGTCATCCTCAGCCACATATCAGGGATGGGCTATATGAGACCCTTTCTACAAGCAAAGATCCTTTGTTAAACTTGAGAGACTAAAGCAGATACACACAAACACTTGGTCTTGGCCCAGTGAAGCAGCTCTGTGGCTGGGAGAGCTTGCCACCAAGCCTGACCCCGAGTTCCTTCCCTAGGAACCACGTGATGCGTGAGAGACCTGATTCCCACGAGCTGTACTCTGACCTCCACATGTACTGTGGCCCGTGTATGCCCGAGTACAAACACATACATGTAAGAACAACAATTATTATATATATTATACACATCATATAGAACTCACCTTGAAGAAATCTGTGCACACAGCTCTTGTCTAACGGAATGACACCCCAACCCCCCACAATAAGCTTCTTGAAGCAGTCTCTTAAGACTTACTAAGAACTAATGTCTGAAACTGTATCTACCTGAATGGAGCTAAGTGAGGCAGCTAAAAGACACTTAAGAGACCTTTAGCTGCTCAGCTTCTTACTTCAATCTCACAGACTAAGGTACTAAAACAAAGAACTCCGCCCCCAACACAAATTATCAGAGAAAGACAGACTTTTAATATATTCTTTTTGTTGTTGGATTGTTGTTTTGTGCTTAGAAATAGTGTCTCCACTGTACCCCAGGCTGGCCTCAGATTCATCATCCTCCTGCATCAGTTCCCATGGTGCTGGGAAGACAGGGGTGTGCCACCACACCTAAGACACCGTTCGGTAACTTCCTAGTTTATAATCAACCATACAGCAGGGCAGGACAGCCACAGCTACCAACCATCGGACAAACGACGGCAGCTTTTCTTTTCAATTTTTGTTTATTGTAATTTTTCTTTTTTTTTTCTTGTTTTTTTTTTTTTTTTTTTGGTGTTTCGAGACAGGGTTTCTCTGTGTAACACCCCTGGCTATCCTGGAACTCACTCTGTAGACCAGGCATACTCACAGAGATCCGCCTGCTTCTGCCTCCTAAGTACTGGGATTAAAGGCATTCGCCACCACCGTCTGGCTTTATTGTAAATTTTCAATTGGTAGATGACACCTATTAGGAGGTACACTGTGATATTTGATACATGGATCTACATAACAATCAGTTAAGGCTGACTAGTCTATGCATTGCTTCAAACAGTTAGCATCTCTCTTCTCCAGTGCTTGCCTGTCACATGCCCGACTCTGAATTCAACTCCCAGCATCACAAAGACAGACCGACAGACAGACATCGGTGCACCAGCTTTCTGTTGTGTTGATCATTTGAGGGGCTCACGAGCCAGCCCAGGCTAGCACTGACCTTGTGGTTCTCCAGCCTTAGCTTCCTCACTCACTGCTGCGATCATCGGCATGAACCACTGTGCCTGACCCTACTGTTTCCTTTTGAGAGGACCAGCCACAGGAAGTGGAATTCCTCACCGGGACTGCCATTGGTTAGCAGTGTGAGTTTGTTCCCTGGGCTTTTTGTTTTGAGAAAGGGTCTCCTCATGTAGCCCAGGCTGGCCAGGGCCTGGTAATCCTCCAACTTCAGCCTTCTAAGTGCTGGGATTACAAGCCTGATCCACCAGAACCAAGCTGCATATCTTGAACTAAAAATACCTAGTCAGCCTGAGTCAGCCAGTCCAACAGCCAGCTGTAAGGGAGTGTGAGTCTGTACACACCACACTGTCCACCCAGCATGCCTGAGCACACACAGCGTGATCAGAGCACTGGGGTCCCACTCTGCCACACAGCAGAGGGTGAAGGATGCCCTTTCACACACAAAACCTCAGGGGCATTCGGAAATCCAGAGTCCCATCAAGGATCCCTAGCCTTCCTCACCCCAGGAAGGCCTGCATCCAGGTGGCTGCCAGGCCTTTAAGATGAATGCCAGGGTCATTTTCAAGTCTGAAAATGGCTCTTGGCCAAGGCAAGCAGCCTTTGACCAGCAGCCACCCGCGGGAGCTGTTGTGAGCTGCTGCTTCCGGTCACAAACCCAGACCGATCACAGCTGACCAGATGATCACGCTCTGAGCATGCCCAACCCATACAGATACACACCCGCACACACCCGCACACACCCACAGGATTACCCTTGTACCCCAGACTTGGTAACATCTACCATCCTGTGCAGAGACACCCTGGGGAGACACAATGAGGCCACGATGGATTGTGAAGTAAATTCAGCTGGTCTCTGTGGCAACCCACACTGCCTCCCCAACCCCCACATACACTTGATAGCAGAGGAGGTTATCTGGGTATGCTGTGACATGTCTTTTTTTTTTTTTTTTTTTTAGATTTATTTATTATGTACACAGTGTTCTGTTTGCATTTATCCCTGGATGCCAGAAGAGAGAGCTAGATCTCATTACAGATGGTTGTGAGCCACCATGTGGTTGCTGGGAAGAAGAGCCAGTGTTCTTAACCTCTCTCCAGCCCCCTTTTTTGATTTGAGACAGGGCTTCTCTGTGCAGCCCTGGCTGTCATGAAACCCGCTCTGTGGACCAGGCTGGCCTTGAACTCACAGAGCTCCACCTGCCTCTGCCTCCTGAGTGCTGGGATTAAAGGCATGTGCATCAACACTGCCCTTGTGACGTCTTTAGTCCCAGAACTAGGAAGGCAGAGAGAGGCACATAGATCTCTGTGAGTCCTAGATCAGTATGGTCTACACAGGCCAGTTCCAGGCCAGCCAGGAACTGTTAGTTAGATCCTGCTTTGAAAAGAAAGAAAAGAAAAAGAGGGAAGGAATGAGGGAAGGGAAGGGAAAGGAAAAAAAACCGAACAAAAGGTCTGTGTGTGGTACAGTCATATGCATGAAACTGACCCAGAGGTATGTTTCACATTTTTCTAGCAGAAATCAGCTGTAGGGAGGGACATGGGTTGCAGTTCAGTTGGCTATTACGTAAGCCTGAAGTTGACACTCCGCATCCCTGCTGCCCTAACACCACATAACAGGCTGCAGTGGCGCACATCGGCAATCCCAGACCTTGAAAGATGGAGAGGTTTGCTCACTCTAAAAAGAGCTGAGGGAAATTCAGGTCTCAGCAGAGATGCCAGGGTCAGCAATCACACAGGTCACCCCTACCTGAGGCTGCAGCAGGGCCTAAGTCCTGCCTCTAGGGAGAGCAGTGGGCCCGATTCCTGAAAACACACACACACACACACACACACACACACACACACACACACACTCACACACACACACACAGCCGAAGGCTCATCCAGGCTAGCATCAGCTTACCTGGCAGAAAGACTTCATCTTCTCCAGAACCCTGTTGACCTCTGGCATCACGTCTTTGCCATCCACCACAATGGGTGTGTTGGACCGGTTCCGGAGGGCCACATGCAGCACAGCCCGATCCTAGAGATGAAGGTCGGAGAATGAGGAAGTACCACACACTCTAGAGTTAGAATGGTCCCATCTAGGAAAGGAACAGTGTGGCTCAGGCCTCTGCACCAGACAAGCAGGTCCCCAGGCACCCATTCCCACCACAGTCTTGTACAGAGAACCCACTTCATGCTTTGGGAGTGAGTCTAAGGACAGGGCATCCTGTGCCTGCTTATATGCTGTGGACAGTCAGAAGCAGATATAGCGGGACCTGAACATGCCTAAAAGGCTTTTCATGCCTGAAGGACCCCAGGGCACGAAAAGGCTGACTCAAAAGAGAGAACAGAGTGACCAAAGGCCTAGTGGCCACAACAGCGGTCAGGGATGAAGCAATAAAGCCCTTCGGTGGATCAGTGACTGGAAAGCCTAACAGCCTCCTCAGCCCTCCCGAGGAGAGGACTTCTTGTTTGTTGCACCTTCTGAAACTATGCAGAGGCCTCAGGATGTGAAGTAACGCACGCAGCCAAACAGCCTTACGGCCACAACTGCCACAAACTAAAACGTCACTGGAGTTGGCGACAAGAGCCAAAGCAGCTCAGCTGGTCACAAGAGCGAAATGCCCATCCAGCTAAGGACAATGGCGACCCTGGACGGAGCAGATGGCTAGGAAAGCGATGGCAATCCAGGGAGAGGCTCCTGGCGAGCGGGAGAGCCCGATGGCAGCCCACCTACCCTACCAACCCCATGACTCCCCACGTCCCTTAAGCAAATGCACCCCTGCAGGAAGCCCTCGACCGCGGCTCCCCCACACAAGCCCAGCTGCTTCTAACTGCACCTGTGAGCGCCAAGCCTCGGACTCCTCACAAGTCAAAGGACCCGGGGCTGGAGAGGTGGCTCAGCAGTCAGGAGCACACGCTCCTCTCCCACGGGGCCTGAGTTCGCAGCACACAGTGGCGGCTCACAACGCTTCCAACTCCTTTTCCAGGAGAATCTGACACCTGTAGGCACCTGTACTCATGTGCACATACCTACACACTCATAATGTAAGGGGGGGGGGGGACACAGAGAAGTGCGGAGTGTTTATTAGGCCTGCAGGCTTCCACACGCGCGGGGACAGGACTCCCCAGCACGTGTTTACCCCCACTTCTTCACTCCCACTGCCGAAGAGACTAAGGGCTTTGGTGACATGATTCTTCTTGTCCCTAGAACAACTTGCAGCAAGGACCCATCAGAGTACCAAAGTTGAAATTCTCCAAGACAAAGATCTCTCCCTTCAGGCTTGAGCTGGCCCTCCCTGGACAGACACTAGGAACTGCTCCAATTTGCTTGCCAAGGCCAAGCTGCCAGTCTCGGAGAAGACACACCCCAAAGCTCTGCAGCCACCCCCACAGAAGAAAAGCCTTTATACCTTCAGGAGGTAAAAGCATTGCTCAAGAGTGAGGGAGAAGACACGGGGTGGTGATAACAGTCTGGTGAGCAGGAGGGAAGGAAGAGGCCCGGCCGGGGTGGTTATGCTGAACCTGGTGACCACTACAACTGCTCACCTCCGTGTAGTTGATCTTCTCGCCACTGAACATTTTGTCCCGCGCAGCCTCCACGCCCCTGGACTTAGCCTAGGAGGAGAAGACACTAAGGCCTAGGGTCCCATCCCCACCGACCACCCCAAGTCCAAACCCCCAGTGAGGCTGACAGATGGTCGAAGCCTGTTTTCCTTTCCCATTGCCTTCCAAGAGTCTGCTCAAATAGCAGGCCCTGGAGATCCCTGGGATACCACTCCAAATCTGAACCTGGAACCCAAAACACCTCCCCCCCACGCCCCCACATCCAAGCCTGAGCACAGTTCCCCAATCAGAACATTACCAGGTCCACCAGCATCTCCATCACCTCCTTGTTCACAAGGTTCTTGGAGTAATCCACCAGAATATTCCCATGGTTGGTGTTGAGGTTCAAGCTGCAGGAAGATGCAGAAGCTGCTGGCCACACCCAAACCCACCCTCTCTGTGCCACAACCCCAGCGGCAGTGCCTGTTGCATGGCCACATAGTCTGACCTGCGAGCAGAATAGTGGGAAAAGCCGTGGCACAAAAAGGATGCAGACCGATCCTGAGCCAGGAGCATGGTTTAGCCGGAGAAGGGTGCAGCTGCACTGCAGAACCACTCCACCTCCGAGCTTCCCCCATGTCCTTGTCTCAAACTTACTAGGGAAGACAATGCAGAAGTACAAGGACTTCCAGTGAGGAGCCACAGGTGGTCCTCTCATGTCCCTAGCCTTCCAGCATCAGTGACAAGGAATGCCCGGATGCATCACATGCACGATTTCCTCCCTCCTCCTTCCATTTAGCAGTCTTCCACGGGTCTCCCTGGCCTCTGCATCGTGCCTCCACGGCTCTATTTTTACCCCGTGGCTCCCAGTAAATCTCAGCCTACCCACCCTTCCCCACCCAAGCCCACGAGAAACAGGTGGGAGGGGACAGCTCTCTCCTGTCTGTCGCGTCAGCAAGGGCTCCTCCTCCTCCTCCTCACGGGTGGTTAGAAATCACTTCTTGAATGGCTGAGACTGGAAGGCGGGGGCGAAGGGGCAGAGGGGTCCTCGTGGGGGTGAGGGGCACTCCTCCTCATGACTAAGCAGCCCTGGCCCTCTAGTGAGCACGCGGGTCCCAAGTCCCACTCCAAGGAGGAGTCAAGGACAAAATGCGGCCCCGGCCTGGGCCCCCGGGGGGCGGCTAGAGGTTCCCGGAGCTCCTTGGCCCCGACCCTGCGCGCCCACCTGAAGTGGTTGAAGCGCTCCGGATCCTTCTCAAAAAGGTTCCGCAGATTGAGATCGGCGCGGTTCGCACGGTGCCATTCCTGCAGCTTCTGGAACGTCGGGTTCCGGGTGAGCGCGGCCATGGCGGGACCGGAGAGTTACACGGAGCTGGACGTGCGCGGAAGAGGAAGAAGCAGCAGCAGCAGCGCGCAGCAAGCTCCGCGTCCGTGCGCGCAGCGGTCTTTATGGCGCAGGCGTCCGGCCCCGCCCCTCCCGGCCCCGCCTCCGGCCGCTTCGGCCCCGCCCCGCCCCTGTCGTCCGCGCCCGCTACGCGACCTTGCCAGTGGCTGCAGATCTGTGGGCCTCTGCTGGCCCTCTCTGTAATACTAGTGTGGCCATTTGCTATGTCCCTTGCTTGACTTCTGCCCGGAAGTGACTTGAAGGGCAGAGGCGGAGCTTCCCATGCCCGGTCCACTTGCTTCCTTCCTTCATTTATTTAATTCAGCAAAACACTATGGAATAAAACTCTATAGAGGATTCTACCTCTAACTCTTGGTTAGAGGTATTACTGCAAGGATTATGGGTACATAAACCAAATAAGTAAATAGAATTTATGGAATTTCATAGCTGGCAGTGAGTGCTCGTGAAAAGAGGCAAACTGGATTGAGCAGCAGAGATGGGTCAGTGGTTAAGAGCACATATTAGTACATCTCTTGCAGAGGACCTGAACTGAGTTCCCAGCGTGCACACAGGGTGGCTTACAACTGCCGGTAACTCCTGCTGCAGGTGCCTTTGAATTCCAAAGGCATTTGCATTCTCCTGCACATACCCACCCCGCACACGTAGTTAATAATAAAATTATACACATATATTTAAAGGCATATTGGAAATAAACACTGTAATTTTAAATAGATGATTAAGAAAAAACTTGCTCTTTATTATATTTGAGTAAAAGCATGAAGGAGAAGAAATGAGCCAGTTGGCTACCTGGAAGGAAAGTTCCGTCAAAGGGAATAGAAATTGCAAAATCTGAGAGACCCACAGGTGTCCCACAAACAGAAGGCGCATGTGGCCGGAGAGGGGAAACCTTAGAGGGTGACATCAGAGAAAGGGGGTTCACTCAGGGGCTTGCAAAGCATTGAGGATTGACTGTTGTTTAGAGAGGAGAAGCCACTGACAGACTAAACAGAGCTGGGACTTCATCAGAGTGATACAGGTCAGTGAAATAAACCAGGTCCCGAAGCAGGCGGCTTTGGTCAAGGGAGGAGGAGATGGACATGGATGACTGAATGAATGAAGAATCCACAATTTCCTGGCGAGAAAGGTCAAAGATACCCAGTTTGGGATCCAACTTCCTGGAGAAAATGGAGTTCTCACCTCCAATTCTGACTAAGAACAAGGGAGACTCCTAATGAGGGAGAAGGGGGGAGGTGCAAGTGTCGGGGGGATCTTAGCACTGGGGTGGCAGTACAATCCCAACACTGGGGGAGGAGAGGCAGAAAGATCAAGAGTTCAAAGCCAGTATCAGCAACATGTTTGAAGTCAGCATGTCTAAAAGACAAAAAACAGGAACTGAGGAGAGAGTTTAGGAAAGCACTTGCCTCAGAGATGAGGACATATTTACTCACCAGAACCTGTGTAAAAAGCTGCACATGGTGGCCTCTTGCAGTCTCAGTGCCAGGGATACAAGGACAGGAGGATCCTAAGGTCCAATGGCCAGCCAGCCTCAGTGGTAATCCCCAGGTCTCACCGATAGACCCTGCCTCAAAAAAGAAGCTGAAAATTAATAAAATGGGGGCTGGAGAGATGGCTCAGACCTCTTCCAAAGGTCATGAGTTCAATTCCCAACAACCACATGGTGGCTCACAACCATCTGTAATGAGAACTGGCATCCTCTTCTGGAGTACAGGCATACATGCAGGCAGAACACTACATAATAAAGAAATACATCTTTTTTTTAAAAAAAAGAAAATGAATAAAATATATTACTAAGCTGGGCAGTGGTGGCACACCTTTAATTCAGCACTCTGGAGGCAGAGGCAGGCAGATCTGAGTTTGAGGCCAGCCATAACTACTACTACTATATATATGCATACTACATACTGAGTTCCAGGACTGCCAGAGCTACATAGCATGAGCCTAACCTGAAGAAAAAAAAAGGGGGGGGGCGGTAAGCTGGCAAGATAGCTCATCAGCCAAGGCCAAGGCTGATAACCTGAGTTTGATCCCTGGAACTCACATAATAGAAAAGAACTAACTCCCTGTCCTTTGGCCACAGGCACACTGTGGCACACCCGTTCGAATAAACAAGTGTAATTAAAAATAAAATGGTGGGCAGCAGACCTAAGGAACAGTACTCAACGTTGTCCTCTAGCCTCCATGTGCACACACCAGTGCACACACCATTGCAATAGCAATCACTCCCACCCTGAACCTCAGCTAACAAGAACACCAGTCTCAGCCGGGAGGCGGTGGTGCACGCCTTTAATCCCAGCACTCGGGAGGTAGAGGCAGGCGGATCTTTGTGAGTTCGAGGCCAGCCTGGACTACCAAGTGAGTTCCAGGAAAGGCACAAAGCTACACAGAGAAACCCTGTCTTGAAAAACCAAAAGAAAAAAAAAAAAAGAAAAAAAAAGAACACCCGGGGTCCTCGGACTCTGGCCAGTGGTGTCCAAAGGCTCCCCTTTTGTAGGAGGCACTTTTTTAAAAAAATTTTTTTAGATTTATTTATTTATTATGTATACAGCATGTATGACTGACTGCAGGCCAGACAGGGCACCAGATCTCATTATAGATGGTTGTGAACCACCATGTGGTTGCTGGGTATTGTACTCAGGACCTCTGGAAGAGCAGCCAGTGCTCTTAACCGCTGAGCCATCTCTCCAGCCCTGTAGGAGGCACTTTTGATGACAGCTGCTGAGGCTTTCCTTCCTTTCTCTTCCTGTTCCAAGGAATAATCGGAGGCGAATGTGCTCAGGACCAGGCGGCTTCCCCGCTGAGCCATCTGCTCTGATTGATTGTCAGTTTTAAGAGAAACAAGAGAATGACCCCTAGAGATAGGCTCTCCTTGGTCTTTATGTGGTTTTGAGTTGTCGTTTACAACTTTTTTTTTTTTTAAGATGTAGTGAGTTCGAGGCTAGCCTGGTCTACCAAGTGAGTTCAGGACAGCCAGAGTTACACCCTGTCTTGAAACCCCACACCCCCCCCAAAAAAAAATAAAGAAAAGAAAAAGGAAAAAGATGCAGCCTGAGCTTTCAGAACGCTGGAGTTGTAGGTGTGAACTATTACACGTGGGTAACAAGCACAAATCTCTCCAAAGATTTTAGGGGTGCTTCACCTACTTGCTCCTCACCACACTTAAATCTTTTAAAAAAAGATCTGATAGGAACCGCACATGGTGGCGCAGCCTTTAATCCCAGCACTCTAAGAGTTCAAGGACAGCCTGGTCTATATTGCAAATTCAGGACAGCTAGGGCTACATAAGGACCTGTCTCAAAAATTAAACATAGTGTGTGTGTGTGTGCGCGCGTGTGTAAGTGTAAGGTAAATCCAGTTTTCTATTCCCATCGTAACTGCCAGGGTAGTGTGTGTGTGTGTGTGTGTGTGTGTGTGTGTGTGTGTGTGTGTGTGTGTGTGTGTGTAAGGTAAATCCAGTTTTCTATTCCCATCGTAACTGCCAGGGTATTTTATGCCAAGCACTGCAAACCAGAGTCAAGACTTCAGTCAGGAGCGACAGGACTCTGGGCCAGAGAATGTTCTTGGGATCATGCCCACACAACAGGGATTAAGCACAATCTGTAGAAAACCTGGCCCAGAAAATGCATGAGAGCCTGCTCAAACCAGTCTCAAGTGCCTTCAGCAAGATGACCGGATCATAAGAGGATTTGACGGTAGAGACAGGTTTAGTAAGTCCAGGGAGGGTCGAAATTCTCTACAACGCAGCCCTGGGAAAAGCCCTTGAATTTTGTGAAGCTGGCACTTCCCAGCCTTTGGTGGGAAGCAAAGAGCCGCGTCCTAAAGATGGGGAAACTAAGGCAAGGGCATCTGGCCAGATCATGATGCCTTGGTAAGAGTCTGTCCGACCAGGGTTAACAGTGGAGTAGGGGCTGAGTGGAACACGCCGGCGGGAGGCGGGAAGCCGGGAGCCGGGAAGCCGGGAGCGCACCACTACGGACCAGCGAGCGGTTCCGAGCTGCCGAGCCGCCAGAGATGCTGAGTCACCGGGCCGCGAAGGCTGGGGAGCGCGCCTCCCTGGGCTGGGCGGAGCTCCGGGCACGCGCACGCACATTCCGCGGGCCGGGCGGGCGCGAGGCCGTGCGCTTGGAGGTCGCGAGCACACGCAGTACCTAGGCTAGCTGCGTGTAGGCTTGCACGTCCAGGGAGGGGGCAGGGCGAGCGCATGTGCGCATGTGCGGGCCCAGGGTCGCAGCTGCGTGGTGAGAGACTTAGAAAACGCCTGCATTTGCACGTCTGGGATGGTTGAAATACACTGCGTGCGCACGCCCCGGGTGAGGAGGATGTGCACACGCGCTCTCCAGGAATAATGCGTGAGGCAAGAGGGCGTGGCGGGCTAACGCCTGTGGTCTCAGTGAGGCTGAGGCAGACAAGTTCGATGCCAGCCTGGGCTACATAGTGGGTATCTAGTCTAGCCTGGGCTACAGTGTGAGCCCCACTCATTAAAAACAAACATAAAACAGGGTACATAATTCCGACGGGGCGCTCCCAATGATAATTCCTCTTCCAGTTCTGATAGAATTCTGGTGAACAATTCTTGAGAGCCGTATGTCAGGTGTGATTTTTCACTCTACATTAGAATTAGCAAATCCTGGCCCAGCAACACCTTGCGTCTGCCACACCTTGCCTGACAAGGGCCTGGAATTGTGGTCCTGATAGGATCAGTCTTAGCTCTCCTGGGGCCTTCTACTGGAGAGCAGATGGAAACCCAAACTCCTGGGCAGCATCCTGCACGCTGTCAAGGTAAGCAAAGACTGAGACTTAGGCAGCCCTCAGACCAGTGGTTCTCCACCTTCCGGATGCTGCAACCCCCAATACAGATCTTCGTGTTATCATGACCCCCCACACCCTACAATTATTTTTTTCTTTTTTTAAAATTTATTTATTATTCTTTTATATACACTAGTGTTTTGCCTGTATGTATGTCGGTGTGAGGGTGTCAGATCTTGGAGTTACAGACAGTTGTTAGCTGCCATGTGGGTGCTGAGAATTGAACTCAGGACGTCTGGAAGAGCAGTCAGTGCTCTTAACCACTGAGCCATCTCTCCAGCCCTATTTTCTTTGCTACTTTATAACTGTAGTTCTGTTACTGCTATGAACTGTAATGTAAATATTGTTTTCCCATGGTCTTAGGTGACCCTTGTGAAAAGGTCATTGGCTCCACAAGGGGGTCACGACCCACAGTCTGAGAACCACTTCATTAGAGCCACAGGGTAAGATAGCGAGGGCAAGTGAGGAGGGATGGGTGCCTCGGGAAGCCTGATGCTGTCCGGGAAGAGGGCCTAATGGCTGTGACATAAAGGGCACCTGAGGATACTCTTAAGAGGATGTGATGATTTACTTCATGAAGTTTCTAGATTGGTTGTTGGTACTCTTACCAAGGATGAGAAAAATTGTGTTGTCTCCCCTGTAGGACAGAAATAAGAACTGCACAAATCTGCATGCAATGTGGCCTTCTAGCAAGGGCCTGACCCCTTGGGAAATGAGCTTGACACACCTGAGACAGTCCTTCCTGTCACCGAGGCCTACATTCCCAACCTGGTAACCAGCACAAGAGCACACACACTCCCCCTGGAGCTGTGATTGAATTTTAAGTCCAGCTGTAAGGTCAAATCCAGGACTCAAGTCAGACAGGCTTGTTCCCTGGGCTCCGATCATGCTGCCCATCTCCATGGCCTCTTGACAGTCATGGAGCTGAACCACCAGGTTACTTCTCCTTTGTTCCAGATCAGGTAGATGGCAGGAGTGGCCTACACAGCAGAGCAGGCTAAACCCATGGCTGATTAAGATGCAGGAATTCCCACGGAGGGAAAGGAAGCTCCCAAGCCTCCTAAGGATCTCAACTGCTGGTGTGCTCCTCCATTCCTCATACTGGCTGAGGCCACCCAAGTCCTCCAGGAGGTCAGGGAACAACATCTCTGCTTCCGTCCCAGCCCACCCAGGACATGGTAGGGCTACCATGCTCCTTTCTTTCTTAACCACTGATATAAACGGAAGTAGCTAACAGTACTGGGCACAGAAGCCAAACAGGAGCACAGTAAGTCGTCTGTCTTTCCTGCTGGCTGTTTACTTACTGGCACTGGGGACTCAACTCAGGGCCTTGGGCTCGCTAAGCTGTGTTCCACCATTGAAGTACAACCCAATTACCTCTATGTTGTTTTTGTCTCAGACAGGGTCTTATGTATCCCAGGCCGGCCTTGCACTGAGCCTCTTGTATCTGTCTCTAAAAAGCGAGGATTACAGATGTGTTTACTGAGAGGCACAGAGCAGAAAACCCATCATTCCTGGGTTTGCTCCTTAGACAGGCTGTTGGGATAGGTCACAGCATCCTGCTTGAGGAGGGTGCTATGACCAACTCCAGAAAGAGTCCACATTCTTCTAGTCGTCACCTGCCCTGGCAGAGGCTTCAGCCAGTTGACCTTAGAGAGGCCAATGACCTTAGGGGCTGCAACTGGCTGACCTGCTCCCTGTCTGTCCGATCCCGTCCCTTGACAGGTCTGAGACTCAGGACAAGCTGACCTGGAACCGGTTCCTGCACAGCTCTGCCAAGTGAGCTATTGCTTCTGACATGTGTCCGCTGCAGTTCATTTTAAATAAGATACAGAGTATTATTAAATGTATATTTTAATAAAGCCAATAGTTATTTTACTTATAGGAGCTTTAAAAGTAAGATACAAAATGTCGAGTTCCAGTTTGGAAGGTCACAACTATTCACATGATGTCCTGCTGATGCCGAGCAAGGCGGCCATGCGTTGGCCGTGCTGAGGACACACGCACGCGCACATACATGCGCTTTGGCGAGACGCCTCTGCCAAGCGCAGCACCTGGGATTACCAGTGTTCAGGGCAAGGCGGTGCTGGCAACAGCACCTGTGTGGAGACGACACAAACTGCTTCACACGGTCTCACAGCCATGGAGACAGAATGTCTTCCTTCACAGAGGAAAACAGACCAGAGATGACAGTGAGTGTCACCTGTGCTGGGGCACCAAGGAGCGACCTTGGCCCAGGGTGAGGTCTTCAGGGAGGCACTATGAAAATGAGTACTGCAGGGGACTAGAACTCGAAACACAGGGCACTGTGGACACATTACTGAAGGAAATACAAAGTCTTTACACGTAAAACAGCCACGAGGAACTCTGAACAGATCAGTGTGCACGCTGTGACAGCTGACAGACAGCAGCCGCACGGGGCTGGTGTCCAGTACGTGCCTGGGAAACTCTATGTACAAAGTAGTTCTCTGTAAACATGGTGAGGTGAAGATCGTCAGTACAGGCAGAAGTGGCACCCCCCACAGCACAAATGACAACAGCCAGGGCCTCCAGCAGCTTGGAGACACAGTACTGAAACACAGGTGGCTGGGCTCAGACACCCGACAGGTCCTCAACAGTATTCTCGTGTGTGAACTGTGTGTGCGTGTGTATGGTGTGTGTGTACATAGATTCTTTTTGGTATTTTTAAATATAAATTTATCTGTAGAAAAATGAGAACATAAATGTGTTATTACAATCTTTGTTGGAAAAGCTTACATGGAGTTAGAAAGAATAAACCATTTATTAGTAGTTAACATATATTAAAATGGTTTAATGATTTAAGAAAATATAAAAAAAATTAATACTGTCAAACTTTCATACCAGAAAATATCATGGATTTTTCTCAATTAGACATTTTCAAAGATGAAATATGAAAATTTTAAATAAGTTTTATATAAAGAACTTTCTGCAACCTCAATTAATATATAGTGGGAAATGTCTACTCTATATAGATATATTTATTATTATTTATTTCTCAATTGAAGCACCATTCAATTCTTCTGGATCCATTCTGGCTGGAAAATATCCCCAAATCTGTTTAATGGCACATGTTAACTAAAAGTGAGGTGGGTTTTTGTTGTTGCTGACTAAACAGAGACTCTGAATTCCTGTCTGCATCATAACCCTTTGTCTTTTGAGCAGCTCGCAGATGTCCCTGTGGCTCTGAGTGTGGGGTCTTGGTGCAACCCTCGCCACAGCTCCTTCCTTCAGGAGTGTGGGTGCTGCCTTGGTCATGGTGAAGGAGCTGAGGGCAGCAGATGCAGCGTTACCCTGCTCTCGGCGCGGGCCGACTGGCTCCACGGCGTGGCCAGGAGCATGCCCGAGAGCAGCTCCCCGTCCTGCTCTTGTAATTACGTGAGCCCACACCCCTGGGCGCGTCTGAGCAGAGGACCTACCAACCCAGGGGAGGCCAGGTGGCCGCTTCTCACCACCAGTGTCTTGTATAAGCTTAAATGAAGCCAGCGCTGAGCTAGCCTCCAGCCGGTGTACCTGGGTCTTAAGATAGCCACTGTGTTTAGGCAGGAGCCATTTGTAACTGAAAACCTACGTGAGAAGTATCTATAAAACCAGTGATGGGTGTGGGTCCCACTCAGTGTTCAAGAAGAGAGTTTCAAAGAATGGTCAGCTTTGTTCTCAGCCTGCAGGCCTCATGCCTCTCCCACATGCAGGACTGACAACCTTCGCACTGTGTTTTCCAAGTGTGGCCTCTGGCCACCTGCACCGGGATTACCTGAGGTGCTCATTAAGCATGCAGATTGCCAGCATCCCCGAATGTCAGAAATCTCCATCTTCAGCTGTCTCCCAGGGGTCTGCTACCTTCAAAGTTTGAGAAATCAGGCTTTAAAGACTTGGAGCTGCCAATCACCTCTGACCCAAGGAACATTTCCGTCCCTGGGACAGGGGTACACTGGTCCTCTGGGGGCTGGTATCAGCTACTCAGCCCTGGGGACAGTTGCCCCAACAGCTTTGATGGGCAACAAGCTAGCTGTGGTCAGTATTGGGGCAGATAGGCTGGCCTGCGCTCAGCCTTCCCAGGGAAGGCCTTGAAGCCCTTGGGTGCCACCTTGTGTGCTGGTGGAGGTGGGGGCTGGGGTGGCGTCTGCACATAGGTGAAGGAGGTGGCATTGCAGTCACTGGTTGCAGCCCACACAGGGGACTGCAGCATCTGCATGGTATCGTTCCACTGGCTGCCGGGACTGGAGACTCCATAGAGAGGTGCAGCAGGGCTGGGCAGCGTGCTGGGCAGCGTGCTGGGCAGCGGGGAAGGGTGCTGCCACGGTGCTTTGGGTGGCCATGTTTTGGTTTTGTTATCCTGGGGAACAGAAGAGAGTTCTTAGTGCCATTTGTGGTGAGTTGTCATTGTGTCCACCCCACCCTTCTTTCTATCTAGAGGACAGGGTGAGAGCACCAGCCCCCCACAGCCTGGTGCAAGGGAAGTTCTTACAGCGACATCAGCACTCAATGCCTGTACAACCCACACAACAGTCTCGTAGCCCAACTGTGGAAGTGGATTCATGTTTCTGCACAGAAACACTTAGATATGTGTACAACTTCCACAGTGCCGGGGTATGTATTTACAGGGCCTCCCACCACTCATGCACCCACAGCCCTTACTTATATTTAACTGATCTGAACAGGGGGCGTGGCATGTGGCTCTCACATGAGACAAACAGCAGAGCTTCCTCTACAAAAGACTGTACCAGCTGAGGTGATCGTATCTCGCCATTTATGAGAAAATAATTCACCACCAAGAGGAGACCCCTTATGACTTTGAGGCTCAAGGTCTTCAGCATGAGCCAGCTTACGGTACCTGGTTCACATCCTCCACTGTGGTAAGAAGAGGTGGTGAGGGCAGTGTGCTGGTCTCCTGCTCTCCACTGCTGTGTTTCCTGAAAGAATCAAGAGCTCAGAGCAATGACCACTTGGCTTCATTGTTGGGACACAGACAGACAAAGTGCTTGCTCTTGGTCTCTAGGTCCCCAGTCGAGGTGAGGAGGCCTTGGGTCCACCAAGGTCAGTGTGACATGGGAGGAGCCAGCATGCCTATAAAGCCCTTACAGGAAGTGGGCAGGAGTAGCAGCCAGCATGGAGACAGCACTGGCTGTTTTCACAGCTCTCTGAGGTATCCCACTTTGGCTTCTCATGAATTTACTCAATAGTTACTGAAAATCTTTAACATGCACTGGGTATGTTTGGGACTTAAAAAAAAAATACTTTGTGATGAGTATGACCAATATACATTGTTTACATATTCTAGAAAAATAAAAGCATGCTAGTTTGACATTGCTGAGTTAAAGGGGCAAGATACAGCCTATCTGTGCCAGAGTTCCTCTAGACAGGTACAGACCCCACAGGGTGACCTCCTTCTCTCACAGAACACTGCCAGTGTCCCACCAGCCCCGCACAGACCTTGCAACCCCAGGCCAGCACCTTCCTCATGGAAGATCCATCATGGAGGTGCCTCCAAGGCCCTGTCCCCCCGTCACAGGGCAAGCTGGCAGGAACAATGTTCTGGCTGTCCCACTCTCCAGTCCTTGGCTCAGCAATCTCCTTACCTTCTCTGTTTGACAGCAGCCACAAGGTCAGGCCCTGAAAACATGGAGAAGAGGCTGTCCCCATTGGCTGAAGAGGTCTCATCACTGGAGCTGGCGGAGTCTCCCTGAGCACCTGACCAGCCGCTGTGCAGGCTGTCCCTGGGAGTGGAGAGAAACTGGTCATGGACCTCCCACAGCCTGGCCACAACTCCTAGACCAACCAGACTCTGCTTCACTCCCTGCAAAACCTGACATTTCTTCCTTCTCTTCAAGTGTCTTGACTTTATTCCTCAGAAGCCTGTGGGTGGTCTGCAGTTGGTTTAGAGAAGAGTCAAGTGAGGATGCTCTTTCACCACCCAGACTTATTAACCAAGGAGTACCATGAGACACAAATTCATCTTCTCTCTTAAAGGAAGTGTATGTGCACCACCTGTGTGCAGTGCCCTCAGAAGCCAGAAGAGGAGGGTCGACTCCCCTGAACTGAAGTCACAAATGGTCGTGAGGCACCATGTAGGTTCTGAGTCACTGAGCCATCTCTCCAACTGGGTTATTTTTTTCCCTCTGAAGTAAGGCTTCTCTAAGTAACTCAGGCTGGCCTACAACTTGCTCTGTAGCCCATGCTACCTTGAATTCACGACAGTTGTATCCACCTCCCACACGCTAGGATTACAGGTGTGTAGCACCGTGTCCCACCCCCAATACCTTCCAATGCACTAGAACTGGAGCATACATACACCTTGGTTTTTGCTGGGCTGGGGACCGAGCGCAGGGCCTTGCACATGCTAGGTAAGCACTCTACCGCAGAGCCTCCTACCCCAGGCCTACTTTGCCTTCTGTGGGCTGTAACAACAGCATTCCGCAAGTTCTTGGGTTTCATACCCAGGCTCCTTTCACCAGAAAGACCACATGAAACACTGTTAAATAAGATCCCTACTCTACAAGGAAAAGGATTGTTTGTTTTCTCTTGCTTTACTAGTTAGTATTTATATATTTTTAATTTTTTCTTTTAGCCCCCCCACAGTCTTTACAATTTTTTAAGAGATAAAATAATTTAATTTAAAAATATTTTAAAACCTCATATATGTGTACTGCATTTACAAAAGGCTATCTTCAGGTACTCATTCACAGCAGAGGTGTATCTATGTGGATACATCATACCCCTGGCATCCTATATTAGGACCTGACCCCATGAAGATTTAGCCATTTCACACTTTCACTACCTGGTGAACATGAACGAAAAGCCAGTGGGCCTCCCCTTTAACTGAGGCTGTCTGGGGCATCCAGATCCAAAGTTGGCTTCCTTCCTGTAGGCAGAACTCACCCTTCTGTGAAGAACTCTGGCAAAGGCCAGGTCCGATGGGCATCATCCATGGGCGGCCAGTTGCCCCGGGGATTGCCCGGCCGGCGGCCATGCTGGGCTTGCCGCTTCTGCTGCATTGCCTGGCTCACTCCGGCCACGTAGCGTGCAAACTCGGGGTCTGAGCCCACTGTGTAGAGACAGAAAAAATCGGGGTTTAAGGCCAAACTGACCTCTTCCTTTCTTCCCCTCCGAGGACGAGCTGTTGTACACACAGAACATACAGTAAAGCTGGCTGCAGGCTATGGCTACTCCCTGCACAAGATGGAGCTTAGAGCACACAGGTCTGAGGCTGGGGTTGGCGAGTGGGGGGCTGTCAGCAGGGGCTAAGCGAGACTGGATGTGAAGAGAGGACAAAGGACGAAGCTCTGAACTGTCCACAGCTTCTTTTGGTTTTGCTTCTTGAGAAAAGATCTTGCTCTGTGCCCACAAAGCACAGACTAGGCTGGCACTCCCAGTGAACCCCTGACTCAGTCTCCCAAAGCTAACTGGTTTTTGTTTTTTTGTTTTTTGGTTTTTCAAGGCACGGTTTCTCTGTGTAACAGTTCTGGCTCTCCTGGCACTTGCTCTGTAGACCAGGCTGGCCTTGAACTCACAGAGAGATCCACCTGCCTCTGCCTCCTGGGTATTGGGATTAAAGGTGTGCGCCACTAAGTCCTGCTCCAAAGCTAAATTTTTTTTAACACAAATAGGAATTCATTAAAAAATTTCAGGGGCTGGAAAGATGGCTGAGCAAGTAAGAGTACTTGTTGCTCTTGCAGAAGGCCTTGGTTCAATTCCCAACACCCACATGATGGCTCACAACCATCCATAATTCCCAGATGCTCATGTGTACATTCATATACATAAAAAATCTACACCGGCCATGGTGGCGCACGCCTTTAATCCCAGCAATCAGAAGGCAGAAGTAGGTGGATCTTTGTGAGTTCAAGGCCAGCCTGGTCTACAGAGTGAGTTTCAAACCAGCCAAGGCTACATATTGAGACCCTTCTTAAAACAAAACAAAAAATAAATCTAAAATTTACTTTTCAAAAGTTTGTGTGAGTATGAGACTGGAGCCATAGCTCATGGTTAAGAACATCTGTTGCTTTTGTAGAGGACCTGGATTCGCTTCCAGGCCCCCCCATGTAGGTGGCTCATAGCCATCTATAACTCTAGCTCCAGGGACCTGAAGCCCTCTTCTGACTTCCTCAGGCACCAGGCATGCACACGGTGCACATCCATATATATAGGCAAACCATTCATACACATAAAAACTGGAAAATGTTTTAGTGCGCGCGCGCCCTTGTGGGTGTCTGGAAGCTAGCCAATGGCAATGTATCCTCAGGAGCTAGAGTTACAGAGGTGTAGAACTGCCAGACATGAATTCTGGAAACTAAACTCAGGTCTTCTGGAAGAGCAAAAGATGCTCATTAACAGCTGAGCCATCTCTATGAAGTGACTTAAAATTTCCAATGTCTTACTACTGTGAATTTGCAGTATTTAACAACTTAAGAGAATCCCATGATTTTTGACCAACTACATCATGGAATTTAACAAAGCCACATAGTGGATTATTTTCTTGAGTACTGGGCAGCAGACTTGTCTGTTCAGTGTGACAAATTTCAGAATGCATTAAGATACAGGTGAACACTGCACAGGGCTGAACAGTGATGTGCAGGGCAGCAAACCAACCCAAACCCAAACCAGAACAGAGGCATTTGGAGACGTGCCAAGAAGAAGGTACTAGGTGGGGCCAGGGATGTGGTCCAAGGGTAGAGAGGGTCTGCCTAACATGCACGAGGACCTGGGCTGCCTCTCCAGAACAGGAGGAAAAAACAAAAACAACAACCCGAAAGATAGGAATACTAAATGAAATGTGAACCCACCTGCATACTGTGAACCTTCGGGTTGGCAGAGACTGTTAAGATGCCTGTTTGGGAGAAGGACAGGACCAGTGCGAGGGAGGGGACAAAAGAGGTAGCTGAGCAAAATGCTCAAGGACACACCTTTGAAAATGCATAATGAGCCAAGTGGATGTGGGGCATACCTTTAATCCTAGCACTTGGAAGGCAGAAGCAAGTGGTTCTCTGAGTTCAAGGCTAGCCTGGTCTACGACTGAGTTCTGGGACAGCCAGGGCCACACAGAGAAACCAGGTCCCGAAAAAGAAAATTAATAAAATTTGAAAAGGAAAAAAATTCTATTGATACTTTTATATCGAGGTGTCTAAGAAATGTTAGTGTGCCAGGCATGGTGGTGCAGGCCTTTAATCCCAGCACTCAGGAGACAGAGGCAGGCGGATCTCTGTGAGTTCGAGGCCAGCCTGGTCTATAAAGCGAGTTCTAGGACAGCCACCAAAGCTACACAGAGAAACCCTGTCTCAGAAAAAACAAAAACAAAAACAAAAGAAATGTTAGTGTTGGCCAGGCGGTGTTGGCAAATGCCTTTAATCCTAGCATTTGGGAGGCAGAGGCAGGCAGATCTCTGTGAGTTTAAGGCTAGCCTGGTCTACTACACAGAGAAATTCTGTCAAAGAAGAAAGAGAGAGAGAGAGAGAGAGAGAGAGAGAGAGAGAGAGAGAGAGAGAGAGAGAGAGAAGAAATGCTAGTATCTTCCATCAAATTTCATTTTTTTCTTTTCCTTTTTTTGATAGGTTCTCACTATAGCCCAGGATGGCCTCAACTCAGAGACCTGCCTCTGCCTCCCCAATGCTTGGATTAAAGGTGTGAGCCATCACACCTGCCTTAATTTTTCTTTTTAAAGTGTTGTATATTTGCTTCACCTGCATGTGTGTCTGTGCACATGCACACAGCACCCACTCAGACCAGAAGAGGAAGTGAACCCGGGTCCTCTGCAAGAGTAGCTGGTGCTTTTAACCACTAAGCCATCTTTCCAGCCCCAAGGTCCCAAATTGAAAACCTATCATGGCTACAGAGTAAATCTGAGGTCAACCTGGCAAATTAGTGAGACTCTGTTTCAAAATTTAAAAAATGAAAGACAGGCTGGGTATATGGCTCAGTGGTGGAGTTCTTGCTTACCGTGTGAGAAGCCCTGGGTTCAATCCCCACCCAGTACCAGAAAAAGTAAAAAATAAAACAAAAAAATAGGATTACAAAATTGGGGCTCTTGCCATGCAGTGGTGGTGAACCTTTAATCCCAGCACTCAGAGGCAGAGGCAAGTGATTTCAAGGTGATCTCTGTGAATTCGAGGCCAGCCTGGTCTATAGAGTGAGTTCCACAGCAGCCAAGGCTACATAGGGTCTTACCGTCTCAGCTACCTCCCTGGTCTGCTTCTCATTCTTGCTACATCTCCCTGCACTTGACAGCAGACAGACAGAAGGTCCTAAAGACAGCTAAGGGGCAGGGGCGGTGCTTACTAGTAGAACACACTAGTACACACATGTACTCTACCTTCATAAGGCTTGTAGCAGATAAGCCTCTCAGAATTCATCAGTGACTGTTGTATTTTTAAATGGGGTGAGCAGTGGGAAGGCCTCACTTACCTGCAGGATCAAAAGGCAAAATCTCTCCCAGCATTCCAAAGACTCCATCACTTTGGTCACGGTTTGGCCAGGTGTTATTCCTAGGTCCCTGTGGCTTCTGTCCCAAAACTTCTGACATCATATTGTCCATATAGCTGCTCACCAGGCCCAAGCTGTACAAGTCAGAGCTGAGATCAGATATGCCAGGCCACTGACCAAGAGGAGACAGACCCGCTGCCATGGGCGGTGCTGGCTGCTGAGATGAGCCATGTACCCATTTCCCAGGTGCCCGAGGCTGGGGTGGAGTCTGCTGTGATCCAATGGGCTGGAGCAGGTGTTGGTAGTACTGGACCTGGGGCTGTTGTTGCTTTGGAGACTGCTGCTGAGGTGCCAGACCTTGCTGGGGTGCCAGAGGCGTGTGTGCTCCAGCCTGGGGTGGCCGTAGTGGAGGGGCCATTGGCAGTGATGGCTGCTGTGCTGGAATGGCTCCTGCCTTCTGTTCAGTCACCATGGCAGTGGCAGTAGAATTACGCCTTGTCACTAGTGGGGACCCCTGATGGGACTGGCCCATGGTAAAGCCTGAGAGAAAATCTATCACTTCCTGCATTTCCTGATCAGTGGGTAAGTTCATGCCCTTCTCGTCCTTGCTGTCCTCCCCATGCAGGAAGTTCTCAGGACTCTCCAGGAGAAAACCATTGACCATGGGATTACTGGAATTCTGAGCCGACTGGGAAGGGTCTGTAGTCCTAGGGAAGTTACCAATGTTCAAAATGCTCTGTAACCGTGTATCAATATTGCCTGGCATCTTGGCCTTCTCCTCTGAACACCCAGCTGTGAAGACGGTTTTGGAATAGTGTGTGCTGCTGGAGCTGGTGCATGACACCTTCTTGGTGAACCGAGATGTTAATTTGGAGAAGGTCTTCTGCAGGCCTGAGGATTTGCTTCCATTTCCAGAGGGCAGGTCAGCCTGGTTCCCAAAATCACAGATGTCCCTTTGTAGCTGGATCTGTATACAGGGCAGAGCTTGTTCCCTATTTGAATAGGAGGAAAAGAAAAGAGGAAAAGAGGACATCCCAAGTTGGAGAACGAAAGCCTTTTTTGGTGTGGATTACTAACTAGCATGATGATGTTTTAAGCCTCAGCACTACAAAGTGAGCAAGTGAGCTACAGGGAGACGGAGGAAAGAAAGGGACAAGAACTTGCCTGACTTTGAGAAAAGGACCTTTCTGGTGGTGTCCTGGTTGATTTTTTTTTTTTTTTTTTTAAATCAACCTGACATAAGCTAGTTATCTGGGAATTGGAACCTCCATTGACAGGCAATGCTATAGGTAAGACTGGGCATTTTCTTTTCTTTCCTTGTTTTGTTTTTTGAGACAGGGTTTCTCTGTGTAACCTTGGCTGTCCTGGAACTCACTCTGTAGACCAGGGTGGCCTGGAACTCACAGAGATCTGCCTGCCTCTGCCTCCTGAGTGCTGGAATTAAAGGCATGGGACACCATTGCCTGGCATGGGCATTTTCTTTTCTTTTAAAAAGATTTAATTTATTATGTATACGGTGTACTGTCTGCATGTATGCCTGCATGCCACAAGAGGGCACCAGATCTCATTACAGATGGTTGTGAGGCACTATATGGTGCTGGGAATTGAACTCAGGACCTCTGGAAGAGCTGTCAGTGCTATTAACCTCTGAGCCATCTCTCCAGCCCCACCAAAGAATTTTCTTGATCAATGATTGATGAGGGAGGGCCCAGCCCACTATGGGCAGTGCCACCCCAGGCACGTGGTCCTGGATTGTATAAGAAAGCAGACTTTGCAAGCCAGTAAGCAGCATTTCTTCTCCGTCTCTGCTTACCTCCTGCCTCCAGGTTCCTGCCTTGGCTTCTCTAGATGAAGGAATGTATAATCTGTGAGCCAAATCAACCCTCTCCTCCCCTAGTTGCTTTTGGCCCTGGTCTTACCACAACAATAGCAGGTGAACTAGGGCGGGTGGTTACTGGGCTCATTTGCTTTACACATAAGAAAATGACTACCCAGTGTTTAACAGACGGCCACATATAATATGTGTCTGTGGCTGGAGTGAAACCCATGTGTAGCATACAAGAGCAGGGCCTGGCTAGTGTGGAGGCGCAACTGGCAGATTCAGCAGAAAAACAATGGACAAATGCAAACAGTAGGAGGTGAGGGTGGGGGTGGGAGGAAAGGTGTTAGGGTCACTATGTATTGATGCTGTTACTTCCAAGAATTTTTGAGTACTCTTTTTTTCTTTTTCCTTTTGGTTTTTCAAGACAGGGTCTTTCTGTGTAGCCCTGCCTGTCCTGGAACTCATTCTGTAGACCAGACTAGGCTGGCCTCAAACTCAGAGATCCTCCTGCCTCTGCCTCCTGAGTGCAAGTGCTGGGATTAAAGGCGTGTGTGACGATGCCTGACCTGAGTACTCTCTCTACTGCAGGAGAATACTGTAGATAAATAGGACATGAGGCAGGGGAAAAGGCTGATGGCTGCCATGACCCTTGACGTTTCACTGAACTCATCATGTGTTAAGAGGAGAAAGCTGGGTCACAGGAAGATGATTTCAAAAATTCAAGGCCAATTTGGACTACATAGTAAATCTGAGGCCAGCCTGAGGTCCAAATGGAGTGTCAAGAGAGGAAGGGAAAAGAGATGAGAGAATGGAAAGAACGGGGGTCGGCACAGGGCACACCAAGACCAAGTTCTCAGCACAGAGATTCATCTCCTTGGAGAGACAGACAGGGAGAGGGAAGAAAAGAGGCAGAGGAGAGGAGGAAGGGTATTTGCCCCTGAGGGACAAAGGACTGCCTCTGGATAGAGGAGACAGACCCACAGGCAAAGGACAGTTGTTACAGGGAACAGTGTTAGGATGAGTTGTTTGTTTAGATTGGGCATGTAAATTAGGGTAGCCCAACGGGACAGACGCATTTTTTGGTTTTGTTTTTGGTTTGTGGTTTTTCAAGACAGGGTTTCTCCTTGGCTGTCCTGGAACTCTTTTGTAAACCAGGCTGGGCTTGAACTGGGAGATCCCCTGCCTTTGCCTCCCGAGTGCTGGGATTAAAGGTGGGTGCCCCCACCGTCTGGCCAAAAGGGGACTTTTTATTGCTGGACTTCAAAACTTTGGTAGCTGGACCTTGGTGATCAGTCTTAGGAATAAGTCTGGCATACGAAAGTGTCCAAAGGGACTAGACCGTGGTGGCTAGCTTTAGGGATGTAATCTAAAGTTACAAGGGAGAGGGAAGCGGGAGGGCAAGGCCTGCCAGCGCCGCCATGTCTGCTGTGTTCGGCTGCTCCCCCCTTCAGGCACGGCTGTACGTTTAAGGTATCCACCAGCACGAACATGAACAACTCAGAGTGGATCTTCTAACTTTCTGACTCCTTCCAAGTACAAATAAACTTCATGAAGGATACAAGTACATTTTCTAAACGTTTCTCTGCTTTTGTTTATGAGGATGGCAACTGGGTCAAAAGTTCTCTCCATGACCTTCCTTTCTGATTAAAAGAATGAAATGTTAACAGATTAAGAAATATGGGTAATGGAGAAAGAATAAAGCTTTGCTCTTTTCTTGCATCTTTTCTACATGCTTGACCCATCTTGAAATAAAGTTACCAGAAAGTGCCCTTTCTTGTTTTTTTTGGAGGGTGGGATGAGTGGGTGGGATGAGTGGGTAGGAATAGCGTTTGTCTGTGTAACAGCTCTGGCTGTCCTCGAACTCACAGAGATCCCCTTGCCTCTGCTTCCTGAGTGCTGGGTTTAAAACATGTGCCACTACTGCCTGGCTTTCCTTTTTTGTTGTTGTTTTGTGTTTCAAGACAGGGTTTCTCTATGTGTAGCCTTGACTGTCCTGGAACTCACTCCAGAGACCAGGCTGGCCTCGAACTCACAGAGATCTCCCTGCCTCACCTCGGTCTTTAATCCTCTGGGATTAAAGGTGAGTGGCACCACTGCCCGGCTCAGCTTTCTTTCTTATTCACTTACCACATACTCTGTGGTACAAGCACACATGGATTGCTCCTGGCTGTGGATCTAAAATGCAAAACACATGTACAGCTACTTCAAGTGAGTGGAGGGACACCAACCTTCCCACTCTCCAGCGGTTTAGGTCCAACACGGCTGTGTACAGCACATCCACCAGACCCAGGGTCTTCTCAGGATCCAGGCTTCTCTGCAGCAGGGACATCGTTGCAGGGTCTTCCTTCAGGCACCTAGGTACAAACCAGGTCACATTAGTCTTCTCTGTAAAGGTGTTCAGAGAAAGCATTATAGAAAAGACTACAACTTACATAATTTTAGCATTAAAAAAAAAAAAAAAAAGAGGGATGGAGAGATGGCTCAGTGGTTAAGAGCACTGACTGCTCTTCCAAAGGTCATGAGTTCAATTCCCAGCAACCACATGGTGGCTCATAACCACCTGTAATGAGATCTGGTGCCCTCCTCTGGCCTAGAGGACACATGCAGGCAGAATGCTGTATATATAATAAATAAATCTTTAAAAAAAAAAAAAAAAAAAAAAAAACAGGTGTGGTAGTGCACGCCTTTTAATCTCAGAAGACGGATGGCTGTGAGTTTAAGGCCAGCCTGGTATACATAGGATCTTCTAGGACAGCCAAGGCAACAAAGAGAAACTCCCCCTCCCCCCAAAAAAACCCCCATCCAACCTAGGGAGTACAGAAACAGTAAGTCTGACACTAGAACTCCTGTGCAAAAGGAGAGAAAACACTGGCACCACGGGTCTCTCAATGGGAGCATGCTCTAGTAGAGAGCACACTCAGACAAAGTACAACACAAGCAGAGCAGCGTGGCTGTAGAAGAGCATATTTAAAGTGAGCTAAACTTTCCATTGTAGGAGGAAAACACTGTAAGGTACAATGTTCTTCAAAGCATATAGTACACGTTTAACTAAAGAAAATCTCAGCTGAATTTGATTCACTTAACTCTCAGAATGTGAACATTAGCCTGAAACTAGGTATCTTTTTGTTGTTGTTGTTGTTATTTTTGGGTTTTTTTCAAGACAGGGTTTCTCTGTAGCTTTGGAGCCTGTCCTGGAACTCACTTTGTAGACCAGGTTGGCCTTGAACTCACAGAGATCCGCCTGTCTCTGCCTCCCGAGTGCTGGGATTAAAGGCATGCACCACCACCACCACCACCACCACCACCACCACCACCACCACCACCACCACCACCACCACCACCACCGCCTGGCTCAAAACTAGGTGTCATCTAACAAACCTCTCACAAAACCTATTTCCTGCTTCATAAAATTTCTTGAATGACACTGAAGGTAGACGTGTGCTCTCAACAGCAGCCAACCATCTGCACGTTTGGGCTCTGCCTCCAGTTCCGACACTAACCTTCTAAACTCTGGTCATTTCCAGAGTAACAAGGATGCTAGAAGTGGCATTTGTTCTAGCTTGGTCCCTGACCCAGAGCTTTATCTATTTTATTTTATTATTAGTTTTGTTTTGAGACAGGGTTTCTCTGTGTATCCCTGGCAACCTGAAACTTGCTCTGTAGACCATGCTGGCCTTGAACTCAGAGATCCACCTACCCCTGCCTCCTGAGTGCTGGGATTAAAGGCGTGCGCCACCACTGCCGGTGACGCAGAGCTTTTAAATCACTTGGGATTTCCAAGGTGATATGAGTGTTTTGGCAATGGAATAAAGGGGAGCACAGATGCTGGACACATATCTGTGACTGAGCTATAACCCTAGCTCCAAACTGCCTTTCATTCTACTGAGATTACGGGTTGATAACTCCTGGGTAGCAGCAGATTGGGGGATGATCACTTAGAAAGACCAGACCACTACTAGAAGCTCGGGAAGACCTTCAATACCATTTTGCTAACCTCTGGAGGCAGAGGGAGGAGCCCCAGAGAAAGTTATAATCAACCACACCTACATGATAAAAAGCACTAAGGTGCTAGTAGGGGATATGCTTGGAGAGGATGGGGCTTCATGCCCTTCCCAATAGCTTTCCCATGGCCCCCTCCATTTGGCTGTTGACCTGTCTCTGCTGAAGTATCCTTTATAATTAGCCCATACTTGTATGTTCCTGAGTTCTAGTAGTCACTACAACAAATTACCAAACTTGAGGAAGAGCTTATGGGAACTCCCAGTTACAGGAGATTGGTTAGAAAGGACAATAACATCCTGGGCTTGGGTATGAAGTGGGAAGCAGACTTGTGGGACTGAGCCATTAACCTTTGTGTTAACTTTGGGTGGTTTGCATCAAATTCAAGTATAGGGTACCACTGTCTACAGAAAAATCACAAGAACTGATTGGTGTGGGAAGTCCAGTGTTTGCTAAGTGTTGTGTGAATATGGGACTCTGTCTATAGGCCTCCATGGATTTCTCTGTCTAGTCTGTCTATCAGGAAAAGGCTAATGTGGTTAGTTTTTATGGTTTTTTTTTAATTATTTTATGTGTATGAGTGTTGCCTACATTTCTATGTACCATGTGCATGCCTGGTGTCCATGGAGCTTAGGGAGGATATTGGAACTCCTGGAATTAGAGTTATAGATGGTTATGAACCACTATGTGGGTGCTGGGAACAGAATCCTCTGGAAGAACAGGCGGTGCTTTTAACTGCTGAGCTACCACTCCAGCCTCCCCCTCCCCCAACCTCCATTTTAAACTTTATAATAAGAGTCTTGCTATGTGGGTGCTGGAGAGATGGCTCAACAGTTAAGAGTTCTTGCTGTCCTTTCAGAGGACCCGGGTTCGATTCCCAGCACCCACATGGCAGCTCACAACTGTAACTCCAGTTCCAGGGGATCCAACACCTTAAGACAGACATACATTCAATGCACATAAAATAAATGAATTATTATTTTTAAAAAGAGTCTTGCTATGTAACACAGACCATCTTCAAATTTATACTCTTTCTACTTCAGCCTTCCAAGTGCTAGGATAAGAAGTGTGGGCTACAACACCTGGCTTAAGATAGCTTCTTAGTAAACTCAGACACAGCCCAAGCTAAGGCTCTTTATCTATCTCCAAATTACTCTCCCTCTCACTACGGCCTCAAGGGCGGCTGTCACCTTGCCCCTGAGGTCTCCCCCTGTTCTGACTAGGTTTGCCACACCTGAGGGCCTTTGCTCGGCTGTTGCCTTTGCCTGGACAGTTCTCAGAACAGCCACTGTCCAGTACAGTCTCTCTACAACAAGCCTCTTCTGACTCGGAGAGCTTCCTGTTGGAGAAACAGGCGTCCTGCCAGCTCCTGGGCATTTTGCAGCCCTGAAAAGAGACAGCAGTCCTCCCAGCATGACTTGGCTAGGGAAGAAACTTAAGTATGAGGATAGAAGTGGCCAACAAAGGAAGCCTGACACTGGACTCCTAGGAGAGCTTGTTTATCCAAACAGACCAAGATTTGGACACCCAATTCTCTGGTCTGCAACAACTGACTACCAGGACACACCACCTGCTACAGGTCCCTCCGCCCACTTCTGATTGAGTCTGGGCTTGGCACTGTGGTTTTACCAACTAAGAGATCATTTGTTGCTCAAAAAAAAACAAACAAAAACAAACAAAAACAAACACACACACTATAATTCCTAGTAATTAATTTTTCTGAGAAATTAACAAAGTTAATTTTTAACTTTGTTATTATTACATATATATAACAAATATATTATATATTTATTATATATAACAAATATATATTATAATATGTAATAATAAAAATTATTAACAAAGTTAATAAGTTTTAGTTATACATTATACAGTCTTGTTATAAGTTATACAGCCTTGAAAGCTGACCAATAAAACACCTTTAAGACTGCCTAGGGTTTCCCCCAAGATAGGGTTTCTCTGTGTGCCCTGACTGTCCTGGAACTAACTCTAGACCAGGCTGGCCTAAAACTCAGAGATTTGCCAGCTTCTGCCTCCTGAGTGCTGGGGTTAAAGGTGTGCTTCATCATGACTGGCTTTAGAGTAAATTTTAAATTTACATTACTTATTTTGTGTATGTAGGTGTAGGGCAACTTTCAGGAGCTGGCTCTTCCCTTCTTCCATTGAGTCCTAGGGACTGAATGAGGCTGTCAGGATTAAGGTTATACAATTTTATTATTACGTTTTATTTATTTATTATGTGTATGTGTATGAATACACGAGTACAAAGAGGCATGTGAGGACAATTTGTAGGAGCTGGTTTTCCCCTTCCACCATGTGGATCCCATACACTCAGGTTATCAGGCTTGCTGGCAAGAGCATGTTGAGCCATCTCATAGGCCTCACTGTTTCTTCTGTTAGAAGCTCATGTAGCCCAGGCAGGCCTTAAACTTGCTATACAACTGCCTTGAATTCCTGATCCTCCTACCTCTGATTCCTAAGTACTCAGATTAACTTTTAAAATCAACTTTCATACAAAATAATGTATTTCTTGTAAGGTTTATTTTATTTATTTATTATTATTACTTGTGATAAGATCTCATTACATAATCCTGGCTGACCTGAACTTGCTATGTAGACCAGGCTGACCTCAAATTCACAGTGTCCTCCTGTGCCTACTTCCTGAGTGCTAAGATTAAAGGTGTGAACTGCTACGCCTGGCATTATTATTTTTAATTATGAATATGTGTGTGAGTCTGTGCAGGTGACTGCCAGTTTCTAAGGAGGTCAAAGGCATTAAATCCTCTGGAACTAGAATTATAAATGGCTGTGAGCTACTCAATGTGGATGCTGGGAACTGAACTCAGGTTTTCTGCAGTAAGTGGTTTTAATAGCTGAGCCATTTTGCCAGCCATGTTTCATTAAAAAAAAAAAAAAGTTTTCTATTTTTTACCAGTGTGTATGTGTTCGTGTGTTCACGTGGAGGTTAACAACTTTGGAGTTGGTTCTTGGTCACGTTTACATGGGTTTCAGGGATCAGAGTCAGGCCTTCACCCTTGCTCATTAGGCGCTCTACCCACTGATCTAATTTGCTGGCCACGTTTCATCACGACACTTCATCCACTCCGCTCCTACCACTGCATTTTCCTCACTCTGTTTGCCTCCTTAACTCCCCAACCTCATCATCCTAATAGTCATTCTCCTGCTGTCTGTCCTGTACCGGTATGTGTGGGGAATATAATGTATATATTATATAATATAGACATATCTGTGTGGGGGAGAGACAGACACAGAGGAGGTGTGTTGTTTACATAGCCCGTAATGGCTTCAGTGTGGCGATCCTTCTGTCAGCCTCCTCAGTGACAGGAAGACGGGTCTGTACCATTATGGCTGGCTGAATAAATTCCTGACTAGTTTGCTGACAATCATTTTCCCAAGAATGAAGTAACGTGGTCTTGCTTCAGCCTTTCCAATAAGCATAGACTTGAATAGGCCAAACATCTCTAACTTGAAATGCTCAAAATCCAAATAAAAAATGCTAGCAAAGACAATACAAGTGGAAAATTCCACAACTGATCTCAAGTGCAAGGCCATAGTGAAAATTCAGGAGAACTACAAACACCACATGAGGCCAGTGCTGGCCTGGAGGGAACAGCTATCTGAGACACAGAGAACTCTGTGCTTAGACCTCAGTCTCATTCCCACACCCCTCATCCTATCCACATGCAAACACTCTAAAAACAAAACCACACCACATGACAGTTGGGGTCTGAAATACTTCATATTCATCTCATAGAAGAGACTCTTGATCTTAGCTTCCAAAAGAAAAAACAAAACCCCAACCAAACACACCTTATATTTTCATCATTACCAGAACTAGACAGCAGAGGGAGCCCTTGCAAGGAGCCGCGGCCTACAAGGCCACTCCAGGAGGTCCAGTGAATGAACCACAGGAAGTGAACCACACAGGCAGGGTTTTGGTAGAAAACACTAGTTAGCAATAGCTGTTTACATTCACCCAACTATATAAAAGTTTTATCTGTTTTTCTCAAAATGGGAATCCTTATAAAATTTAGTATTTTTCAGTGAGCTATGCATGGTGCCATACATCGGTAATCCTACTTCAGGAGGTGGAGGCAAGAGGCTCAGGAGTTCAAAGTCATTCTCAGACACACAGTGAGTTTCAGGCCGCCCTGTGTTACAGAAGAACCTGTCTTAAAAAAAAAACCAAAAACTTTTTTTTTTCTTTTTTCCGGAGCTGAGGACCGAACCCAGGGCCTTGCAAGCGCTCTACCACTGAGCTAAATCCCCAACCCCAAAAAAACTTTTAAAATGAGAATTTGAATTGGAAATTTTAATTAGGAATTCAGAAATTGCAAAATCTTACAGAAAACTGAACCTTTTAAGTTATTGTTTCATAAGAATGATATATATATAGGGCTGGTTAAGAGCACTTGTTGTTCTTGTGGAAGACCCAGGTTCAGTTCCCAGCACCCGTACAACAGCTCTATAATCCCAGTCCCAGGGGATGCAACACCCTCTTCTGACCTCTGAAGGCACAAGGTATGCATGTGGTACACATACATACATGGAGGGACTTACACATATAAAATAAAAGTAAATGAGTGTTTTTAAAAAGATCTCTTTTATCAACCTTCCTACCTCGATGACCACTGATTTCAGGACACTATTGTTAAGATCAATCCACGAGTCCATTTAATGGGTAATAGGGATTTATTAAGATATTAAAAATTGAAGAAATGCACTCACAAATACAGAACGGAGTAAACAGCTGAGGTCGTCCTCTGTTCTGACTGGGAGAGAATCCACCTGGTAGTTGGATCAGACCAGGAAGCAGGCAGCAGGGAGAAAGGCCCCCCTCCCTTTCCTCTTGAGAGGTCATGTACAATGGTAAGACGCACCACCTTCTTCCGGCCTATAGCCCAAGGTCATGGGCGGAGCAAATACCACTATACACTACACCACTTCAACAGTCATACTAATGCTTTTAAATTTCGGAGCTGGAATTATAGACAGTTGTGAGCTACCAGGTGGATGCGGAGAAGTGAACCCGGGTCCTCTGGAAGAGCAGAAAGTGCTCTTATCCACTCTTCAGTGCCCCAAATTATTGTTTTTATATTTATGTGGAGGTCGGTGGACAACTTGCAGGAGGCGGCCATTCTCTCCTTCCACCTGTGTAGGTTCTGGGGCTTGAACTTGGGTTTGGTGGCAAGGGCCTTTCCTGGGTGAGCCATCTCTCTAACCAGCTAATCATTCTTTCTTCCTTTATTTAGTTATTTGTTTGTTTATTTAATCTGAGATGGTGTCTCACGTATTCTGGGCTGGTCTAAACTTCTTTTGTAGTGGAGGACAACCTTGTAGCTGAGGATGCCCTTGAACTTCTGATCCCCCTGCTTCCACCTCCCGGGTGCTGGGATTACAGGTGTGCACTACCAAGCTCAGTTTTATGGGATGCTGGGGACCAAACCCAGGGTGTCATGCATTCTGGGCCAGTACTCTACAACTGAGCTACATCCCAGCACAACAGTGGCCATTCTTGTCACATATCAAGGACAATCCCCTAGAGATGCAATGTGGACCTGCCCAGGGCATGCCCTCAGCTTCAGATACTCCATAAACTTTTCTCAAAAAAAAGGCCTGTGTGATTTCTTCTCGATCCAACAACCTCTTGGCCTGTTTCTGCAGTCTAGCTTAAACCAGTACTTCCTCAGTATTTCTTATTGTTATTCTAAGTCAAGCTACTATTTTTGGGCAAAATGCATCTATGATCTTCTCCCTCATTTGCTGTGATCACTGAGTGAGGCTGTGCGTTTTCTTTATTTCCTTGTGCATCGTGTCTCCTTTTCCGGCGTATGGGATCACATTGCTGGCCTGCTTCCTTATTTGTTTATAGGAGCCTATTTTCCTCAAAAAAACAGACTATGAATTACCCTTTATCTTTTGAAGTGTACTAAAAAGGGCCTTATCGGTCCCCAGACTTACAGTAACACTTGGCATATAATGGTATGAGTTCAAGGTCAGCAAGGCTGTGACTGGAACAGAGTGAAGAAGGAACTCTACAGTTTCTACTCGGCTTTGGAAAAAGAATGGTGACTCAATGGGAAGAGAAGACACTGTGGCTTCAGTAACAAGGTAAGACTGCTCATTACAGTCAGGTTCCAAAGCTGCAAAAGATACCCAGCCTTCAGACTTTAGTCTTCTGTTAATAAAAGTCAAATTGGGCCAGGCAGCAGTGGCACACGCCTTTAGTCCCAGTACTCAGCTTGGTCTACGAAGAGCATTCCAGGACATCCAGGGCTGTTATACAGAGAAATCCTATCTCGAGAAACCAAAATAAATAAATAAAATAAAAATAATCAAATTACCATGTGGATGGAACTTGAACCACAATTCTGGAGCCTTCTAGACTGATCTGGGGTGCGTAGGCTTCTTTATTTTCAATCTGTGCTGTGTCGACAACCACCTGGGAGAGAAACAAAGGTAACCACCAGGTTCAGAGAGCTTCAGGTATCAGACATTCCAGTGCGTACCCGGGTCAGATGCTCAGTGACCAGCAGAACTGTCCACCGCACATCTGTACTGAGACCAGTCAGGTCCCAGAGACAACAGCAAGTAATGGTGTCTGAACACACAGAAACCAAATTCTGACTCTGGGGTCTACTCAACTGTAGCTGTTAGAATTACAAATCCCTCCAGATGAGTGGATTGTATATGCCTGTCATCCCAACCCTTTGAGGTCAGCCTGTGCAGTATGAGACCTTGTCTCAAAAAGAAGAGATCAATAGGGCTGGAGAGCAGGCTTAGACGTTGGGAGTACTCCCTGCTCTTCCGGAAGTTCTGAGACCCAGCACCCACATCAAGCTGCTCACTGCCACCTCAACTCCAGCTCCAGCAGGTCCAATGGCCTCTTTTGGCCTCCACATATCTCTCTCTCTCTCTCTCTCTCCTCTCTCTCTCTCTCTCTCTCTCTCTCTCTCTCTCTCTCTCTCTCTCTCTCTCTCTCACACACACACACACACACACACACACACACACACACACACACACACACACTTAACTTAAAAATAAAGTCCTAAAATAAATGTTTAACTGAAAGAGAGAAATGAAGGAAAGGACTGGAAAAGGAAGAGAAAAAAGAGAAGGAGAGGGAGGATGGACTGCGCATCCTTTATTTTAGTAGTTTTAAATTTTTATATAATTGAAAGAAAAAATTTGAGAAGTTGACCCAAGCTGGGCCTGGTGATACAGGCCTATAATCTAAGGTACTTGCAAGGCTGAGGCTGCAGCTCACTAGCAGAAAACCACAGCTCCATTTTAGAAGGTCAAGCTACTCATAGGTACTCCTTAGGATTCCAAACACAGTGTCTAGTGGTGCTGATTTCCACCGCTATCAACAGGCTCTCACAGCTGGACCTTGGGAAACATTTCCTGTCCAAGGAACAGCCTTTGTGGGCCCCGACAGGTGTTTCCTCTCTCCCCCCACTCCTATGACGATGGTCCTAAAGGTTCTTTGTCAGCTACACAAAGGAGCCCTGCCGTCAGTGGGTTCTAAGTAGGGTTAGACTTCCCCTTTAGCTTACAGTGTTTTCTCAAAACAGCCTTCTCCTAATGTTCACTGTGTTGCCAGAGCCCCAGCTTCGGCTAGAGAGTCTTTGAGAATATGGCTCAGCCTCTCTTTTCTAGGTTAGCAGGGTGACTCCTGTTTCTTGCTTCTCTTCCTACACAGATCTTCAAGTGAACGGAGCCCAGCTCTGTGAGCAGGTCCCCTTCCATCACAAGGCAACACTGCCCTCACCTAGGCCGCCTAAGACCGACCTGCATCCAACAGGGACAAGCAGCATTCCAAGCTCTCCTTTCATGACGAGCAGAAATTAGACTAAAAAGAGTACTTACATTTGTTTGTTTGTTTGTTTGTTTGTTTGTTTGAGACAGGGTGTCATTCTGTAGCTCTAGCTAGCCTGGAACCCTCTCTGTAGACCAGGCTGACCTCAAACACCTCTAGAGTGCTGTGTGTATGCTGTGCTCAGCAAGTTCTTTAATTTTTGAACTCTCAGATTAGCTGCTTCTAACCTCGGATGCAAATGCTCAATCTTTCAAAAGGAGCCATGACTACAAGGTGGAATCAAGCACAAGCAAGCTACATGGGTGGATGTGCCAGGCAAAACACTAAGTGATTACAGATGCTGAGCTCTGGACCCCACCCAGTGTTTCTTTTGCTTTTTGTTTTCTTTTCCTTCTTCTCTGACAGGTAAAAAGATTAAACCACTGTCTTGAAGTGGACACTAATTTTTTTGTTCAAAAGGCAATGGCAGAGAGGGAGGGTAGGAAATGATTAGGTTGGGGGTCGCACTGATACCAGCACCAGTTACAAGTAGACTCTTGGAGGTGAATGTAGGGCTGCCATGACAGAGGAGAGTGGGCCACATGAAGGCAGAGAGAACAGGCTGAGTGCAGAGGCCACCCGCCTGGCTCCAGAGTGGCTGCAGAGCGGTCAAGGCCCGCCCAAGCAGAACTAATGCACTTGTTTCCTTAAGATGAGGAAAGCCTGCAACAGCACCATTCTGCAACTAGAGTCCCAGCAAATACAGGTTATCAATGTGTTAAAAACAAACAGCCAGTTGCCGGGCGGTGGTGGCGCACGCCTTTAATCCCAGCACTCGGGAGGCAGAGGCAGGCGGATCTTTGTGAGTTCGAGGCCAGCCTGGGCTACCAAGTGAGTTCCAGGAAAGGCGCAAAGCTACACAGAGAAACCCTGTCTCGAAAAACCCCAAAAAAAAAAAAAAAAAAAAAAAAAACAAACAGCCAGTGGCGGCGGCGGCGGCGGCGGCGGCGGCGGCGGCGGCGGCGGCGGCGGCGGCGCACGCCTTTAATCCCAGAGTGGCAGGCAGAGGCAGGTGGATCTCTGAGTTCAAGGCCAGCCTGGTCTACAGAACGAGATCCAGGACATCCAGGGCTACACAGAGAAACCCTGTCTTGTCTTAAAAAAAACAACCACACAAACAACAAAACTTCTGGTTTTATGGGGAGAGCAGGGTCTTCCTGTGTCCCTCAGGCTGGCCTCACGCTCCTCCTTTGCCTCAGCCTCCTGAATGCGGTGTATCTGCACATATGCCACCCCACAAGCTTCTCTTGTCCCTTCACACACTCACCAGTCCCGCCTGGCCAAACAGCAGCTGCACAGCAGTCTTACAGGCGCCCCGCCATGTGGACGGGCACACCTGGTTCAGCACTTCTGTCACAGGAAGGTCATCCCGAGGTGTGACTCCATTGTAGCAGCCCGCTTCCTTGATGAGCTGTAACATGGTATGCTACAGATTGACAGAGAGGGGAGAGTGCACATCTCAAGACATTGGCAAGACTCCAAAACCTGTAGGAGTGCATTTACACAACCATCCTCCAGAGAAGCATTCTGACAACACCCAGACCATGCCAGGTAGAAAAAACAAAACATAGATTTTGCAGGCAGGGTCTCACTGTGTGTCCCTGATGGGCCTAGAACTCTCTATGTAGACCAGGCTGGCCTCAAACTCAGAAAGCTACCTTTCTCTGCCTCCCTGAGTGGTAGAGTTACAGGTATGTGCCACTAAGCCTGGCCCAACCTCAACTTTTTTTAAACAATAACAAAGTCAGTGCAGAGAGGCTCTGAAACAGACCGAATGAGCCCAAGTTCCAGCTCTCCTAATTGCTAGGCATGTTACTTTGGTCTCAGTTCCTCTGTCACATGGGAACAGGTGGAAGAGCCATGCCTAAACTCAGTGAGACACGAATTCAATAAAACAATGCATGCGAAGCACTTTGCTGTAATTCCTGCACCAATGATGCTTCACAAATGATTATTATTATTGTACTAAGATTTCTGTTACTTAATTCTCAAAATCACACCTGCAAACATTAATCAACAGGAGTTCATGGTGTACTCTCAATCTCTGTTAAACATTTGAACAAATGTTTGTTATTTTAATTATTCATTTAAATTACTAATACAACTTTCTTAGCAAATGTCTTATTAGGGTACCCAGGGCTGGGTGTGACTTAGTGTTTATTATGCACGCGTGAGGCCCTGGGTTCAACCCCTAGCACCACACACACAAAGCGAGACATCACAGGCTGCATTTGGCCGAGACATCACAGGCTGCATTTGGCCGTCACTGTACTCAGTTAGAGCCTCAGTCCTTGATCTCCACTGTGTAATCTACATTCTTCAAAAGCCCTCAAGTTTCCCAAAACAGTTCTCTTTCCAAGTTCACGCTCAGGTGCTGGAACCCAGGGAGTCCAGGGAAAGCTACCGTCTTAAGCTTCAGATTGTCAGCAGCCGACTCATTAAAGGAGACCCCCTTCAGGAAGTGCGGTCCTATCTGCACAGGGACGATGGGAAGCTCACACTGCATGGGCTGTGGGGGTGTCTGCCTTCGCCCCGTCTGCTGAGCTTCCGCCTCACTGCAGCAGCCCTGGAAAGGGTTTGGAGAGGAGAGTGGAGGTGACTCACAGCTCACACGGCAAAGCATTTGGTTCCCACAGGACTGATAGACAACTCCCAAGCCACCAGAGAGAAAAGTGTACCTGCAAACTTGCTTCAATGGCCTTCGGGTTCAGGTGGAAGCCAGCTTTCATTGCATATTCACAGTGGCCTAAGCTTTCCAATGCTATTTTATATGCCTGCAAGAATCAGGGTTAACGCAGCAGATTAGAATACGATCAAGTCCAACCAAAATAAGAACTTAAAACTTCTACAGTTGTAGAAGGGGTTAGGGAAGGATAGGTGGGTGAATATGACCAAAATACACTACATGCATACATGAAATTCTCAAAGAATAAAAATATTATGTTTAAATTTTTCTAGTTATTATTATTTTGTTGCCTTTTTAAGCAGTCATTTCTCTATGCATCTGCCAGTATTGAAACACTTACCTGCAAAGCACTGTCAATTTTCATGTTCAGCTCTTTGAGCTGGTGCTCAGGAATTGCTGCACTTTGAGAACAAAAGAGTTGTTGGACTTCGATTCCTGCCAGGCGTCCATCACAGCCTCTCTCTCTTAATCTAGACGTTGCCTATGACATAAACAGTAACCAATAGGTAAAGAAGGGCACTACAGTTGCTAGCAAAATTCAAACAGGACCACCAGCAACAAATCCTACACCATAAATGAAGTATGTGAGCTGGATATACACCTGGAGTTCTGGACTGTTCACACTACAAAGTCGGTAGTCTGAAATTCTGCAGGTTTACTGGTCTTTTTGGAGACAGTCTTGCCATGTAACTCGGGGTGGCTTCAAGCTTACAACTGGCATGCCTCAGCCTTCTGAGTGATGGGATTATAAGCCTGTACCATCATGCCTGGCCAAATAACATTACTAGGAGTGAGTCTCTGTTCTTCTAGGTCAGGATAGAATATTAACATTTACAAACCTCACAGAACTACAGGGAAGGAAACTAGCAGCTTCAACACTGTCAAGTTCAAGGCTTTCAGTTTCATAAGTCATGTGTACACACCAGCCTGCAGACTAACCCAGCCCTGAAACCTAACAGTCTTCAGATTTAAACCATTTGACTCTTTCTAAGAATCTTCAAGTGAAATGTTTAGCCTCCGGGGTTTGTGCTAGCTGCTGACAGACACTAGCCCTGACCCTAGAACATAAAGCCTGGTCCCTGCCTTCCTGGAGATGATGGCCTCACCAGCCAAAAAGGTAAACAATGAGAACTGTAGGAGGGGGCACAGCGAGCACTGAACGTGGTGTGGAGAGGCCATCTTCAGGAATCCCGGAACCCCAGGACTCTAAGGCAAAGGATTACAAGTTCCAGACCAAACTGGGCTACAAAACAAGAGCCTGTCTCAGAAAACGGCAGTTTAGGTAGGGAGTTGGAACTGCATGTGCTCAGGGTAGGGCGAAGGTATGTCAAGGCACTAATAATTCCTAATATCCACCAGGGATCCAAAACACTCCAAGGAACCCTGTAGAGCAGAACGATACGGCAGGACTCAGTGTGCAGAGTGAGATGTCCATATCGGACCCTAACAACATGAGAAGCACAGATGTCCGACTTAAACATCAGAAGGGCGAGGCAGAAATGGGAGAAACAGTTCAGGAAAGTGTGACCCACCCTCCTAAAACTAGGTATGGGGGGGCGCAGAAGAGGGGACAGCCCTAAGAGTATCTGGAGGTGAGCCTGCAGGGCTCTCCTAAGGATCTGCCTGGGTGCAGACATGATGGGAACACTGAAAGGTCAGTCTCAGGTCTCAGATGCACAGTCTAGTGTCAGACGGCACCACTGACCAGCGTGAGGATGGCATAGAGAGAAACATGGGGAGAAGCCAGAGCCAAGCCACCTGTCCAACTTAAGATAGGCAGCTGTTTAATTCAGGGCCCTGGATGCCATGGAAAGTGGGTTGACCAAATACATTTGAAGCATCCCTCTGCACAGGAGTGATCTAAGTCCCAACACTGGGTAGAGACCCCCCAGGGAAAAAGAAACCTAACACTGAACCCTGAGAAACTCACCCTCAGAAGCTGTACTGCAGAGAGGCTAGCAAAGCAGATGAAGGAAGGACAGCTCAGAGCAAACAAAGCAGGTAACCTTTTCCTGAACATTAATTCCAAATGCTTCCATATATTTATTTAGTGTGTGTCTAGGACAGGGCACACGTGTGCCGCACTGTGTATGCAGAGACTGGAGGGCAACTTGTTGGGAATCGGTTCTCTCCTTTGACACTGCATTCCAAGGGACAGAACGGAGGCTCCCAGGTTTCTGTGGCAACCGCTTCTGCCTGCTGTGCCATCTTGCTAACAACACGTATCGTGTTTTATGTGCTTACAGTCCTTCATGCTTTATGTGGTTGAGAAGAGACCAGAGAATATATGGTTTTCAGAGTGAACGAGAAAGGTGAGGAAAAGACACCTCCTCCAAAAAGTTGGGCTGTCAAAGGGGTAGAGGAACAGGTAGGCTTTTGTGTTGGAAGCACATTAGTGTTGAGAGAAAACTTTGGGTCCCACGGCAGAAGCCAGGTCCTTGAGGATGGGAATAAGGTGCTGCCAAAGCAAGCCCTGAACCTGAGAACAGGGCACCTCCTCTGTTGTCGTGAAAGGGAAGGAAATAGATGGAGGTGAGCTGGAGGAGCGGTACTGTTCTGGCCATGCAAGAAGAAAGACTGCATCGGGGGTTCCATTTTCACAGGGCAGTGTGGCTAAGGGGCACCAGCAGGAAGCAGGCAGGGAGATCAGTGAGGTGGTGCTGAGGTTTTAGGATGTAAAAGGAATATTCAGGAGGCTGGAGCCTAGACACTCTAAGGATAGAAGGCTGTGAAGCCAGATGACAGACAAAGGTCTGAACCCACACCAGCAGTGGAGAGAGAGAGAGAGACCAGCAGTGGAGAGACAGAGACACCAGCAGCGGAGAGAGAGAGACCAGCAGTGGAGAGACAGAGACACCAGCAGTGGAAAGACAGAGACAGAGACACCAGCAGTGGAAAGACCAGCAGTGGAGAGAGAGAGAGAGAGAGAGAGAGAGAGAGAGAGAGAGAGAGAGAGAGAGACAGACCAGCAGTGGAGAGAGACAGAGACAGAGACACCAGCAGTGGAGAGAGAGACCAGCAGTGGAGGGAGGGAGGGAGAGAGAGAGGGAGGGAGGGAGGGAGGGAGAGAGAGAGGGAGGGAGGGAGGGAGGGAGGGAGAGAGAGAGGGAGGGAGGGAGGGAGGGAGGGAGAGAGAGAGGGAGGGAGGGAGGGAGGGAGAGAGAGAGGGAGGGAGGGAGGGAGGGAGAGAGAGAGAGAGAGAGGGAGAGCGCAGCAGTGCAGTGGAGAGAGAGCTGGCACTGAGGGTCCCCCTGGGAAAGCCTGTGACATGACAGAGGAAGTCAACCAAGAGCAGGAAGAGAGCAAACAATGGCACACCAAGCATCACAACATCAGAGACGGCACAGTGCCACGAAACAGCCCGGGGTGACTCAATGGAAGACAGAAGATCAGTTCAGTTCGGTTTGGTCTTGAGACAGGGTACCCTCACATACCCCAAGATGGCCTTGAATTCACTATGTAAGCAAGGATGACCTCGAGTTCCTAATCCTGCTTCAGCTCCCAAGTGCTATGATACAGGTGTTTGCCACCACGCCTGGCTACAGGTCCTATAAGATCCTGTAACAAGCCAGGGAGGCAGTGGTGCATGCCTTTAATCCCAGCACTCGGGAGGCAGAGGCAGGTGGATCTCTGTGAGTTCGAGGCCAGTCTGGTCTACAGAGCGAGTTCCAGGACAGCCAGGGCTACACAGAGGAGCCCTGTCTTGAAAAACTAGAAAGAAAAAAAAAAATCCTATAACAAAATGTAGTATACCGCAACTTAACTGTGGGGTAATACAAATTAGACATCATTTAAGAAATCAACACACTATTCCTTAACCATAAGTGATCTTGTATTCTACAAAATAGAACAGTGACTTTGAGGGTTTGCTTTTCCTTTCTCTCACTAGAAAAAGGGGTGTCAACATGAAAGAGAACTGCTGAAATGTAGCAGCAAAGGAGCACCCAGCTTCGAGGCTTTGTTCCCCGCTCCTCCGATGGCCTTGGACTTCTGGGTGGTGCTGACGTCACAGTCCGGCTTGTGTGGTCAGACCACAACCGTGGCCCGCTCCTGGTGCTGCTCCTACAGTCGGCACTGCAGTGCGTGCCTCCCTCTGCTCAGTGCGGCCTTTGTGGGCTGCTAGGAGCCTGCAAGAGAACTCCTGTCTTGGGACCACAATTGCCATCTTCCTGTCTCTCCCACTTTATAAAGGGCTGTGGCCTTTTACAAGTTAAAGATGTTTAGAGATAAGGCATTATCAGCTTAATAAGAACTTCAGAAACAGTTACAGAATTACTCTAAAAAACCACCAAATGGCCTAAAGCCTGGATGGGATGCAAGATAGTTCTAAGTGCGGGGGCTACTAACAGCCCAGATTGAAAGAGTGTGAGGTCAAGGGCTGAGGCCGACTCCTGCTGTGTCAACACCACTGTGAGCTGTGGGCCTGATTTCAAGGAGTCCGCAGCCCAGACCGGGTCTGTATGAAGCCTGGGATCCAGCCCAGGAAGAAGAGCAACTATAGCAGCTCTGGGCACTGCTTTTATTGAGGGGCTAGAAACTGCCTTTACCTCCAGCCTCACGCAGGGCACTGACAGCGCACAGTCTCGGCCTCTCAGCTGAGGCATCGGTACCCTCCAGGTTTTCCAATGTAATGGATATTTTCAGATCAAAAGTTCATACACACTTGCACGTACATGTAAAATGTTTACAATACACATGCTGTCACTGATGAGGACCCTGATTCAAAACACAAACCAAGGATGAAGAGGTGGCTCGGTGATTAAGAGCACTGGCTGTTCTTCCAGAGGACCCAAGTTCAACCCTCAGCACCCACATGACAGCTCACAACCATCTGTAACTTCAGTTCCAGGGGAATTTATGCCCTTTTCTGGTAACCCTTCTTAGAGACTGTACATACATGGTGAGCTAACACATATGAAGGCAAACACCCGGACACATTTAAAAAGGTAAGTAAGTGGGGCATGGTAATAGGCACCTACAACTCAACACCTGGGAGGCTGAGGCAGAAGCATTGGGAGTTTGAGGCCTTCTTGGGCTATACAGCAGGATCCTACCTCAAAAAAATGAAAGAGACAGGGAATGGGGTGGGGGGAAAGAGGAGGGAGAGAGAGAAATAGAGGCACTGACTGAGTTTATAAAGAGCAATTTCTTTACCTTTTTCTATGTATGTATGTATGTATGTGCGTGTGTGCGTGCGTGCGTGCATGCGTGCGTGCGTGTACCTACACTCATGGAAGCTGGGTATTGAGGCTTGATGGCAAGTACCTTCACCCACTGAGTCACCTTACCAGCCCAAGAACTACTTCTGATTTGTTTACATTCAAGTTTAAGTTCTGGGTGTAGAAAAGGACTAGATCAGTGATTCTTAACCTTCCTAATGCTGTGACCCTTTAATACAGTTCCTCATGTTGTAGTGATCCCCAACCATAAAATTATTTCATTGCTATTTCATAACTGTCATTTGCTACTGTTATGAACTGAAATGTCTGTGTTTTCCAATGGTCTTAGGTGACCCCTGTGAAAGCGTTACTTGACCCCTCCACACACACACAAATGGGTCACGAACTACAGGCTGGGAACCACTGGACTAGAGACTCATGTTAGAATGGCCAGAGAAGGAATTGTATACTAGGCAGGACGTCCCACGAAAAAGCTTGGGGATAGCCTGCAGCCCGCTTCTACAGCACGTTCTCAGCAACGAGGCTGGGTGGGAATCAGAAGTCCCCCAAGGAGAATGCTCACTGCACACTGTCATGTCCCTCCCCATATCTGATCACCATGCATTTCCATCCCACACACGCTTCTCTATCCACTAGTGAAGCTGTGCTGGGAAGCAGCTGACCTTCAAAGAATGACGGACTTCATGTGTCAAATATATTAATAGGAAAACGGCTCAAATCGCATGCAAAGCAACTGATGAATGAGGGTCTAGGCTATTAGTCCAGAAGCATCTTTTCTATTTACTTCTCTGAGGTCTTAGAGTTTGCATGTACATGAGTGGGCTTCACTACAGCACTTCCATGCATCTGCCACCACCCTCTGTCCTAACCCACCCTCTCTATCACTGTCCTCTCCTGCTCTGCACCCGTCTGCATCCCCCTTGCTGCGCCTCTTTTTGTTTTCAGGTCACATGTATTGTGTGGCCTTCTTCTTCTTCTTTCCTCCTGCCCAAGATCTCTTCCTTCTCTTTCATGGCCTCCTTTCATCACACAAACACACACAGAGACTATATACACATCTACAGAAACTTAAATCCAGGTTCTGCATACCAGAGAAAATACGCAGAAAATATGTCTTTCTGTTCCGGATTACTTAAGAATCTTTTTACAGAACTGGGCAGTTGTGATGCACGTCTTTAATCCCGGTACTTGGGAGGCAGAGGCAGAGGCAGGCAGATCTCTGTGAGTTCAAGACCAGCCTGGTCTATAGAGCACGCTCCAGGACAGGCAGGGCTATATAGAGAAACCCTGTCTCAAAAAAACAAACAAACAAACAAACAAAAAAGAATCTTTGCACAAGCTTTTAATTTATGTGTTTGAAAGGATATACTCCCAGGAGGTAGAGGTAGCACCAGGTGTCTTCCTCTGTCGCTCATTCACTACCATATTCCTTTGCAGCAGAGTCTCTCCCTGAACCTGAACACCATTTGGGTTTTTAAGGATGCTGTTGGCTATGCTGACAGTCAGCAAACTCCAATGATCCTCCTGTCTCCACTCCACTCAGATGGTGTTAGAGGTGTGCATGGGACCATGCCTGTCTTCTTACGTGGGTACCAGAACCCAAACTCCAGTCCTCATGGTTGCAGTGCAAAAATGACGAAGCTTCCAAACACCCCTCAGAGAACAAGATGGCTACAGAAGCAGCTCAAGCTTGTAATCTCAGCAGCTGGAGGCCGAGGAGGAACTGCCGTGAGTGAGAGGCCAGCTGGGCTGCAGAGTGGGAGTTCATCTCAGAAGACAACAAGGGCTAGAGATGGCGCAGCGGTTAAAAGTATGCACTGCCCTTGCAGAGGACCTGAATTCAGTTCCTGGCATCGACACTAAGCAGCCTCAGGTGATTTGCTGCCTCCATATTTCTGCAGCCACATGCACATGCCTCCCCCAACACACAACTTAAAATAAATCTTGAAAATAAAAACAACAATAGCCTGGCACTGGTAGTGTACACCTTTAATCCCAGCACTCAGGAAGCAGAGGCAAGTGGAGCTCTAAGCTCAAGGCCAGCATGATCTACGAGCAAGTTCCAGGACATCCAGGGCAACACAGAAACCTTCTCTCAAACAAACAAACAAACGACAAACACCCCAACAGTGCTGAGGAAGTAGTTCCATTTGTGGAGTGCTTACCTAGCATGCACGAAGCCCTAGGTTCCAACCCTAGCACCACACTAGCCAGCTGTGGTGGCACATTCCTGCACCCCAGTGTTTGTGAGGGTCACCTTGCCTGCCAGACAATCCTGTTACTCCGCCTACCTGCCTGCCTACCCAGCTAGTTCCACTGTGTCATTTCTGACTGAGGTGCCAGCCTTCTCCCCTGGCTCACATCTCCGGAGTTTCCCGTACCACTCCCACTCAGAAGCAGGGCTTTTCCTCTTGGTCTGGACAACTCTACACCCTTTGTACCCTGTTTTTGTAAGTCTTTCTCTGTAGGTATTGTTTTAGTGCCTAGCAGAGGCCTGACACAAAGCAGACATTCGTTTTTGGGATGAGTTTCTCTGTGTAACAGCTCTAGCTGTCCTGGAGCTCACTCTGTAGACCAGGCTGGTGGTCTCACAGAGATCCACCTGCTTCAGCCTCCTGAGTGCTGGGATTATAGGTGTATACCACCAGCTCAAAGTAGACACTCTTAAAGACATCTGCTATCACAGGAATAAGCAAGCGAGGGATGTTTCTAACTCAATGTCTAAAGCAAGTGGCCCAGCCAGATCTCCCAGGTCAGTTACCTCAGCAGCCCCCCGCCAGGATCGCACAGCTTCCTCCAGTTCGGGTGTGTGGCCCACGCCAGACAGACTGCTGCTGTTCTTTTTTTCTGGCACAACTACCTCGGCAAAGCAAGAGTGAGCCACGGGCTGGACTTTCTGCAAGGCGTGAGTCAAAAACTGGAAATGGACTTGCACCACTGTCAAAAAGCATCGCCCCAACACCTGTGAAAACAAAAAGAGCCGGGAGATTTTAGGTTGTGGGTTGTTCATGGATTCGTGCAATAAATTCTCAACTGTCAACAGATTTGGACTCATAAGAGCATGCAATGCTAAAAAGTCCCCCTGCCTCTTGGGCCTTGGTACTAGAAATTTAAAGTCAAAACATTTCAAAGCAAGCAGTAGGCCCAGGCACAAATGGGTCTTCCAACTTCCTGCCACCTATCCTCACTTCTGTCTAGACTCTGTCTTCTGAGTTCCTGCTGGGCCAGAGCCATCCATAATCTCAATTATGGCCACAGAGGGTTCAGAATGCAAAGGAATAATCATGGCATGTGACTGAAAATCTGCAAGGTTGGTTTCACCTAGAAGCAAACACTGCACTGGAAATGGACCCAAAGACACTGGTTGTTTTCGTGCTGTGCTAATATCGTTTTGAATAGAGTGTCTGTCGGTCCAAAGCCTTACAAAACAAAGCCGACAGACAAGTCTTCTAGGAGTCAGCAAAACAGAGGAGACAATTCCATCAGCAGGGCAGGAAACCACTAACCCTACACACATCAGTGGCTGGTTGGATGGTTAATAATTCACATAGGGTCTCACTACATAGCTCTGGCTGTCCTGGAATATACTATGTACACCAGGCTGGCCTCAAACTCAATGAGACCCGCCTGCCTCTGTTTCCCAAGTGCTGGGATTAAAGGTGTGTGCCACCATGTCCAGACGGAAATTCATTTCTTTCAAACAATAAATTTGCCAGATGATGATGATGCATACATGTAATTCTAGCACTTGGGAGGCTATTTAGGTGCATCATGAGTTCAAGACCAGCATGGTCTACAAAGAGAATTAGAAGCTAGCCTTGGCTATGGAGTAAGCCCCTACTTCAAAACAATAATATGTTGTGGGATATTTTCATCACACTGACATTCCTGAGACTGACAATAAAGTTAAACCTTGAATCAGAAGGCCAGAATTAACCATAGAGTTTTTGGCAGACCCAGATTAGGAGAGAGGGAGAGAGAGAGAGAGAGAGAGAGAGAGAGAGAGAGAGAGGGAGGGAGGGAGGGAGGGAGGGAGGGAGGGAGGGAGGGAGGGAGGGAGGGAGGGAGGGAGGGAGGGAGGGAGGGGCTTAGAAATATTCAAGGGTCTTTTTGATTTGGAAGTGTGGAGAGGTAGGGTCAGCTGATTAGTCCTCCATTGCTCGTTGCATCTATCGGGTTTTTACTCGAATATCTGACTACTGAGTTTTACTTAATAACAGAACACTATTAATAATCGCTTCTCTAGAGCTTCAATAATAGAAGCCAAAATCCTATGTTAACAGACAAATGTTACAAATTGTTAGCCCTATGAACATTTTAAGCCATGAAAGAGCATTTACCTGGAGACCAGGGCAACCATTCTCTTTCTCACTGCTGGAGACTTGACTTCCTTTTATGGTTTTTTGTTTGGTTGTTTGTTTGTTTGTTTTTTGAGACAGGGTTTCTCTGTGTAGCTTTGGAGTCTATCCTGGAACTCGAACTCACAGAGATCTGCCTGCCTCTGAGTGCTGGGATTAAAGGCGTACGCCACCACCACCCGGATCCTTTTATGTTTTTGGTGGCACTTAAGAGAATTGATTCCAGGGCCTGGAGCAGAACAAGCCATAGCTTACATCCTCAGCCCTTTTTATCTTTGTACTTTAAGACAAGGTCTCACTAAATAGCCCAGGCTGGCTTTGAACTTACAATCCTCCTGCCTCAGCCTCCTGGGTCTCTTGGATTTCAGGAGTTGTACAACTCGTAGTCTAGTTTTTTTTACTTGACCACAGCTGTGATATGTTTGTTATGATTTCCCACGTTTCTCTCTTTAAAGCAGAGGGAGAAACTGCTAGCTGCAAAGATACTGAGGTTGGAGAACTGCAAGTTCAAGGCCAGCCTGGGCAATTTAGTGAGACCCCATCTCAAAATACTAAAAAATTCCAACTGTCTGTATTGCTTTCTACAAAGATCTAACATCAGAGAGTCCCCTTGTTCTAATCCCTTGGATCAGCCTGAAAGACTCAGCCACATCCCCAGTAAGATGCTGCTCTTTACCACAAACCCAATCTAGCCTCACACATCAGAGCTATTTTGCTGAAGAAACTGGAATGGGCCAGCTCCCTATGTAACACCTACTCCCTCTGAATGATTTTCCCAGTGGAAATCACCAGAGCAAACAAGCCAAAGAAAATTTTCATCCAAAACCAAAGCAATCAAACAAAAAGCTCACACCAAAGCGTCTGCCCTCGGTAGTGAACAGCTAAATCGCTGCTGAACTCCACCCAGACCTCCTGGCTTTCCACTGGCCCTTTCCTCAGAGCTCCTCCCCATCGAGGCTCTGTCTCCGAAGGGGAGCATGAGGGACTCGGGGGGAGCAGACCTAAGATCCAGCTAGACACCTGACATGAATCACACACTACCAGTGAGCTTAAACTGAGCATTCAGCATGCGCTTGGTCTACACTACAGATTTCATATGGGTTGTAGTGCATTCCCAATACACCCCATGAAGTCATCTCCATTTTACAGAGAGGAGACTGAGGCTAGGAAAGCTAGGAAACTAGATATGGAGGTTACGACACAAAACGGATGAGGCAGAGAAGTCTCTTCATTCAGTGATCGGTGTCTAAGCTTTTAGCCAGTGTGCCCCACTGCCTTCTACACTCTCAATATCCAGCTAGGCAGAGACTAGGCACACAACAGAAATTCAGTCTTAACTACTGGCTGAGGGCTCCAGGGAGCTCCCCACAGTGCAGAAGCAGAGGATCAGGGCTGGTTCCTCCAGGACATTCTTTCTCTCCTCTTCCCTTGGCCTCTTGGCAGGCTACGGGAGGAGGGAAAGGAGGAGAAGTGAAGATGCCACCATGCTCTGAGGTCACATTCTCACAGCTTCTGACCAATGAAAAGGACTTGCTCATTCTAATAATAAATATACAACATGCAAATGCCTAGTATGTACAGAGCTCAAAACCCGTGATGGTACACAGGAAGGAGAGTGAGAAAGCCCCTGTGCCGTGCGGGTTACATAGATACTAACGGGGCTAGGAGAGACAACAAAGCTATAAATAGACACACAGGTCAGGTGCAGCTGGAGATCGAAACTGCCTGGCAGGTGGTGAGGAAAAGGCTCTCTGAGGTTAGAGCCAAGGAAGAAAGCTATGTCTCCGACTCTGAAAGGAATATTCTGAGAAGTGGTGGTGAAGCCTGGTGTCTGAATCACAGAAATTTGGGACTGGGGTGGGTCCCCTGCTGCAGGATGCAGCGGGGGAGGACATACCAGTCTGTCAGTCAGTCTGCTCTCTCTGCTTATTATGTGCTTGACCTCAGATGAGTCATTCAATCTACAGCTTCTCTGTAACAAATGCCTTCCTCCTTCCCACGATGTGGAAAGCAGCAACCTAAATTATGATTGTGACAAAACATGTTGTAAATTATTAATTAAAGGCCAACCCAACCCTGAGCATTGGAAACTGGTTTTAGTGACCACTTATTCTAAAATGTCATCTTAAGTAAGACACATAAACATCACCTTCAGAGAGGCCGGGACTCCTGTCTCTGCCCACCCTTTCTCTTTATCTCCCTTCTTGGCCCAGTCTACAACCCCCATAATAGACCTCACCCTCCTTGACTCAGGGATTTGCCGGTGCCTGGGGAGACTGTCATCCCACAGGTTTGGAAGAGTGTGTGTCCCAAGGTCACAGACAGCTCTCTTAGTTCACAAAGAGAAAGTTTCTTAGACTCAGGGCACCCGGGGTTGCAGAACAGACTGAGTACGCTGGAGAATGGGAGAGTGAAACAGTCATGGACAGGCACTGACATTTCAAATAGCACTGAAGCCCCACCAACAGCTACCACCGTCACCCATACCAGGAGTACCACATATGGGTAAAAAAAAAAACAAAAACCCTGTGGAATGTGAGCAATTTGCCCATTTTACAGATGAAAAAATAGTTTTAAAAAGATAAACTTGTTCCCAGCAGTGGTGGCACACAACCTTTAATCCCAGCACTCGGGAGGCAGAGCCAGGTGGATCTCTGTGAGTTTGAGGCCAGCCTGGTCTACAGAGTGAGATCCAGGGAAAAGCGCAAAGCTACACAGAGAAACCTTGTCTCGAAAAAGCAAAAAAAAAAAAAAAAAAAAAAAAAAAAAAGAAATTCCAAAGCCATTCCATCATTTCCCTTTTCTCCAGTACTCATACATACCTTACAGACTCCATTTGGTTTCCAGTGTCTTCGGCCTTGTTTTGAATACATCCTTTTGTTTATGATAATTCCAGAATCATTACCTAATGACCTAACCCACAAACCAGAATGTGATACTGACATATCTAAATGCGTCTTGAGAGAAACAGAGAATGCAACAGACTACTGTGGACTGTGGAAAGTACTCATGAAAACTGTACTATAGGTTAAAAATGGAAAACAACAAGCTTACTGAAAATGGCATGCAAACTACTGACAAGGACTGCTGGTGCTGTATTGTGGTGGAATGCTTGCTGCTCAAGTAAGACTCAGATTTCCATCCCCTGGGCAGGATTCCTTTTGATTAACAAAAAACCTGTAAACCTTTCTGCAGTCAGCATTTTCCATCAGAGAGAAGCCACACTGTGTGTAAGGAGAAGGAGCCAGGGAATGCAATTAAAGTCAGCATATGCTCCACAGCAACACCAATACCAAATGCTACCAACTCAGACAAAATTACATTCTGACCTGGACAAGCTGCTCTATTGCTAGTAAAAATAGAGGAGGTGGTTTCTGAGCTCCTGTCAAATGGGCAAAACTTCTAACAGTGATACATATTCACTTTTAACTGGACGGGGATTGGGGGGGGGGGGGTCTGCTAAAAATAAATAGTACCAACTATTCCCAAATAAATATAGCCAACAGCGGGCAGTGGTGGCTCTGGAGGCAGAGGCAGGAGGATCTCTGTGAGTTTGAGGCCAGAGTGAGTTCCAGGACAGGCTTGAAAGCTACACAGAGAAATCTTATCTCGAAAAACCCTGATAGATAGATAGACAGATAATAAAATAATGAACAAATTCAGCAACTACTATAGCATTTCTTGTATCAGACTTGTGCACTGGGTATCTTAGTAAAATCTAGATGGTGTATGTTGGTTTTGTGGTTCATTTTTTAAATAAATTATACCAAAAATATATTGCTGAACTAGGGTTAGGGGTCAATAATAGAGCACCTGCCTTAGCATGCACGGAGTCCTGAGTTTATTATCATATGTAAGAAGTGTTTCTTGCTCTTATTTTTGAGACAGGGTCTCACTATCTAACCCTGGCTGGTCTACAAATTCTTATGTAGACCAGGCTAGCCTCATACTCATACATACAAAGACCAGTCTGCCTCTGCTTCCCAAATGCTGGGATTAAAGGTTTGTTGCGGCACACCCAGCCATTTTTTTCCAAGATTTTTAAGTTATTTTTAAACTATGTGTATTTGTTGTGTGTCCATGCGAGTATAGGTGACCACAGAGTCCAAAAGATGGTATTAGGTCCTCGAGCTACAGTTACAGGTGGTTGTGAGCCACCCAACATAGATGCAGGAAGCCAACTCAGATCTCTGCAAGAATAGTACTTGCTCTTTACCTCAGAGCCATCTTTCCAGCCTCACAAGAAGCAATGTTTCAGCTACATTGCTATAAATCTTAACACAACTAATGATAATTATAAAAACTCATCCAAGGAAGAGCCAGCCACTGTAGTGGTGCATGATTGTAATCCTGGCATTTGGGAGGTGAGGCAAGATGAATCAAGAGTTCAAAGTCATCCTTGGCTTTAAGAGACCCTGCCTTAACAAAAAAAGAAAAGAAAAGAAAAAGATTAACCAGGGAAAGGCTACTGAAGGTAAGTAACTAAATCCACATTAATTATGGAAGCTCAAAAGCAACATCTACTTATCTACTTTAAGCACTTTTCCCACTCCAGATACAAGTTTTCTCCATAAGCAAATTTATATTGTATGTTTATATGGGATAGAAATAAAAATATATCCAAGTCACCACATATCATATGACCTAGAATCCCATTAGAATTCTGGAAATTCTTTCTGTTGATCTGAGTGTATTTTTGTTAAAAGTTGTCACTGCCCTTAGGAATATTTCAAAACTGAGCACAGTAGCACACACCTGCAGCCTCAGCTTTCAGGAGGCTGAGGCAGGAGAACCACTCAAAAGCAGGAGTTTAAAGTCAGCCTGGGCAACACGAGGCTATTTCAACAACACAAAACAGTGTGACTTGAACCACTGCATCACTGAGACTATGAGCTCCACACCTGTCTGGCAGGGACACTCCCAGCCATTTACCTCCACGGTGTTCTAACTGGCGATTTCTGTGCAGGTCTTGGAATGAATAGGTCAGAGAGGAAGCCTGGCCTGTCTGCTCAGCAATGCTGAGAGAGTGAGCCTCCCCGTCTGCCTTGACCCATTTGCTTTGCTTGGCATCCAACATCCAAGATACTACACTGGCCTCAATCCCTGCTGGCTGCTTCCCAGTCATCTTCTGACCTCTCCATGCTGGTAGGCTACTGGTTCTCCAGCAGCATGCACTTGATGACCGCATCCAGTATTCTATCTTTAAATACCATCTACTAACCAACAGTTCCCACATTTTGTACTGTGGACCTCAGCTCTGTTCTCTCAATGTGTGTCCACCTATCTACTGGAAATCACACCTTGGGTGTCTAATAGTTATCCCAGACCTATTATTCTAGGAGTCTCCTTCCTTACTGCTCTTATCTTGGTAAGCAGCAGTACCAGGAAGTGACCCAGATACAGAAAGAAATCCTGGAGGCATCTTTGATTTACACACACACACACACACGCACGCACGCACGCACGCACGCACGCACGCACGCACGCACGCACGCACGCACGCACGCACGCACGCACACACACACACACGCACACACAGCATTACATATAATTCCAGCAATTGGGAGGCAGAAGCAGGCTAATCTTTGTTAAGTCCATGAGTACAAGGCTAGCCTGGTCTACAGCTATCTCAAAACAAACACAACAAAAACACAACAAAACCCAAACACACAAAACTGCTAAAACCCTCGTCAGGGCTGGCAGATGGCTCATTTGGAAAAAAGCCCTAGCAGCCCAAGTATGAAAACCTGATCCCCAAAACCCATGCAAAAATCCAGATGTGGTAATACCCATCTGTAATCCCACACTCCTATGGTGAGATGAGAGGGGAGACAGACGTTCAAAGTCAGCGAGCCTAGAGTAAATGGAGCAGTAGCAGAAACTAGGAGGAGGTGGGAACCAACTTCCAAAAGCTAACCCGCCCTCCACATGTGCACAGTGGCATGTGCATGCCCACACTCACACTCTTACACACAAAACACGTCATTACATACAGACCACCCACTCACCAGTTTTCAGAGTTTAGTAAGGTAAGTTCCAGATGGATGGTGGTGGCTGTACATCATATGAATGTTTTGAATTGAACACTTGTAAACGGTTAAAACAACAAACTCTACATTACATATATTTTACCTCATTAAGAAACTAGGTCTATAAAATTTAATAAAATAAAATAAAGAAACTAGCCGGGCGGTGGTGGTGCACGCCTTTAATCCCAGCACTCGGGAGGCAGAGCCAGGCGGATCTCTGTGAGTTCGAGGCCAGCCTGGGCTACCAAGTGAGTTCCAGGAAAGGGACAAAGCTACACAGAGAAACCCTGTCTCGAAAAATTTAAAAAGAAAGAAAGAAAGAAAGAAGGAAGGAAGGAGCCGGGCGGTGGTGGCGCACGCCTTTAATCCCAGCACTCGGGAGGCAGAGCCAGGCGGATCTCTGTGAGTTCGAGGCCAGCCTGGACTACCAAGTGAGTCCCAGGAAAGGCGCAAAGCTACACAGAGAAACCCTGTCTCGAAAAACCAAAAAAAAAAAAAAAAAAAAAAAAAAAAAAAAAAAAAAAAAAAAAAAAAAAAAAGAAAGAAGGAAGGAAGGAAGGAAGGAAGGAAGGAAGGAAGGAAGGAAGGAAGGAAGGAAGGAAGGAAGGAAGGAAGGAAGGAAGGAAAGAAACTAGTTCTTAGCCAGGCACAGTGGTATGATCCTGTAATTCCTACCTTTGGAAGGTGGAAGCAGGAAGGATTCAAAGTCATCCTCGGGTATTTAGTGAGTTCAAGGTCAGCCTGAGCTTACAGAAGACCTCGTCTCAAAAAGAAAAAAGAAAGAAACAAAAGAAAAACAAAAACCAATTACTCCCTACCCTCAAAAACAAACAAACAAAACCCCAAGTGTGTAAGTGTTCCACTCCCAGCTACTATAATCTCTTGCTTGGATTACCGTGATGGCCTCTAAACCATACGGGGCTTGACCTTCAGCTCTTCTGCCTGCATCCAGAACATGTACCACATGGAGATGAAGAAGCACACTTTCTCATCTAGTACTTCCTCACACATCTTCCTGGGCCAGACCTTAGTAAGTATCACTGTCAGCTGTCAGAGAGACTAGGAAGGGAAACCCTTACCCTAGGCACAACACGCCTGAAAAACAAAGAGCTTCCTATTAAGGAAGAAGGGAGACTGGGCACCAGGAAACAATGAACAGCCTCTCCTTCTTGCTCTCTGCCCTGCCCTCCGCTCACTCCTCTTCAGGTTAGGTGGGAAGGAGAGGTTCTGTATGAGAGTGGGGTGGGGTGGGGTGGGGTGGAGGATGTCTGAAAGTTGAACTGCAAACAGTCAAGCTTGAGGACATTTTTCATTTGCATTACAACACTTTTCATACCTAGTGCTACAACCTTTTCATCTGTCTGGGCTACCAGGCCTGGAGCACTTTCTGTCCTTACCCATCTCTGCAGGCTGGCAGCTACTTCCTCTGTTTTTTATCAGGAGGGTGACTGTTACAGAGAGCAAAAAGCAAAGCAGACCAGATGGCTGGGACCTGCTCAGGACTTCTACAGTCTACAAGTGTTCATAGTCTACATCCAGCTACTTGCACTTGGCTGGTTCTGAACATTCTCCCATTAGCCTGGGTGGCAGGAAACCTGGTCTCATGAAGGGATGTGCTCTGCATGTATACAATGGCCTGAGGCACTGGAAGGGGACACTTAACCACTGTGTGTGCTGATTCTAAGACTGACGGATTTTGGGGTGCTGGATATAGAACTCAGGACCTTGTGCATGCTAAACAAGCATTCCACCACTGGGCTAAACCCCCAGCCCTGCCCAGAAGAATTTTAGGCAACTATTTTACAGACAGTCTGATTTTAAAGATAAGAGAGGTTGAAAGAACATGACATTATTCAATCCTATGAAATCTACACGGACCAGCAGCCATAAGCATTAATTCAGGAAAGCTAGCCCTACCTAAAATTATATTCTCCAAACTCTTTATTTCTGATTCCTTATTATTTTCTCACGAAATCTAATTTTCCCTTGGGTTTTTCTTCTTCCTTCCTTTTCTCTTCATCCCTCCTTCCCCCTTTCCTTCAACAGGGCCTCCCTGTGTAGCCTAGGCTGGCCTGCAGCTCACCATCCTCCCTCCCTCAGTCTCCCGAGTGCTGGGAACGCAGGTGTGCAGGACCATGCTTGACTCCCCTGGGTTTCCTAAACTACTGGCTCATGGCCTGGGCTGTTAGAAAGCCATCCACAGGCACTAACCATTCACTGTCCTCTGCACGCCTGTCAGGGGCCTGTGTGACTGTCTCCCTTCTGCCACACAGAGGCAAAGCAGAGAACCGGGCTATGTACCATCCAGAGGCTTCCATCCCGCACTGTGACACATTACTGCCATCTATTTCCCCTTGCCCACCACCCCTTTTGTTTTAAAGTAAAATCCAATCAACCAAGAGCCAACACATGTTCAAACTCAACTCAAACTAACTGTTTTTCATGACATGAGTTTCTCTGGGTGGCCCTGGCTGTCCTAGACTTGCTCTGTAGACCAGGCTGGCCTCAAAGAGATTGACCTGCCTCTGTCTGCCAGCACTGGATTAAAAGCGTTCGTCACTACCACCCGGCCAACTCAAATGAATTTAATCAGTGTCTGAGTCTTGATCCCCAAAGGTTATTTTGTTGTTGTATCTCTCTTAATTCTCTTTTAATCTAGAATGGTACCCTTTTACCTATTTCCACGTAACAGATCTGGACAGACCATGTCAACTGACTACGGAATATTCCACCTTCTGTCAGATTACTGTTTGTAGGATTGTGTAACTCAATGTACTATATACACCCCGATTGTCCCTGGACTCAAAGCTTGATGAGATTATTCTAGAGGTTTTCCTGGCCTTTGCTTGTATGTTTTATACCAAGAGGAAGAAGTAAAAGACTGTATGATGAGGGAACTAAAGGTAACTCAGCAGGAAAATACAGACTGGGTGTACTTATCAATCAAACTCATCTGGCCCTGGCCCTGGGTTGGATTCCAGCACCAAAAAAAAAAAAATTGACGTGGAGCTGTCCTGTGCAGTTTTTACTATACTGCCCTGGGAACCATCACCTGCCTTGACATCTGGTGACACAGACCACTGAGACGGATCACTGGGATTTGGACACAGAAGGCCTAATCCCTCCTTTATGCAACTCCCCAGCAACCTTTCACCAAACGGCTTTACTCTCTATTACCGGCCACTGTTTGAGTAACTGAATTCCTCATGGTCAACAAAATGACTTTTCTAACTGTGTGATCATAGAAGGGTGTGGAATTCTTTTATAGAGAAGTTTCTTTAACCCAACCAAGCTACTCAGTTATTAGTTAACTAACACGCCACAAAAGCAAAAATCTGCTTAATTCCTTACTTTTCTCTTTTTATTTATTACTGTTACTGGTGTTTTGTTTTGTTTTGAGACAGGCCTTGGTTTGGGCTGGGACTTGCTATGAAGGTCAGTCTGGACTCGAACTCACAGAGATCCTCCTGAGTGCTGAGATTAAAGGCGTGCACTGCCAGCAGGACTGGCTGTCTCTTTTCACCTTTTCATTAGCAATCTGCAGAGCTGATCTGGATTAACGGAGGAAACTAGGAAAGTAAATAGGGACGGCTGTGGAAGTGAGGGAAGGAGCCATCGAGAGGGGATGGCAGGTTCAAGGGATCTGAGGGGGACAGGGGGGAAACGGCGGGGGCTTTGGTTAGCGAGGGAGGAGGGACGGAGGGTACAGCACAACAGAACATCTGAAAAAGTCCTACGGAATCATATATTAACTATCTACCTACACATATCCACACCTGGGCTGGCAACGCTCCCCACAAGGGCCCCAGACTATCTAACAAAGCCCCCAACACCAGGCAGGAGAAGCCCTCTTTTGAGCTGGTCAGGGAAGCCTAAGACACTCAGAACATCAGAGGCTTGCTATTTCCCTCAGTTGTCCCACAGGGAGCAGGTAAGTCTCTGTTGCTAAAGACACCATACACTTTGAACCCAGAGCCAAGAGACCTGGCCTGACCCAGCTCTGAGCTGAAAGCCTCCTCCCTGAGGACTAGCTTTCACAGCACCCAAGCATACCAAAGGAGGGAAGTTACCAACAGTCTTACCTACCTATGATGCTATGGACCACAATGCCCAGATGCACAAGAATCCTAACAGTACAATAGTGGCAAGCATATCTTGGGAGCAACCACAGTTCTCTAATTAAACTTAAGGCCTATTCAACAAAAGGAAAATCATTCTTGGTACTGGAAACTTAGCCAACTACCTGGGGCTAGAGAAGTCATGGATCTTGGAGAACCATAACCACCATTTTATTAATCCAGTATAATCACTATGTTCTAAATACTTGTCCTCATACCCACACATAAGTGTAGTCCTCATGCCTCACCAAGGAAACTTCTCTTGGCAACAGAAGGAGAGGATTACAGAAAACCAGAAGTGATCAAAATGCACATCTGTGTTGTCCAGCCCAACTGACACAGCTACAACACAGCCCCTGCACCCAAGGCTCAGGGACCACTGCAGATGACAGGTAGAAAGCCAGAACAGGGAGATGGCGGAGACTGCGCCACTGCAAATGTCAGGGCTGCACCAACATGGCTGCCTTAAAAAGACCTGAACAAGAACAGCACAACAGATATGCTAAGGTGATACCTGCCCCCAGGCCTCAAGAAGAGCACGCTAATCCATTATCCACTATCAAATGATCGGCCCTGAAAACATACATACAAGTAACATACAGACTGAGCAAGTTGTAAGTATATATTTAGGAAGAAAATAAATGCATTTATACACATAACAATTTAAGAAACAGAGGCCACGAACGTGAAAGACAGCAAAGGGTGTGTGTGTGTGTGTGTGTGTGTGTGTGTGTGTGTGTGTATGGGAGAAAAGGGAAGATGGATGCAATATAATTTTAATCTCCAAAAATCTTAAAGTTACTTTTAAAAATTGAGTTGGAGCTGGGTGGTGGTGGTGCTTGCCTTTAATCCCAGCACTCAGGAGGCAGAGGAAGGCAGATCTCTGTGAGTTTGAGGTCAGCCTGGTCTACAGAGCAAGTTCCAGTACAGCCAGGGCTACACAGAGAAACCCTGTCTCAAAACAAACAAACAAAACAAAACAAAGTAAAATGCTGGGTGGGAGTTAGAGGCAAGTAGATCTATGTGAATTCGAGGTCAGCCTGGTCTACACAGTGAGTTCGAGGACAGTCAGAGCTACACAGAGAGACCCTATCTCAGGGAAAGGGGTGGGACTGAGTTACTGTCTTAGTTAGGGTTTCTACTGCTGTGAAGAGACACCATGACCATGGCAACTCTCATAAAGGAAAACATTTAACTGCGGCTGGCTTACAGTTTCAGAGGTTTAGTCCATTATTGTCATGGCGAGAAGCATGGCAGCATGCAGGCAGACACAGTACTGGAGAAGAAGCTGAGAGTTCTACATCTTGATCCACAGGAAGCAGAAGCAATTGTCACACTGGGCATGGCTTGAGTACAGGCGACCTCAAAGCCCACTCCCACAGTGACACACCTGCCCCAACAAGGCTATACCTAATAGTGTCACTCCCTATAGGGGGCATTTTCTTTCAAACCACCATAGCTACACACTTTTATTTTTTGGTCTTATTCTATAACCCTGGCTGGCCTGTATGTCACTATGTAGACCAGGCTAGTCTGGAACTCACATATATCCACCTGCTCCTGACTCCTGAGTGCTGGGAATAAAAGTATGTGCCATCACACCCAACTCCATATAAACCTTTTATGACATGAACTTAACTTTCTGATTAACAGTAACAATTTGGATTTTCACTTGGCTTTGGCATATATAGTTAGAAAATAGTATAATTTGTTATAGAAGATTTACTAGTCAAAAGCAGTCATGGTAGTACATACCTTTAATCTCAGCACTCAGGGGACAGAGGCATGCAGATCTGTAAAGTTGAGGCTAGTTTCAACTACACAGTGAGTTCCAGGCCAGGCAAGGTTACATAGAGAAACCTTTCCTCAAAAAAATAAAAAGTAAAAAGATCTACTAATCCAAACAAAAACATAAACAATGAATTTTTACAGTTGGGGGGGGGGGGAAGCAACAGCCTGTGTACACTTAATTCCACTAAGGTTAATGAAAATCACATTTTTAAACCTTCTAATATTTTCCATTACTACTACTATGTAGTATTTTTGGCTTACACCTATCCAAATCAAATGGTAACATACCTGAACTAAGGCCCTTAAGAGTGAGTCAGTACAGAAGTTACTTCAAACACATACATGGGCAATTACAGAACTCCAAGGAGGCCTGTCAGTATGTCAAACTAGAAGCCAGAGTTCGATGAGGTAAAGATGTGATTTCATGTCTGCCTGTCAGACTTGAGAAGCCAGTAAAAAAATGCAGTCCCCTCAAAGTGGGGGAATCCTGAGAGTCCCGCAGCTATCCTGGGTTTCTGGGCTATCTACATAGCATCTGCCAGGGACCTGGTCTTCAAACCGCTGAGGACCCAGAGTGAAACCAGAACCCTCAGCTGTCACTGTGATGAACACCAGTGGGTAAGCAGCAGCATCCCTTCACCCCACGAGGACTGAAGAGCCCGTCCTGTTGCCCTCCCTTCCTTTCCCTTTGGACACTCGCCCCACCCTGTCCCATTTCTGACCTCTCTAAGAGAAAAAAAAAAAAAACCAGAGAAGCACTTTCTACCTTTCTAACTGTCCTTAGGACTGAGGCGGCTCAGAAAGTAGAGATGCTTGCTTCCAAAGCCAGACAACATGAAATGAATCCCTGGGATTCCTGTGGGAGGAGAGAAACCACTCCCCCAAGGTGTCTTCTGAACTCCATGTGTGTACAGTGACCCACACATGTGTACACATACACAAATAAATACCATACACTAAAAACCACCTTACCCTAATGCTCTCACGTCTGTTCACTCTGTTTCCCCACAGGAGGGCCTCCCTGTTCTTGCAGCACTCTGGCTGACTCCTGCCTCGGAGGCTTGACACCGCCTCCTCCCTCTGCCTCGTTCTCTTGGGTTTGCTTCTCCACCACCTTCTATTCGTTAGTCACAGGGAACTTCTCAGTGAATCTCCTTCCAAACCCTTCTAAGAGCACAACCATGCTCCAGCTACACAAAGGGAGACTCCAGCCTTTTCACTGCTACATCTCATGACTGCAACAGCATCTGACATCAATAAAGTTTGCAATTAATACATGCAGAATTGATGCGTAAATCACAAGTAAGTGTGATTTACTAACATTATATTATGGGGTTTTCTAATAAATACAAACCTAAGACACAGGACCATCTGTATTTTCTTAGTATGAGGTTCAAAACCGATTCAAAATCAAATAGAAGTCAGTCAACTCAACTCAGCTAGCATGGCATTTTTAAAGAACACTGAAATTAACACAATTACAGAAGGCACTCAAGTGGACTTCCCTAGGACCCAAGAGGTCCAGTGGAGGCCACTCTTTAAAAAAAAAAAAAAATGTCCAGGTGGGCTACCAAAGCTTTGGACAACTAACAAGTTCAATATGGGAAAATGTATTTTTCCTAAATTCACATTTTGATTTTACTGGCAGCTTTGAGACTCTATGAGGAAGAGTCCTGTCAAATCTGTCAGGGACATATCCAATGCTTCTTGGCTACTTACAGGCATGTTCAGAGAACATGCTGCCCCTCCACTTCTTTTTCTAAGCCCCATTCTAAGTGCAAGGCAAATGGAATAGTGATTATCAATGAAAGAGGGTTTCTTGAGCTTTTATACAAAAAAAGGGCCGGCCAGAAGCCTGACTTGGTGGCTCTCACCTGTATTCCCAGCCCTAGGGGGTCTGAGACAAAAGATCACCTGTGCCATGAAGACACCCTGCCTCGAAACACAATGTCACCGTCCCAGCAGTTCCAGCAGCAGGACCACCCGAGGAAAAGCAGCACAAGACACCAAAGGACAAGGAAGCCGCTGCCTGGGAGCAGGCAGGAACTGGAGGCAGGTGTCCTGCCGCAGTAACCGGCCCCACTGCCAAGTGGACAAGTAGAGGACATCCTGCTGGCACTTCTCTCTTGCCCCGCTTTCACACAGGATGGTGCTCCACTCTTCAGAGAAGGCCTGCTGGCACCTGCCAAGCCATGTCAGAAGTAGTGATGCTGATGAGACTATTCACTGCTTCTGATCTTCAGCAGAACACTGGAAGGTGGGTGGCAATTCCACTGTAGTGACAGGAAAACTGAGGCTCAAGCTGTATGAGCACTGAAAATCAGAGCTATTCAGATCTTCTGACTTATGCTCATAGCTCACTTCCTGGGCAGGCATGCCAGTGTCACGGGCACTACTCAGCTAGGAAACACCACAGTCACAAATCATGCTCCAACAGTAACATTTAGGGTAAAGGCTAAGTCACTGGAAGGCATAAATAGGACAGGACTCAGCCCCTGGAGCTCCTGGAGCCAGGCACCACTATTTGTCTATTAAGAACACACATGGGGGTGGGGGTGACACATCACACTTTGTGGAAGCATCTGAATACTCCTAAAGGGCTCCTTTATACACAATCCTGGCTCCTGTTGGAGGTATCGTAGTCTGTTTCCTGCTGCTGGGACAGAATGTCTGAATGCAAAGGTGAATCTAGCTGGCAGTTCTGGAGGCCAGAAAGCCAACAGCATGGTCCCACCAAGGGCAATGCACTCCTGCATCTCCTGGTAGAAAGCAAAAGGACTCTGGAGATAACTAACCCAATCCTTCTAGAACTACAACTCACTCAAGGAGAGCGCTGATCACCCTTATCAGCATAACAACTCTAAAGGCCATTTCTTCCCCACTATTATTCATGAGAAATAAATTTTGCTGGGAACGAAGTCCATCCAAACTACTGCAAGTCATGTTATGCAATGCCAGGCTTCAGACTCCTTTTCCCAGAATGAACGTTCAAGAGCCTCTTAGGGCTTTGATTATAAAATGGGGGAGGGGGGAGGTAGGGAGCAACAAAACACCAACAGAAAAAATCCAAATGCTTAGCTTTTTCATCTGAGTTTGGTTAACAGTAGAGGAGAACCCCTACTGGCCTAACTACCCTGGTAGTATAATAAACTACATATAATATACTACATATGGCTGGAGAGATGGCTCAGCAATTAAGAGCACTGGCTGCTCTTCCACAGGACCCAGGTTCAATTCCCAGCACCCACATGGCAGCTTACATCTGTCTGTTCCTCCAGTTCCAGGGGATCTGACACCCTCACACAGACATGCATGTAGGCAAAATACCAATGTACATAAAATGAAAATAAATAAATTATTAAAAATAAAAACCTTAAGAAAAAAAGAATTCTAGAACAGCCAATACTGCTCTAGGGGAAAAGTATAACGCTGGGCTGGTAAGATGCTCAATGGGTGATGGTATTTCCTGCCAAACCTAAATAACTAAGTTCTATTTCCAGGTGATATGGTAGACGGAGAGTACACTCCTCTGACCTTCACAGGCAAGAAGAGTCATGATGTGCGGCATTCGTGTACACACACACACCGCCACAATACATGAATAAGCGAGTGAATGCAATAAAAAGCTTTCAGATGTGTTACATCTATGGGTCTGCTTGACAGACACATTTGAAAACTAATCGGTAAGTCAGTTTTTCCACATAGAACAGACCCACAGATTCCAAAACTCAGCAGCAGCAAGCAGTTCCCAGACTAGCACTGGAAACAGAGAGCCTGCTTAGTCTATTATGTACAAAAGCCATGGTAACAGTCCAACTACCTTAATCAGAATTTCAATGAGGAAAGCCAAGCCAAAATTCTAAACTGAAACAATCAGAAGTATTTCCCAGCCCAGTATGGTAGTATATGGTAGCAATCTCAACAGCTGGGAGGCTGAGGCAAGAGCACTGTGAGTTTAAGAACAGCCTGGATTAGCAAACAGAGAACAAGACAGACCTGGTAGCACATAATCCCAGCACTCAGGAGGTAAAGACAGGGGGACTCCTCAAAGTTGGATGAAGACTGTTCTACATAGTGAGTTGTAGGTCAACCAGGGCTATATATTGAGACCCTGTCTCAAAAACAAAAGAAAACCCACACATAAAAAAACAAACAAAACCCCAATGTAGGTAACAACACATGCCTCAGTGAGTCGCTAAGCTCCTATGTCTCATAGTTCTCTAATTGTCCTGACCAAGCCATGTGGTCATGAGAAGCTCTGTCTTCTCAGACCTCAGAGGTGTGACCTGAAGAACGAAGTAATACAGGTTACCAACATAAAGAGGTAAGGCTCACATAAACCACTCACTCTAACATGGACTCCTACATAAACCTCCAAGTGTTCCATCATCTTAGGATGACAGCCCTAACAATGTGCGCTTAACACTGCTCTGTATTTCCTGGGGGAGGTGGGAGACACAACTATGTGCTTGCAAAATGTCACATCTCTGTCAAGAAATAGTGAACTGTAGCTGAAAACACGGTTTGAGTTCCAGTCCAGCCTGGTCTCATAGTAAGTTCAGGCCAGCCGGAGGGAGAACAAATAACAACAATAAAAACAAAGTGGTGAATGTGTGTGTGCACCACTATGTACTTGTGTAAAGACAGTCTGGAATGGCACATACCAGGTACAAAGACATTCTGGGGGACGGAAAAAATAGGATGGGAAAGAAAAGCACAAAGCTCTACATTTCTATCATAGAGCTAAGGATAAAGCCTCATGGACACTGGGCAAGTAGTCTACCACCCAATGGCATCTTCAGCCTTTGCTATTTTTTTACAACAGGTAATATACAGCCCAGAATTGTCTTAAAGTCACAATCCTTCCACCTCTGCCTCTGGATCATTGGGACTATAAGCATGTGCTACCACACCTAGCTAAGTTTTACATTTCATTGCTTCAATTATTTGGAGAATTACACATATTTTTAATGTGTTTTATTTATTTATCCAGGGCCAATACATATGCAAGGCAAGAACTCTACCACTGAGCTACATTCCCAGCCTATGAGTATAATTAAAAAAATACTTTAAACTATGATGAACCATTTTATAAAAATGTAATCATAAGAATAATCATAATTACAAATAGACCTGAATAGAGAGTCAAGGTAGAATGAACCTAGGGCATATGTAGATCTATGGTAAAGTATAGGCCTGATGTGTGCAAGAACCTGGGTTTAAGACCTACACTGAAAACACACACACACACACACCCCAAACCTGGGATATTACAGAAAGGAGTAAAATGGCTTCACAAGAGTGATATACAAACTCATGAAATGTCCCATATTTAAATAACAGTAAGAATGAGCCAGTGTTATATATTTGTGATAACAAAGGCAGCAAACTATGGCTCCTGCACCAAATCCAGTGCACTGAACACACAGTCCTGGGATAAAATGAATTTGGGTTTATAAAGATTTTAAATTATGTGTGTGGGTATGTGCACATGTGTGCCTGCAGAGGACAGATCAAGATCTAGGATTTCCTGGAGCTGGAAATTACAGGTGGTTGTGAACTGCTCTTCAGAGGGTTCAGAGAACTAAACTTGAACTTGGGTCCTCAGGAAGAGTAGTATACATTCTCCAGACCCTAGGTTTTCACATTTTTAAAGATTTGGAGCTGGGTATGGTAGCACAAGCCTTTTATTCCAGGACTCAGGAGGCAGAGGCACTCAGTGAGTTCAAGTCAAACCTAGTTTACATATCACATTCCAGGTCAGCCATGGTGACACAGTGAGACCCTATCTAGAAGACAAACAAGAGGACCCAGGTTTGATTCCCAGCACTCACATAACAGCTATGGTCATCTACAACTCCAGTCCCTAAGGAGTCTGATGCCCTCTTCTGGCCTTTGCAGGCACCAGTCACACAAGTGGTGCAGACATATGTGCAGGCAAAATATCCATACACAAAAATTAACATAAATGTACTAAAAAACTTAATGTAACAGAATCAAAGTTTAAAAGCCCCTTATTGCAGTTCAGTGGCACAGCATTTGCTGAGAAGGCATACAGTTCTGGGTTCCATCCCCACCACTACATAAAAAAGAACAGTACAAAAAGTATTTCCTCAACAGAGTCAAAAAAAAAAAAAAAAGCTAGCTTCATTCTGAATAAAACTTGATTCCAGTCGAGTCCTGAAGAAGAGTGTTTCCTTTCAATACAACCCACACACACAAAAACAAAGATTCAAATGCATTTAAATGAAAACAGCTTTGAATTTAGAGCCGGAAACTTAATTTATTCTATAAACACATGGAACTTTCATGAAAACCAGGGATTCCACAGATTGAAAACTCAAGCCAGGCAGTGGTGGCACACACCTTTAATCCCAGCACTCAGGAGGCAGAGGCAGGTGGACTTCTGTGAGTTCCAGGCCAGCCTGGGCTACAGAGGGAGTTCCAGGCCAGCCAGAGCTACACAGAGAAACCCTGTCTTCAAAAACAAACAAACAAACAAGAAATAAATAAAAAATATAGCCCATGACCATACTTAGAATTCTAAGCACTTGTTTGTTTGTGCAGTATTAGAGATTGAGCCTAGGGCCTTAGAAATACTCCGTAAGTACATGACTCCAGCCTCTCACTAAGTGCTTTTAATAGTATATTATTTAGATATTAGTTTCCAATTTGAAAAAATTAAGGACAGAAATATCAAATAAGACAAATCAATTTAACTTTTCCTTTTGTGTGTGCCAGGACTGGACCTGAAACCTCACACCCCTGAACCCTGACTTCAGCACTGAGCCCGTCTTTCTAACCCTGCTCAGTGACCTTTTAACCTACTTGAAAGCATCACAACTTGGCAGGCACCAAACTTTTCACAAGAAGATCATACCAACAAAAAGAGGACAAAGGCCATCACTGCTGCAGTTTGGGGAAACTGAGGGTGCTCACTGACCTCTGCAATACATTTTCCTATGGGAATGGTACTCTACCTCAATGTCCTGGAGACTGAATTCCTTCTGATCTGTGAAGTTTGCAGCCCCAGCACTGAGTTCCATGAGCATCTTGGCGATCTCGGGCTTTATGGCTGAGGTCAATCGGCTGGCAGCCTCCATCACATGCTCCTGCACATCTTTGAGCTGCATGGCGGCCTTCGAGTAGTGTGAGTTCCTGAACACGGTGCTGAAGAGATCTGTGAGGAACGTGCTAGCACGGCAAAAGACATTGAGGGCATCCAGGTACTTGGAGATGCCCTGCTGGATGTCAGCAATGGGAGTGGAGTGGGCCATGGCATGGTGGCAGCTGCCTGCAGCTGTCAGACTGCCCAGTGGGGCAGAGGGGGCCGTGGAGGCCAGGGGAGCGTTCAGTGCTCGGCCCAGCTCAGGCATCGGGTACTGCTGGTGCTGCTGCACCTTCTGCTTGGACCCGCCAAGCAGGAAGCGCCGCTTGTAGTCCATCTTACTGTCCTGGGCACTGCAGCAATACATGCGGGTGGGGAACTGTTCCAGGGACCACTGGCCGGTCAGGGTTCTGAGTCCTTTTTTTCCAAAACTGCAGCTAGGTATAAAAATAGTGGAGTTCTGCAAATCTACGTTTTAAAAAAGGCATTTCCATGAGGCAGGTGACCATATGATCCAACATAAAGGTGAGAAAAATAACAGGCTTATATAATTAGTATTTTCAGTGTAGGTAGGAATTCTGACAAAAAATAAGTGTGTCTGAAATGCTGTATAACTGTTCAGCATCCTACTCCCAATAAAGAAATAATTGCTGAGGAAAATGTTTACTTATAATTGCTTTGCAAGAATATTTTGATACTTACATTTACAACAGCAGAAAAATAACTTAACTTTTAAAATGTAATATAATGTATCTTCTATATACCAAAAAGGACCTTACGCTGGTCAACAGCATTTAGGCGGAGGGGTTACTTCACAAGAAGTCCTTAAGGAAGAGCACACCTCTGCAGGATCGACAGAACCTGCCTGTCAAATCCATTTACCTGGAAAGCTGCTTTTCAGTGCTAAAAACTTCCAAATCTCCTGTAACGGTTTCTGGAAACAAGTTTTCTTTAAGCATGGCATTGTTACTGTGTGTCTTCTTTCTTTTGTTTGCTGAGGTAGTGGTTTCCTTGTAACATTAGTAAGAAGTGCTTCCAGACTGGGTTGGCCTGCAGTTGTAACGTCTGAAGCAAGAAAGCACAGATGTATTCATAAGGCCTCTAAGTCATTTCCTGCAAGGGGAAAGAAAGAAGATGAAGTCAGGGAGACAGAAAAAATCACATTACAATTCCTCTAAACTTCATAAACAATATGCTTCTAAATTAGCACAAGGTTAAAAAACCATAATGAATTTCTGAGATTGTGGGTGGTAAGAATTGTGACTAATATGCTAAATGCAGTTAGGTTTCATGACCAGCACAGTGGTGCATAGATATGCAAGCATGCACCTATACACATAAAATAATAAAGTAAAAGATATCTTTTTTTTTTCAAATGAATGCACATACACATACATGAACACCAGCATCTAGATATATTACTTTGATAACTTTTTTAATGTTTTAGAGATTTGTTTATTTTTATTTTGTATATATGAGTGTTTTACCTCATGTATATATATGTACGGTGTGCCTGATGCATATGGAGATCATAGGAGGGCCTTGGATCTCTTGAGACTAGAGTTATGGATGGCACCTATGTGGGTGCTAGGAAGTGAAGCCAGGTCCTCTGGAAGAGCAGCCAGTTCTCTTAACCGCCAAGCCACCTCTCCAGCCCCTACACTTTCATAATCTTTTTTAAAAGAAAATTCTCCCTGAATCTGTCTCAGTGTTTGGCAAATGCATTTCCTCCACATATATCTTCCTAAGACTTAAACTATGCTCAGCCTGGCGGTGGTAGTGCATGCCTTTAATCCCAGTACTCAGGAGGCAGAGGCAAGTGGATCTCTGTGAGTTCTAGGACAGCCAGGGCTACACAGAGGAAACCCTATCTCGAAAAAACCAAAAGGAAAAAAAAAGAAAAGAAAAAAAACTATGCTCAATCCAGTGAAGGACATTTTTCTTTCATATTCTCTTAAAAGAATCATCACCAGGACAACATTCACAATGTAAGAAGCCACATGCAGTATGGACATAAATATGTACTGTGAAAGGCTGCACAAGTTAGTGTGGCCATCTGGTAACATACTCATCATTTCTAATGCTACTTACAATTCTCAAACACAGCAGAAAATGACATTTTAGTAGGCTAAATGACACTTTTTCAACACAACAGTAACCTTCAAAGGTTCTCAATAGATTTAAACCAACTCAGACCCAATTACATCATTCACAACATCCATTTCTTCAAACTAACCAAGTTCTATTTCAAACAACAGAAAACATTCTCAAAACTAGATAGAGAGCCAGCATGAGAGCATCTTTGGGCCCCCAGCAGGAAAATTAGAAGTGCTATTTGTTCAGGAAAGTGGTGGGAGGCACCACCGAGGTCAGCGGTACTGAGGTCAGCAAGAGTGGCCTTGTAGGTCTGACTGTTTGGGTCAGGTCCTAGTTCTGCACTGACCAGCAATGTGACCCTGAGTAAGTTCTTTAGCCTCTCTGCCTCAGTGTCATCATCTATAAACAGAGATATAAACGGTAACTACTGTTACCGAGTTAATGAGTCTATACATATCAAAAACAGAATGTCTGGCACATACTAAGCATTAACGTTTGATGATGTCACACAAGAGGAGGTAAGCAGGCCTCATTATCTCTGCTTGTCTGGAAACACACTACTGATAAACAAGAAAGGTTTTATTGAGTTACCCAATGCCTAAACCAAACAGAAACCTACCTACCCTAGGATGGGAGGTATCACATGCTTTATGAACACTAATTTCTACTTACATACAGTAAACAAAGAGAAATGAATCCGTGTGTGTGTGTGTGTGTGTGTGTGTGTGTGTGTGTGTGTGTGTGTGTTGCTAGGGATCAATCAACTCCAGGAGCTCACCATGGCGGGCAAGTGCTCTAAAAATCACTGCTCTACACACTACGTCTTCAGCCTCAGCTAGAGAATACTTTTCAGTCATTCAGGCAATAGAGAAAACAGAGCTGTCAGCAATAGACTAACACAAAGAAGATTCACTGAAGGACCACAGGCTAAGAAACACATGAACTCACTTCAGCATTCTCCCCAATCCCTGTGGCATAATGGTAAAGCTCTTCACAAGAGAATAACAGCCTCACAGGAAGGTCTGAACCATGGTCTAAATGTAAGTCACTTATGAGAAGACAGAGAGCTCAGGAAATGTGCTGTGTTCTAAGATCTAGCACAGCAGAGCTGGCCACTTCCTAGATCCCACAGAGCCAAGGGGGTACAATGAGGTGAGCAAGGCTTCCTGGAGGAGCTGGCTAAGTGCCCAGCTCTCGATGGACAGCTGCAGAGACGGGGAGTGGGAACAATCTCATCAGCTTCATCTCCTCTATACTTCCCATTTGATCACCGAGTCAGCCAGCTCCCACAAGAAGAGGACTGCTGGGAAGAGGAACCTCCTGCCAATTACCTTCACAGACGCAAGGGTGTTTGTTTGTTTGTCTGTTTGTTTGTTTGTTTGTTTGGTCGGTTGGTTGGTTTAGGGATGGCACCAAGGGCTAAGCTTATGCTAGGACTAGATGAATGTGCTACCACTGAGCTATACCTCAGATCAACGAACAAGTTCGTTTTTTAAAAATTACATTTATTATATTTTCTCTGTGTGGGTGTGGGTGTGTGAGACAGACAGAGAGACAGACAGACACACAGACACATAGACAGACAGGGCTGGCTTCAAACTCACTATATAATGCCAGGGGTGGTGGCGCACGGCTTTAATCCCAGCACTTAGGCAGAGGCAGGCAGATCTCTGTGAGTTCAAGGCCAGCCTGGTCTACAGAGTGAGTTCCAGGACAGTCTGGGTTACACAGAGAAACCCCGTCTTGAAAAAACTAAAACCAAAACAAAAGCCACAAAAAACAAACGACCTCACTGTACAGCTGAGGAGTGTTTTCCACTCAGATCCTTCTCTAGTCACCTCTCAAGTGCTGGAGTCAGAGGCCACAGTGTAACGGTTAGTCCTCAGGATGGACAGGCCGCCCACAGGGCGGAGGTCATGGAACAGGAAGGTGCTGCACACCAGGGCATCGTCTGTCACCTGCACCCTGCTGCTGCATTCATGCAGCTGGGCCTTGAACCTGACCACATCGGTATCCACGGAAACCAGGGGCCGACAGCTTTCTGAGCCAAGGGTGAGGTCCCCGGGCTGCAAGAGCTTCCCGGTGCCAAAAAGGTCTCTACTGACAGTCTCCACCAGCTCGGCCTCCAGACACTCCACCTCCACGGGTGACGTGGACCTCGCTGGGGTTGGGGTTCCACCTGGCCTGCTTTTACATAGCCTTGAGGCATGAACCCAGAGAGGTGAGCATGCTTGACAAGCATTCCCCCAACTGAACTACACTCCCCAGCCAAGAAATATGTATTTTAGACCCTACAAAAACACCTGTGCTTGGCAAAGCACACCTGAAATCTAGAACTTAGGTGACCGAGGCAGAAGGATCCTGAGTACAAAGCAAGGCCTGTGCTACATAGTGAGTTTGAGGCTAGTGTGAGCTACACAGCAAGACACTGATTCAAATAATATAATAACAAACAAACAAATAAATAAATGAAAAAAGAGAGAAGAGGAAAAACGCCTGGAAGTTTCTGAATGGTATCTTATTCGAAAGTTGAGAACCAGGAAATAAGAACTATTTACTACCACGGTGAAAGACAGGGAAAACTGAAAGAGGAGTAAGGTATAGAAAGGAACAAAGACATAGACACATGGGTGGGAGTGCGGTGTGTCAGTGTTGTATGTACGACCTTCCTTACTCCTTTGAAACACGGTCTCACTGAGCCTGCAGCTAGGCTGGCAGCCAACAAGCCTGGAATCTTCCTGCGTCTACCCTCACTGTCTGGGGTTATAGGCGCATGCACACCGTGCCTTTTACGCTTAGGTCTCTACACTTACACAGGAAATAATCTTGCCCACTGAGCCATCTCTCTGTACATAATATACACACATTTTTACAAAGTGTTGAGCCTGGGCACGTAGTCAAACAAAAACCAAGAAAAAAAAAACAAAACACCAAAACCAATGAAAATGCTTATATATAAGGTACACAGAAAAACAAAAGTGAGGATGCAAGCAATATTTCTTTCAATCTAAAATGTGTTTTAGCTTTATCTTTATAGAAAGACGTGACTCCTCTCTGAGTCTGGAGCGCAACTGGCCAGCAAACCCTCGAGCTCTCCTGTCTCTGCCCCAACAATTAGACTGCAGGTACACACCACCTTGCTGGCTTTTATGTGGGTGCTAGAGAGCCAAACCCAAGTCCTCACATTTACACAGCAAGTCCTTTATCCACTAAGCTATCTGCCAGCCCCGCCATTTTCAAACATTTAGTGGTATATAATTAATCATAACTATCTCCTTTGTTGCTTGTTGCCCTTATTTCCCCTTGAGATAGGGTCTCACTATGTCCTGCCCTGGCCTCCTAAATGCTGGGATTATAGGAGTGAACCACCATGTCCCGCTCTTTTCTGTTGGTGGTGCTGGTTTGTTTTTGAGACAGGTTCTCACTCTATAAGACTGGCCTAGAACTCACTATGTAGCCCAGGCTGGTCTCAAACTCATGGTCCTCATCCTCCCCAGTGCTAGGATTGTATGTGTGAACTACCACAGCCACTTTAGTTATCTCATGTTTGGCTGTACCTTTCTAGTGTTACTGTTGACAAATATAAAATCAAATAAAAATCCTTTCATCCATTTGAATTGAAAATATCAGTTTTAGCCGGGCGGTGGTGGCGCACGCCTTTAATCCCAGCACTCGGGAGGCAGAGCCAGGCGGATCTCTGTGAGTTCGAGGCCAGCCTGGGCTACCAAGTGAGTTCCAGGAAAGGCGCAAAGCTACACAGAGAAACCCTGTCTCGAAAAAAAAAAGAAAAAGAAAAAAAGAAAAAAAAAAAAAAAATATCAGTTTTGCCTGGTAGTGGTGGCTCACACCTTTAATCCCAGCACTCTGGAGGCAAAGGCAGGTGGATCTCTGTGAGTTTTGAGGCCAGCCTAGTCTACAGAATAAGTTCCAGGACATCCACAGCTACACAAAGAAACCCTGTCTCAAAAAACAAAACAAAACAAAAAGAATGGCTGATTCTAGGGCTGAGGATGTCTCAGTTGTTCAAGTGTTTGCTTTGTAACTATGAAGGCCTGAGTTCCTTCCCCAGAGCCTATGTGAAAGCCCCATGCATAGAAGCTCACACTTGTAACAGAAGAATCCTCAGGGCTTGCTGATCCAGCTATTCTAGACAAACTGGTGAGCTCCACCCAAAGGCATGCACAACCACCCACATCCACACAGGCACACACATATACATTAAAAAAAAAAAGAAGGCCAGGCACACGCCTTAAATCTCAGTGCTCAGAGAGGCGGAGGCAGGAGTATCTCTTTGAGTTCAAGACCAGCCTGGTCTACATAGTGAATTACAGAACAGCCAAAGCTACATAGGGAGACCCTGTCTCAAACAAACAAACAAAACATGCAAAGAGAAAAACCTTCTCCCCAAAGTTGTTCTCTGACCTCCACATGCATGCACCTGCATTCGAGGCATGTGAGAGTATACACACAAGCACATACAGTTTAAATTTTAAACAAAGAGATTCCCAGAACTCAACAACAAAAATTCAGTATTTTTATTTGTTTGTTTGTTTGTTTGGTTTTGAGAGACAGGGTTTCTCTGTGTAGCTTTGTGCCTTTCCTGGAACTCACTCTGTAGCCCAGGCTGGCCTTGAACTCACAGAGATCTGCTTGGCTCTGCCTCTCGAGTGCTGTGATTAAAGGCGTGTGCCACCACCACCGCCACCGCCACCAGCTAAAATAAATCTTAAAAAATAATGATGATTAATAAATAAATCTACGGCTCCATATTCAAACACTAGAGGAGTACTGAAGTGTTTGGAGAAGGCTTGGAGTTTAACATGGGATGGAGGGGTCTTCAATACTGCAATAAATTTTACCCAAATGGAACACTAAAAAAACAAACAAACAAACAAACAAATACATACATAAATCTAGGGCTGGAGAGATGGCTCAGTAGTTAAGAGCACTAGCTGCTCTTCCAGAAGACCCAGGTTCAATTCTCAGCACTCACATGGCAGCTCACAACTGTCTGTAACTCCAGATCTAGGAGGTCTGGCCCCCTCACACAGATAGACATGCAGGCAAAACACCAATGCATACTAAAAATATATAAATTATTTAGAAAAAATAACAAATCTAGCCAGTATGTATAAAACACTAAGAAAACCAATGTTTTGCAACTGTGATGAAATAGTGGACCTAGCCAATGCTTATCAGTCAGTGTCTAAACCACAAGATGATAATTTGAGGAGGAAATTTATATGAAGGACTCAAGCCTGATTATACCCAAACCCACTGATTAATTCTAGCCTCATAAAAACTGGGAGGGGCTGGAGAGATAGCTCATCCATTGAGATTACTGGCTGTTCTTACAGAGGACCTGGGTTTGGTTCCCAGCACCTACATGGCAGCTCACAACCATCTGTACTCCAGTTTCAGGAGACTGGATACCCTCTTCTGGCCTCTGCAGGCACCAGGCATGCTCATGGTACAAAGACATATATCCAGGCAAAACATTCATATACATAAAATAAGAAATATCTAAACAAATTTCAAGTAGGAAACGCCTGTCATAAAACAAAATATCAGTATCTCCCATGAAGTGTTTCTGTCTGAAATATTCAATCAAAATCTAATCAAGCCTATCTATCTAGCAAGAAAGCATGAAAGATAACCAGCACACTAGTCTTTTCCGTGGTCTTTTCAAGCTTATTGTTCATTAACAACCACTGACCTTACAGCCTGTGTAAGCTATTCTAACAGCTGTCTCAGAGCAATTTTTACCAGCTTGGTCCTCAGTTTCATTTTTATTCTTTCCTACCAACTTTTGTTTGTGTGCTTGTTTTCTGAGACAAGGTTTCTCTGTGTAGCCCTGGCTGTCCTGGAACTTGCTTTGTAGACCAGGCTGGCCTCAAACTCACAAAGATCCATCTGCTTCTGTCAACCGAGTGCTGAGATTAAAGATGTGTGCCACCACAACCAGCTTCTACCAACTTTTTTTTTAAATCTCTTTTTTGTATGTAATTTTCATAGGATTTCCATGCACTCCTGTCCACTGACACGTCTAGTAAAATCAAACTCCACACATGACCCATACACAGTCGGCTACTCTCCAGCCTCAAGAACCTGTGCCTCCACTCAGCATTCTCTAGCCACATGCCCAGTCCTTCAGAGCACCAAGGGCTTTGCACAACTGGTGACTCCTCTGGGAAGCTGTGCCCTTCTGACCCCTACTCTCAGGGCTCCTCCCCACCCTGTCTGTAGTGAGTGCCACTCCTTCATCGGTCAACCTGTAGACATCAGGGTCACCTACCCCACAACGAGGTCTTTTCATACTGACACCCTGCAATTATCTTGCCGTTTCATTTGCTTTCATACCTCAGCAGCTGGCACAGAAGAACAGCATTGCTTTGTGACTGCCAGGTCCCCACAGTCAACAAGTTTGCTGGCAGACTATCTGGAAACCTGACATCAGTGAGTCACTGATTGTTTCCCAGTGTTACAGTTTTGCAAATCCAAGAAACTGGCTCCTATGTCAAGTTACCTCTCTCTACCTGAAAAGTGACAGGTCTCGGAAACCTGGCACTGGATTCGTATCTGTGACTTTAAGATGAGTGACGCAGTCAGGTAGGCAGTGGTGGCACAGGCCTTTAATCCTAGCAATCGGGAGGCAGAGAAACCCTGTCTCTAAAAACCAAAGAAGGGAAAAAAGATGGGTGATACAGTCTGGAGATGCAACTCAGTGGAAACACTTGCCTGCTTTACGAAAAGCCCTGGGATCTGTCACCACCACCACCCCAGTAATATGGAGAAGGCAGGCAGATATTAAAGTTTCCATTTCCAAAGGCACGGCCAGATTTCAGGATCATTAGAGACCCCCCTCCCCCAGACCCAAGCCCAGGCTAAATGTGGCTAAAGGCGGCCAGCTGTTTCTCTGGGAGGCCTGTTCTCTACCATACACAAATCTGCTTATGGCATTTTTCTGTTTACACACACACACATTCGTGAGTATGTATGTACACTTAAACTTCCCTCCTTGTTTCTGTAGTCAAATAGACACTCCGGTTTCTTTACAGTTCCCAAACTGATGCTCACACATAGATGAACTCTCCAGAGTCATGCATAAAGCATATAAAAGGATGCTTAGAATCATTCACTGTGAGGAAAACACAAATCAAAACCACAAGATACCACTTCATAACCACCAGCTTGGCAATAATGAAAATGACAGACAGTAGCAATGTTGGGAAGGAAGCAAAGAGACTGTAATCTTCATATATTGCTCACCAGAAAGGAAAATAGTACAGACACTCTGGAAAACCATCTGACACTTCCTTAAATAGTTAAACACAGAACTGCCATGGCCAAGGCACTCTACTCCTGTGTGCATACCAAGAAAAATGAAAAGTACCTTTATACCAAAAACAGCACATAAATGTTCCAAGTATTATTTCTAACAACCCAAAATTGCAGAGTCAACCATCTTATCAGCTGACAAATAGATAAGCAAATGTGGCACAACCAAACAGTAGAGAATTATTCAGCCTTTAATATAAAAGCTTGAACGGGGGCTGAAGAGATACCTCAGTAATTTTAATGAAGAGCATTCACTGCGCTTGTAAGGGACCCCAGTTTGATTTCCAGCACTTACACAGGGGCTCATAACCATCTGCAAGTCCAGACCAGGAATATGATGCCCTCTTCTGACCTCTTTGGGCACCAGGCATGCACATGGTGCACATACATACTACAGGTGAAACTCCCATAAATCTTTTAAAATCTTTTTTAAAGGATATACAGATAGCCAGGCAATAGTGGCACACATCTTTAATCCCAGCACTCACTCGGGAGGCAGAGGCAGGTGGATCTAAGTTCAAGGCCAGTCTGGTCTACAGAGTTGAGTTCCAGGACAGATAGGGCTACACAGAGAAACACTCTCCAAAAACAAAACAAAAGAAATACAGAGTGAGCTGTTGTAAAAGACACACCCAACATTGACCTCTGACCTCCGTTACACACAATGGAATGTATGCACACATAGTTTGTGATCACAAAATGTCCACCTTAGGTAATTCACTGAAACAATAGATTGATGGGTGTGAAAGAATGAGGGGAAGGATGAGAGGATCAGAGGAGGCAGAAAAGAAGTGATGTTCTGGGGAATGATGAAAAACTAATCCTCCTCTCGGCCTCCCTGGTGCTGGGAATACAGGTTTATTCTACCATGTCTGGCTTCAAAAATACTCTAAAATTATTATAATTAATAGCTGCATGACCTTGTAAATAACCCCGAAACCAATGAATTATAAATGACGAGTGTAATATATGGTATGTGAATTGTTTTTCAATAAATTTACTATAAATACTATATGCTGTGACCCTTTAATACAATTCCTCATGCAGTGGTGATCCCCAACCATAAAATTATTTTGCTGCTACTTCATAACTGTAATTTTGCTACTGTTATGAATAGTAATGTACATATTTGATATGCAGGGTATCTGATATTCGATCCATAAAGGGGTCACAAGTCACAAGCTGAGAACCACTGCCATAGACAGTTCCTTCTTCTGAAAGAGAGAAAATAACTTGTAAGGACACCACAATGTTCTCTCCTGTCCAAATCCCAAGAGCAAACCCAAACATCTCCCCTGGATAATATGGAGACAGTGCAGGAAATTCTTTAGGCATATTAGTTAAGTCATTGTCTATGAAGTTCAAAGCCCAACCATTTCCATGTTTTTAGTTCAGACTGACACAAACCATATTTAGAAATGAGCTCCAGAAAAATGCTTTGAAGAATTTTACTCTCAATAGTCATAAATTTAAAATATCCATCCAGGCAAGAAAAAATGCCTTAGAAGATTCCATTCTCAATCTGTGCCTTCTGAGGTCCCAGCTCTCTTGGCTCCTCTTACCTGTGACCACATCCAAAGGTGAAGCTCTCTGGTGGCATGTCCTCCTAGCTCTCCTCCTACACCCTGACTGTTCTCTGTTGCCCTTGCAGCCATCCTCAAGAGCTATGGCTCAGTCGCCAGCATACTGTCCTTCCCAGGCATCCCACACCCTCCTCCCTCACCCAATACCATCTACTTCTTTCATGACCTATCTTCCCTGTCACAACCAGTCGGCCAAGTTTTTCGTCAGGACCGCAATCTGCTTACAACAACCAGTCTACAGGTTCCCTCCCAGCACCTGGAAGGCACTCCAGGCTTATGCTTACACCTCTTGGGATGTCTTGGAGCAGTTTTGATAAAGACTGAGTTAAGGGCCATGTTGTGTTCTGCCTGATTCAGACTCTACATTAGCATTACTGTCCTAAAACTACCCATCTCCCCAGTATGTCCTTCTATGTCCAAGGGACAGGATCTCAGGGTTCATTCAAGACATTCAAGAATCAAGGGCTGAGGCAACAGCTCAGTAGGTAAAGTACTTGCCATGAAAGCAAAGACCGGAGTATGATTCCCCAATGCCCATGTAGAAAGCGGAGTGTGGAGTGCACACATGCAATCCCAGTGCTGGGGAAGCAGAGGCAGGAGAGTTCCGGGGCCATTGGCCAGCCAGCCTACACCAATCATAAAATACCAGGTCCCGTCGGACGGTGGTGTGCACGCCTGTAATCCCAGCACTCAAGAGACAGAGCCAGGCGGATCTCTGTGAGTTCGAGGCCAGCCTGGTGTCTACAGAGTGAGATCCAGGACAGGCACCAAAACTATACAGAGAAATCCTGTCTCAAGGGAAAAAAAAAAAAAAAAATACCAGGTCCCAGGGAGAGACTGTCTCAAAAACTAAAACAGGCCCAGAGTAAAGAACTCTTGAAAAGCAATACCCAAGGTTGACCTCTGGTCCCCAGACATACACACAATGTACATGGGCACCTGCACATGCCCGTGGCCAATACACACTCATATCCATCCTTCATATAAACACATGCATACAGAAGATATTCAAGAGTCACTTGGGAGATAGCAGAAGAATGATGGTGAGTTTGAGGGCAACCTGGGCTATACGGCAAGACCAAGGAGACTGGAAAGGAGGGAGAAAAAGATGAGGGAAGATCAGAGAGAAAGAGGGAGGGCTAGCCTCGTGCATGCTATTTCTGAGCTATGATCCAACTTAAGGCACATCCACTGACAGAAAGGCTCCTGTGAGCATCAGAAGCAGAACGCTAGTGGTCAGGCTCCATTGCACATGAAAGCACACAGAAAAGGGTACCTGAATGCTGGCTGAGAGAGAAATACAAAACCCAAGCAGAACTTAATGTATACGAATTCCAAGTGTGACGGTGCATGCCTTTAAGGCCACCAGTCTGGAGGCAGAGGCAGGTGGATCTTTTTTAGTTTAAAGCCAGCCTGGTCTACATATAGAGTTCAAGGCCACCCAGAGCTACACTGTGAGGCTGTTTCAAAAAACAAACCAAAGAGTATGAGGTCACAGAGCTAAGCATTCTACTTGACTCCACCTTACAGTTTGTAACTCAGCGTTCAATCCTTTAACACAGTGGTTCTCACCGTGGCCGAATTGGGGGTCTGTAGGGAAAGTAATTTCCCAGGCAGTAGGGAAAGTAATTTTGCTTTCCTGGACTCTAACATCCATCAGTTGTCACAACTGGGGAAATGCTAGAAGCATGTAGTGGGTAGAAGCCCGATACTCTGTTAAACATCCTCTAAACTACACAGCAGCCCTCACAGCAGGGATCTTCCACCACAACATGCCAACAGTGCATGAGAAACCCTGATCAACAAATGCTCTGAGACTTACAAGTTACCTAACGTATTATGGAATTAATTCTTGGCCCCATGTGGTAGTACACAACATCTGTAATCTCAACATTCAGAAGGCTGAAGCAAGGGGATCATGAGAATTCAAGGATAGTCTGAACTACAAAGCACAGTCTTGTCTCAAAATAAGACCAGTAAAGTTACTTTTTCTGGAGAGATGCTACAAACTTCTCCTATGAATTAAGCCACAAGCACCTAAGACACCGAGAGATGTATCAATGGAAAAGAGATGACGAGTAAATGCTAATTTTGTAGTTTAAAAACAATTCTGTGAGTTCCAAGAAGGGGGTCCCAGAGCCCAAGGCTCTGGGGTATAGATCTTAATACTGGCCAGGGTTCCTCAGTCTATTTCCTACCTGCCAGCAAGGCCACTTCAAGCACTCAGAATCTACACTCCCAGATCTGTGTTTGTGAATGCACATGCTGTGGGGGCCAGAGGTCAACAGGGGTGTCTTCTTGAACTGCTCTCCACCTTCTCTCTATGACAGTCTCTCTCTAACTCAGCTAGACAGGCTGGCTGGTGCCCCCAGATGCCTTCTCACACAGCTGCAGGGGATCCTAACTCAGGACTTCATGTGTGTGTGTGTTGCGGATACTTTACCCACTGCGCCACCTCCCCAACCCCATTCCCATTCTTACCTCCAGCAGACCCATCCCTTCAACTGACTGGCCCTTGGTGCTCCAAGCCAGGACACCCACCTAAGCTGTTCAGGCTGAATCAAGGTCCGCCTCAGAAGACTGAGCAGCAATCCTCCCCAACCCCCAGGCCAAAGGAGGACATGACATCATCTCTACCCTATCACAATGTCCCTGTGACTCCCAGAGGAAGGAGGCCCAAAGGTGGAAAGGACTGCACGCCTCAGACCCTAAGGCCTCATCCTATGCCACCTCAAATCAGTGTTCAGCAGCAGTCAGTCAGGAGCCGCCTCATTTCCTGTGCAAGCCCAGTAAAAATAGGAAGTGGGGGAGGAAGTTCACAAAGCAGCAACAAAAGTAATCATGGCCCAACTTCCTGAACACAATCACTGAAAGGCAGGCAGTGCGAGCCAAGGCCAGAGGAAAGGAAATGACTCTTCTGTGTCCGGCAAGCCCACACTATTTTCTGTGCAACAGAGACTGTCTTAACAGAAAAACTGGACAATGCTGGATGCCAGCTATTACATGGAAACGAATGTAAAGCATGTAATTCAAAGACTCACACAGACTGCTGAAATGTCAATCCTATCAGTATACATTCAGTCCACAAAAAAAATCTAGAGAGGTCAAGACTACGTTCTTTTTTTTCTAGTTAGCCATGAGGGAAGGGCTGGAGAGACGGCTCAGCAGTTAAAAGCACTTGATGCTCTTCTCGATGACCAGGGTTCTGTTCCTAGCGACCATGTCAGGCAGCTTCACAACCTCCTGCAATTCCAGGGAATTCCACACGTTCTCTGGCCTCAGAGAGTACCCCCACACAGGTGGCATACACACACACACACACACACACACACAAATAAAAATAAAATAAATCTTTAAAAAGTAGTAGTTTGTCATTTAAAAGGTAGCAGTAGGAGCAGGAGCAGCAGCAGCACTAACAGTAACAGTGGCAGAAGTTGGGACCAGAGCGTGGTGGTAGAGTACTTGCCTAGCACGCATAAGGCCTCAGGTTCCACCTCCACCATGTCCAACAGGCAGATGGATAAGCTTCTCCACCCACCTATAGAATCTGCCCAGCCCCCAGACATGGACAAAAGAGACACACACACAGCTTCTGCTCTCAAGCAGCTCCCAGTCCACAGCAGGAAGAGACATGGGATGGAAGAGCCCCTCAGCTGATAGCTGCTCGAGAAGACTTTACCACAAAACATAGCATTTCTCCACAAAACCAAAGCAGGTTATCATTAGTGGTTCTAAGGCATTTTATATCTGGTGATCTACAAACAAATGATCATTTAAGAAGAAGAAAAACTGTTCTAACCACAAAGTCAACATAGTTGCAATTTACTCTAAAATGAGAGGTTTGAAAAAAAAAAAAGCCAAATGTGTTAAAAATCACTTTGATTTTGTTTAAACTGAGGGTTAGTGGGGCTAGAGAAATGGATGAGTGGTCTCACAGGACTCAAGTTTGGTCCCCAGCACCCAAATCAGAGAGTTCACAACTAACTGCCTATAACTCCAGTTTGAGGGACTCTGGCTTCCAAGGGCACCTGCATACACATGGTACACATAAACAAACAGACACACATCCATACATACATACATATGAATAAAAAAAAACTTTAAAAAATTATAGAGGGTTCATTGTGTTTTAGTTTTGTGTTCTTTAAGGTGGGAGAAAAATCAAAGCCTAGTTTTTTGTTTGTTTTTGTTGAGTGCTGGGGTGGTTTCTTGGCGGGGGTATTTGTTTTTTTTTTTTTTGAGACAGAGTTTCTCTATGTATCTTTGGAGCCTTTCCTGAAACTCACTCTGTAGACCAGGTTAACCTCCAACTCACAGAGATCCTCCTGCCTGTACCTCCTCAGTGCCAGGATTAAAGGTGGTGAGCGCCACCACCACCCAGCTGGTTTTTTTAAGCAGTTACTACACCAACAGTAGAAAAGTCAACGTGTCAGATGGCAATCCGCACATACTATAACACAAAGGACGCCTACTGACGGGTGACGGTGCTCTGTATGCTGTGAATGTGTTGCTCTAATTGGTTGATAAATAAAATGCTGATTGGCCAGTAACCAGGCAGGAAGTATAGACGGGATAAGCTTTGTAACTAACAAAAAAAGATTTAAGTATTTCTTGGTCCTGCTGCAGACAGGCCTAGTCATCACTCTGATTTTTCTAGTGACTGGAGGACTTACATTACTCTGTGTTTTAAATGAGTATTTACTCTTTTCACAAAACTATAAACTCTCAGAACTTGATGCTATTGAGCGAAGTATTGTAACTTACAAAGTAACTTTACCACAGAAACAATACAAACCAAACATCACAACACAAATCTGTCAAACAGATCTTCAAAAGGAGAACTGGACATGACAGCACAAGCCTGACATCTCATCACTTGGGAAGCAACAGGCACTAGGATCATGAGTTCAAGGCCAGCCTCAGGATCAAGAGCAGAATCTTGGGGGCAGTTTTATCTACAGACATCAAACTATAATATCAGCAAAGACTGATATTATGCTGGGTTGTGGAGGGGCAGTCTCACTGGGTAGGCAAGGCTGACCTTAAGGGCATGATTATCCTGTGTTAGCCTCCTGAGTGCAGGATCACAGGTGTGCACTACCACATCTGGGAAAGCTGTCTCTAAAAAATCAAGTTTTCATTTATAAACTAAGATGGTCTTAACTAGGGCTGAAGAGGTGGCTCTAATTATCTATCCGGATAAATATTTAATTATCCATCCGATGGATGGATATCTGTCTGATATCTCTGTCCCAAGCGACTGCCCAGGTTCCTTTATACAGCTGGTCTTAAACTCACGACACTCCTTTACCTTCCAAGTGCTGCCATTACAGGCTTGTGCCACTGCACCCAGGTTTGTGGAGATTCCTCCAACCCTTTCCTGGAGTTCAGTTCATCTCCTAACGTATCTCACAGGACTTACCGAAATAATTTACTAGTTTATTGTAAAGGATACAGCAAAGGACACAGATGAAGAGATGTACAGAACAGAGTACTTGGGAAGGGGTACACAGCATCAAAGCCCTCTCCAGGCATGCCACCCTCTAGAAATCTCCGGAAGCTCTATGAGCCGTGTGCTTTGACATATATGGAGGCCTCATTACTTAGGCAGGACATGAAACCCCAGCCACTCAATCCTTCTCTGTTCTAGAGGGGTTGGACCTGTAAGTCCCAATCCTCAAATGTCACCTAAGTTTGTTCAGGTGACCAGCACCAGCCTAAAGCTCTTCAGGGGTTGCCAGCCACCAGTGACCTCATTAGTATACAAAAACGTCTTTACTAGTTCAGAGATCCCACAAATTTCAGGGGTTGCTGCCAAGATGGAAGAAAATCAAATAGGTTTTTCTTTTTTTCTTTTTTTTTGGGGGGGAGTGGTTTTCCAGACAGAGTTCCTCCATGTAGTTTTGGTGCCTGTCCAGGATCTCGCTCTGTAGACCAGACTGGCCTGGAACTCACAGAGATCCGCCTGGCTCTGCTTCCTGAGTGCTGGGATTAAAGGTGTGTGCCACCGGCGCCCAGCAAATAGGTATTTCTTAACTATCACATTAAAACATTGTTCAAGTCAGGGATGGTGGCATGCACATGTAACCCAGCATTCTGAAAACTGAGGCCAGAGCACAGGCAATTCTAGGACAACCTAAGCACAGGAAGACACTGTCTGAAAAAAGAAAAAAATTGTTTGAAAATTTGCAAAACAAGTTGAACTAGTACAAACTTATTATTGTGTCCTTTAGAAAACTATTTAAGAGGCTGGAGAGATGGTTCAGCAGTTAAGAGCACTGGCTGGGGGTTGGGGATTTAGCTCAGTGGTAGAGCACTTGGCTAGCAAGCACAAGGCCCTGGGTTTGGTCCTTCCAGAGGACTGGGTTCCATTCTCTGCATCCATATGGCAGCTCATAATTGTCTATAATTCCAGTTCCAGGGACTCTGACACCCTCTTCTGACCTCCACAGGTACCAGGCATGAACATGGTGTACATACATGCATGCATTCAAGACATTTATATACCAAAAATAAAAATAAATCTTTAAAAACAGAACATTATTTAAGAAAACTTAAAATTCTATACTGCTACTTGTCAAAATATAACTTAGAAACTGCTTTTCTTACTATGAAGGAGTGTTATGTAAATTTAGATACATTCCAAATTTAAGATAATTTCTGGCCAGACCTAGTATCACAAGTCTCTAACTAGGGAGGAAGATCAAGAATTTAGGCTGGTTGGTAATCCCAGCACTTGGGAGGCAGAGGCAGGTGGATCTCTGAGTTTGAGGCCAGCCTGGTCTACAGAGTGAGTTCTAGGACTACATAGAGAGGCCCTGTCTCAAAGAGAGAGAGACAGAGAGAAACAGAGACAGAGAGAGACAAAGAGAGAATTTAAGAGTAACCTGGGCTACACAGTAAAGTTCTAGTCTTAAAAACAAAATCAAACAAACAAAAATGTAAGGTACCCATAAATGATTGTTTACTATGATTAATTACAGTCTCTCTCTCTCTTCCAAGCTGGAAATGCTGACTCTAAGTTTATATACCGTGTAATCCCCATCATCTGTCAAGAAGACCAGCAAGTCAGAGACAAAGCTAGGAGCCTGTTTTCCTCATATATATTTCAGCAGCTCATACAATCAGAAATGTAGAACTCCGTGTGTGTGTGTGTGTGTGTGTGTGTGTGTGTGTGTGTGTGTGTGTGTATCAAACTCAGTGTTCTGCTCATGCTAAACATTCTTGCACTAAGTTACATCCCAAGGCCAGAAATGTAGAAATTCTATGGCATCTCCTCACCATGGGCTCCCTAGCCAGGGAAGGCTCATGCTGGTTTCCTACTCTAGTACTTTCCCAGGCCATAAGCCTTCACACACTCAATTACTGAGGTCCTAATGCTCCAGATATCAGAGACACAGAAGTGCTGCTGAGTTCAATGGGCTTGTCAGGCTGCTGCTAAGTGAAAGATGCTCCAATACAAAGAAATCTTCATGGAAGCCAGATGCTGTCAAGATGCAATGGCTATTGCTACGGCTTGGGAAGTCTGATTCACCTAGATGTGAATTTCTGCTCAGTAAAATATCAGCCGAATGAAAGGCACTTAGCAACTCTATGACCTTAAACAAGTCAGCTGAAATCTTGTGCGTCAGTTTCTTTAGAATAGCATAGCTGGACTCCATGGAGCACAGGACTTGGCACATCTCCAGTCACAGCTCTGCCCACCACCCCCTCTGCCCACCACCCCGTCCCACTTCAGCCCCAAGCTCTAGGAAGTGGTGGACACAGCTGAGGAGGGGGCACTACCACCTCAAATTACAAAGCACAGGCCAGTTACTTAAGCACAGCATCCTCCCCTCCCCTGAGACTCAGGGAGCTCAAGTCCTTGGGAGCTGCTGAGAGGGCCCACGTTCACCTCTCCTTGCCTAGGTCACTGAAGCCTGGGGCATCGGAGTCTGGGAGCCAAGCCAGCTTTCCTCTGCTGGGACCAGAGTGACAGGGTAGGGAAGACTGAGCTGTTCCCAGGTTCCTTAACCATAATTGAATCTCATCAGTATCGAATTCTCAAGTCAGTTTTAGGAAGAAAATGTGATTGTTTTTCTGGTAGTATTTAGCTCTAATTCTACATTCAAACCTTCCCATTGCTAGCAGAGCTCTGTGAGTTCCAGGGCAGTTTGGTCTAAACTGTGAGACCCTGACCCAGCACCCCCCTCCCCCCCAAAAAAAGAAGAGAAAGGTTTAAAAAAAGTAGGACCAGTTAAATGGCTCAATGGGTCAGTGGGTAAAGCTGCTTGCTGCCAAGCCTAATGATCCAATTTCCATCCCAGGACCCACAATGTAGAAGCCAAAATCAGATTATCCTCTGATATCCACATGTATGCCATGGTACTCATGCCTACACATACACACAAATTTTGAAATGTGATTAAAAAAATTTTTAAAGGAATGTCATATCAAGGGATGAATTTTTTTTTCTTTTTTCTTTTGGTTTTTTGACATAGGGTTTCTCAGTGTAGCCCTGGCCTTCCTGGGACTTGCGCTGTAGACCAAACTGGTCTCAAACTCAGAGATCCACCTGTCTCTGGCTTGAGCGCTGAGATTAAAGGTGTGCACCACCATTACCTGGCTCATGGGATGAATCTTAAAACTCACAGTAAGTACACAGGCTTTTGTCAAGAAAATAAATGGACTAGCCAGGATGCAAAGTGAGACCCTGTTCCACAAAGAAAAGCAAACCAACGGCAGCATGAGTTACAAGGATCAACTTGGAAGTGGCCCACATGTATTGTATTAAGAGGTTCATTACCTAAACTAGACATGAGAGTTCAAAGACAGAGGCAGAGAAACATGCTATCATTCTATAAATGGTTAACATTAGCACACAGATGCCAAAGAAAAGCTGCCATATACCACTGAATGCCATCACCAAAATAACCCAATTCCAGACCCCTCTAATCTCTTTCCTGTTTCTCAATCCTTTGTTGTCTGGGACACACATCACCCTTGGAACAAGACCTGTGTGTGTGTGTGGGGGGGGAGAGCACACACTCATAATCCCAGCACTAAAGAGGCAGAGCGGAAAATAGAGTTCTAGGCTAGTCAGGCTACAAAGCCAGATCCTGTCACAAAAAAAGACCCTTGCCTTCATTTTACAATTTCTTTTCTTTCTTTCTTTTTCTTTCTTTTTTTTTTTTTTTTTTTTTAATGTGCATTGGTGTTTTGTCATGGGTCCCCTGGAACTGGAGTTACAGACAGTTGTGAGCTACCGTGTGGATGCTGGGAATTGAACCAGGGTCCTCTGGAAGAGCAGCCAGTGCTCTTAACTGCTGAGCCATCTCCCCAGCCTTTACTATTTCTAAACACTACCCATATTCAAGATCCATCAGCTCAGCTGTGAATGGTAGTGCTGGTATATGCTATTGTCCCAATATTTGGGATGCTAAGACAGGAGGACTACCATGAGCTCAAGGCCACCCTGGGCTACACAGTGAATACCTGGCCAGTGTGGGCTACATAGTAAAACCCTGCCAAGAAACAAACTTTCACTGTCTCAATGAAGCCATGTTGGCTGGGCTACTTTAACTCCCATGAAGCTTTTCGGGAGCTCTGGCTGCCTCTGCTGCCTCTGCTGCCACTGCCTCTCAACAGCTATTTATACCTGTCCCACCAAAGGAATTGCAAACACCATGATGGATATAAGCTACATATTCACTTTACTGTAATGCACAGTGTGGACAATACCGAAAACCACATTCCTGCCAGGATCTGTTCTACGGGCTTTATAGTAACACATTAAAGCCTCACTGTAAGCTTGTGTGGTAGCCCGTGCCTATAATAATACCAGCACCTAGAAGTTGAGGCATGAGAACTGTTAAAGAGTTTGAGGCCAGTTCCACACCAGCTAGTTTGGACTAAAGAGACCAAGTCTCAAAGAGAAGAAGAAAAACCACACTATACCCCTAGACATTCTTACCTCTCCTATTTTCAAACTAGGTAAACCAAGATGAAGAAAGTCAAGTGACTGGGGTTAGGGACTAGTAAGAGGTAGGGAGACTCCAGTCTGACTAGTACTTGCTCTTTGTTCCCTCTGATATGACTGGACATCACAGACATTTGTTTTAAATTTATTCATTTTTAAATTGAAATAATAAACAGGAAAAAAGCATGATATACAAAATGATGCTGAAGACAGCATGAAATCAGGTAAGGCATGGGGGCATAAACCAGCAATCCCAGGACTTGGGAGGCTAAAGTAAGAAGATCTTGAGTTTGAGGCTAGCTTTGGCTACTCGGCAAAACCCTGTCTCAAAAACTAATTATAGGGCTGGAGAGATGGCTCAGAGGTTAAGAGCACTGCTTGCTCTTCCAAAGGTCCTGAGTTCAATCCCCAGCAACCATATGGTGGCTCACAACCATCTGTAATGAGATCTGGTGCCCTCTTCCGGCCTGCAGGGATATGTGCAGACAGAATACTGTATACATAATAAATCTTTAAAAAAAAAACAAAACTAATTTTTTTAAAGAAAATGTTGGAGTAGTTAAACATTTACTGCTTACATTAAAAAATGCTTTGAGAAAATTAAAAGCCCTGTCAGGCAGTGGTGACACACACCTTTAATTCCAGCAATAGGGAGGCAGGTGGATCTCGGTGAGTTTGAAGCCTGGTCTACAAAGCGAGTTCCAGGACAGCCAGGATTACACAGACAAATCCTGTTTCGAAAAACCAAAAAAAAAAAAAAAAAAAAAAAGGAAAGAAAGAAAGAAAATTACAAGTTTTATGCTGCTACTCATTCTTTTTTTAATTATTATTTATGTGTACATGTGTATATATCTGTATATGTGCATGAACCTGAGGTTAGGGCCATCCCCTGGAGCTGGAATTACAAGCAGTTGTAAGCTGCCTGATGTGGGTGCTGGGAATCGAACTCAAGTCCTCTGCAAGAACAATACATGTTCTTAACCACTGGGCCATCTCTTCAGCCCCAATTGCTACTCATTCTTAAGTTGTGCTACAGAACCTGTTTTTTTTTTTTTTTTTTTTTTTTGTTTTTCGAGACAGGGTTTCTCTGTGTAGCTTTGCGCCTTTCCTGGGACTCACTTGGTAGCCCAGGCTGGCCTCGAACTCACAGAGATCCGCCTGGCTCTGCCTCCCGAGTGCTGGGATTAAAGGCGTGCGCCACCACCGCCCGGCCAGAACCTGTTTTAAATTAACCTGAGGTGAGGGGGGGGGAGCATCCATCCAAAAATTAAACCTAGGTAAGACAAACTTAGTTCTTCCTAAAAAGAGATGTGGATGCATTTCATTTGAGGCCGTTTCTGGTCCATTGGGGACACCCACTTGTAATACAAGCACTCAGGAGGCCAAGGCAGAAGACTGGACTACTTAACAACCTGAGTTTCTTTTCCTGGAGCCTCATCCCAAAGGCAACCAATTCTTTTTCTATCACCCGCCCCCGGCTTTTTTTCCTGCACTCAGGAATCTATTTCTTTCTCTAACTCAAACAGGCCTATAAGTACACTGTCCTGCAACTTGCTCTTCTGGAATGATTAACTTGATCTGAGGCCACTGAGAATCACCATCAGGGTCCTCACTGTGATGCTGTGCAAGCACTGAGCTAACCCTCACTCTAAGTCATACTACTTTTCATCTTAACCTAAGAGGTCTCACGAAACAGAGGACTTGGGAAAGGGTATAGACTCCACTGGGAACAGCATCTACAGAAGCTGTTAAGATGCTCTTAAACGTACAAAGACATTTAGAATTGCCCTTGAAGCAGTGTGTCGGCTAACTGGAGGTGACAGACACAGAACATGTCAGTTCTCTATGTATCACAGGGCTGTGAAGACTACAGAAAGGAATAGACACAAAACAGCGTCAAACCTGACTAGAACAGTGAGCCCACAGTAACGCAGATATCATTATTAACCACGCACTTCAGGCTTCCTTACTGCTACACCTTCATTCATGTCATCACCCTGCTCTGCCTAAGCAGCCTCTGCTCTTACAATGGAGCTGGAGTCACTAACTCTCCCCACGCTATTCAGCTAAGTTCAGCCTTCTTCGGCAAGTTTCCCTTGACACATTCAGGTTGGCTTTCCTGCCTGAGCAGTTTGGGAAGAGCCTGTCTGTCATCACTTCCCACTGTCTGGTTATCAGCTTTGTCAGTGAGCCCAGGAACAGTTCCGGGGGGCTAGTTAGGTTCAAAGATGAGTGATGCATTAACCAGAAGGCCAATTACTAAGTGTATATACATACCAAAAGAGCTAGCCTCGCTGGAATTTTACCAGACTCAGAAAGGTGCAAAACTGTCCACATTCTACAAATTACACAGCATCCCAAGAACAGGATCTACTACAACACTCTAGATAGAGCTCTGACCATCTCTCTTTGGCAAGAAATTACCAGAAGTAACTATGAAGGGCATAAGGAGGTGGCTTCTCTCTCTGTTACTGCCAAGACTATGTAGCACTCCTGGTCAGGACTCCAGAGGACCCACACACCACCTAAGCTGGCACCTAACTTCCACAGACGCCATCCCAAACCTCTCCTAGAAACACAGTCTTTCTTGGGGGATACAAAATTAAGTTTAAGCTTTCTGGCCACAAACACATTCCAAACATGCCTTTCATGGGGTTATAGCTCGGTCAGTTTGGGTTGAATTTAAAGTTTTCCCTGAAATTCATCAAACTCTACTTACAAAATGTCTCTTGGCCTATGCTTGTATCTTTTCTATAGATATCAAATTTGTATATTTTTTTCTCTAATGGTCATCTGTTCAACAAATTCTTAATTGTTTCCAGAACAGTGTGTCTAGACTCTAGTGATAAATGCAGAGAACAAGCAGGCAAGATTCCTGGAGCTGGAGAGATGCCTCAGAGGTTAAAAGTACTGGCTGCTCTTCTGGAGGACTCAGGTTCAATTCCCAGCAACCGCATGGCAGCTCACACTTGTCTGTAACTCCATTTTCCGGGTTTCTGACACCCTCACACAGATGCACATGCAGATAGAACACCAATGAACATAAAATAAAAATAAATTATAGGAAAAAAACGGGCAAGATTCCTGAAACCTGGCACACCTTTTCGGTATCTCCCTTCTAGGTACTTTAGACACTTCAGAACAATGGCTGTTCTGACATCTCCAGGCTGGGTCTCTTAGCTCTATATTCTGATTTCCCAATAAAATAATGGCCCATACTGTAGGTGACTGTGAACTGGCTAAATTCACTGAATTACTTTAGAGCAGCCCCTAAGAAAAAAGATGCAAAATCTGAATCAAGGTATAGGGGAGGCCAGGTGTGATGGAACGTGCCTTTAATCCCAGTACTCAGGAGGGGAAAGCAGGCAGAGCTCTGAGTTTGAGGCCAGCCTGATCTACACAGTAAGTTCCAGGACTACATTTAAAAAAAAAAAAAAAAACACCTGTCTCAAAACAAGATAAAAACAACAAAGGGGTAGGGGACAATGCAAATCACAAGAGCAACCTAAGTCACTAAGGAAAAGGAGATTGTGGGATGTCATCAAGGACAGGCCACCCTAGGAAGTCATGAGAGATTCCAAGTCTAGGGGCCATTTAGAAGGAAATGAAGAATGAACATACAGAAACCAGAACTGAAACCGCGTATGCCTAGAGGCCCAGCACTTGGGAGGTTGATACAGGAGGATCTCAAGTTGGAGGCCAGCTTGGGTACATAACAAGACTCCATCTCAAAAAAACAAAAACAGAAATACACACACACACACACAGAGAGAGAGAGAGGGGGGGGGGAGGGAGAGCGAGAGAGAGCGAGAGAGAGCCCAAAGCCAAGCCCAAGTGGGGGTGAAAATGTCACTCCAAGGACCCAAGGGCAATGAAGTAAAGATGTGAGGGGAGGAACACGTATCAAGGGGAGGGAAGGAAACATGAGATTAGGCCTCAGAAGATGGCACCAGACAGGCAAGGCAAAGTGGAGCAGTAAAGACAAGGTGAGAAGATGGACACCACTGCTCTAAAGGGGCCAGCCAAGAGCAAGGCTGGTTCCTAACAAAGAAGGGCTGCCCACACCAAGTATTTACAGTCACAGATCTGTGGAGACAGCTCAGTGATACAGTGCACACCTAGCATGCTCAAACTTCTGAGATCAGGGGATGAAGAAATGGCTCAGAGGTTGAGAGCACTGGCTGCTCTTGCAAAGGGCCTGGGTTTAATTCTCATCACCCACATGGCAGCTCACAATTATCAGTGATATCAGACTCAGAGGACTGGAAGCCCTCTTCTGGTTTCAGTGGACACTGTACACCCATGGTACAGCCATACATTTAGGCAATACACACCCATACACATAAAACAAAAATAAATAAAATCTCAAAGTCCTAAGTTGAATCCTAAAGCATGGCAGAGAGGAAATACAACTAAACAAAATGAAAAGGAAAAAGAAAAGAATAAGCAGTGACCAACAAGGTCAACCAACTAGGGAACCCTCACATGGACAGTATCAGAGAAAACATTTAGAGCTTAACTCTTGACACTTTTTGAATTAATACTGAAAGAACCCGGCAATGTGCTCTTCTCACTCCAAACAAAGCAATTCCTTGTTCTAACCAACATTCTTTGTCCATCTAGGAAGGTCATTATTTTCCACTGAGGACAAAGTCTCACAGGAGAAGGGACAGAGTGGACACACAGCCCACGGGTCCTAGCCTGCTAGCTCAATAGTGACTTCCCCAGAGTGTAGAAGATCTCTAGGAGAGACACAGTTCCTGGTGTAGTAGGCTTCAAGTTCGAGACAGAACAAGTACTTAGGATCTTGTTTTTGTTTTTTTAAAGGATGCTTAAAGCATGCTGTCTTCCAAAAATCCAGAGATAATTTTAGATTGAAAAAAATCTAGGCTTGCCAAGGGAATCTGAGAACTTTTCTATCTTGGTCTCCAATGCTAACCTACGTATTCGTGTGCAAAAATAGAGGAAGATTAGAATCTCAAATGCCAGGCTGAAAAGTCGCCACAACAAACTTGTACTCTTCATATGGAGTCTGTTCATATGTTAGCAAGAAAGCAAGTGAAAACAGCAGTGAAACCTTTTAATATACATTTCACATGCATACATATCATATTTATGTCAAATGTAAAGTATTCCCTCAACTTGTAAAGGAAACGATTTTTTTAAAGATTGCAAAAAGAAAAAAAAGTATTATTTTTAAGGCACATAAAAACATCCAAACACACACCAAATCAAATTTGTAAGTAGCCCTTTGCAAACACATTCTTAGAACTTTAAGCCTAAAATAAGATTTGTTGAGGAAGTTATAGTTTACTAATGGTTACTACCCTGCCAGTTTGGAAACACATCTTAAAAATAAAAACAAAAAGGCAGGGCCTCTTGGCCTATGGCTTTAATTCCAGCACTAGGGAAGCAGAAATAGAAAGATCTCTGTGAGTTTAAGACCAGCCTCGTCTACACAGTGAGATCCTGTCTCAAATAAATAAATGAGAAAATAAACAACAAAGGAAGGTTAAAATTTTTTAAGCGGTTATGAGAAGCAAACCTAGATGGACAACACTGGGTTTGAGATTTCCAAACATATCAACAAGAAGAAAAACAGAATGTTACCTTTAACCCCCATTTGTAAATTTATCCCAAGAAGACAATAATCAGATAAATCCTTTTTGGCAGAAGTATTTATCTTGTGACAATGAGGGAAACAATCAAATATTCATCAGGGCTTGGATAAATCATGGTACCCGATGGTCTACAACAAAGCCTCTAAAAGTGACACGTATGTATGCATTTACTGATGTCACCCAAACGTTAGCAGTGGTTGTCACCGAGTCACAGGTTGTGAGGCCGTGGTCATTTTCTCCCGACACTCTGCGTACCGTCGAGAATGTTTTTACAAGGACAGAAGAATGAATCGCTTTCATAATGGCAGTGGGTGAGGAAGGACACGGACGAGCTATTTTCAAATTGGGGGCTCCCCAGGCTGAGCGTTTCCCAGGCAAATTTGGTTAAAGTATAAACAAAATTCTTATCATGCCAAGCAGGCATGCTCTTTTTCCCCTGCTCCACGCGGGGCAGGAAGACACACCCCTGACCCCAGCGTTCGCCCCACGGGCGTGGGTCCTTCCTAGCCCTAGCCCAGCCTTGGCCCTCCCCTGACCCCCGCCGCACCCACGGGCTCAGCCGGGAGCCAGGAAGGGGCGCGAGGACGGCCGGGCAGCCGCGGGGCGGCCTGAGGACAGCGGCGCACGCCCGTGCCCGTGGACCTAGGTCGCCCGCAGGCCGCCAGCCCTCCGCGCACGGCGCAGCGAGCTTCCGGGAGCGGATTCCCCGAGGCGGCCCCAGGCAGCGGCGTCCTTCAGCGCCGACGCGCCCCCAGGGGTCTCAGTCCCGGGCGCGCGCGGAGAGGCCCCTCCGGGCTTCCGTCCGCCCGGCCAGCGCCCGCCGAGCCCCGCGTCCTCCACAGCAGGCGGGCGAGGGACGGCGCCCGAGGGGAGCGGAGCTCCGCGAGCTCGCCTCGATGCCAGCCGCCGTTGCGACCCGCCGCCCGCCGCCCACAGCCAGCCCCCGCCGACCCGCGCCCACCGGTGCCCGCACCTCACCTGCGACGCGCCCCGGCTCCCAGCGTACCGCCCGGACCGGCTGTGTACACCGGAAGTGACGTCCGCGGCCGGCCCCGCCCCCGCCCCAGGCGGCCGCTGCGGTTCCCCGGCCGGAGCCCACCCTCCCCTCGTGCTCGCTGGGCAGCGGCCCAGCTCAGCGTCTCCCCCGGGGCATCCAGACCCAGCCGGCGCCCTGCAGGAGGGCTCGGTTGCGTCCTCACGGATTTGTCATTGAAATTAATGACTGAAATGCTGATCGCTAGACACAGTACCTGACGGGCTGTGTAGAAGCGGGAATCGTACCCTCAGGAGTTGGCTTCGCGAATGGTGGCAAGAGAATACTAGTGTCACAGATCCGTGTGAGGATGATGTAGTGCCATTTGTGGCAGATGGGAGGAGGGGAAAGTGGAAGGGGGATGGAGAGAGTACCCTGACCTAGTGGGTGACGAGGGAATTAACCCTAGGGAAAGATCAGGAGCTGAGATCCTAAAAAGGAAAAAAAAAAGAATTTAAAAACAAACACCTGGAGGTGGAGGAGGAGCAGGACATGACAGCATACAGGCGAAAGGGACCCAGGATGTAGCTCAGGCACATTTAAAAGCCCCAGGCTTTGCAAAGAATGTTGAGAGATTAAGAAACAAGTGTTTTAGGCTGGGAGTGGTGATGTATTCTTTTAATCCCAGCATTCGGGAGACAGGAGCAGGCAGATCTCTATGAATTTGAGCCCAGCCTGGTTTACATATCAAATTCAGGGCCAGCCAGGGCTACATAGTAAGACACTGTCTCAAAAAAGAAAGATGTTTTCAAATGTTTCATCTTCAACAAACCAGAGAAGTTAGGGTTTATCTGAGAATGTTGCAAAACCCCAGTTTTAAACAGGGAACCTTTTGACCACACGTGGGGAGCTCTCAGGATTGCTCTGGCTGTATGTAGTATGAAGGACTGGGAAGGGAAGGCAAGAATGGATGTGTGGGAGCTGAGGTTCAGTTTGGCACAGAGGAGGCCTTGGGTTCATCCTCAGCATTGGGGAAATGAATGGATGTAGGTTTTAATGCAGTCTTTGAAAGCAACAAGACCCTTCAGGACCGGGTTGTGCTTGGCCCAAGGACCTAGGATGCTAAACACTCAGTGATCACCAAAGATCCACGTGGGACAGTGGCTACAAAGTTGGCTGTCTCCCACTAATAAAGATTCAAGACATAAACACTTGTAGGAGTAACTGAGGTGGAGGTAATCTTTATTAAAGAGGAAAAAAGAAAAGCAAATAAGGAAGGGTAAGGGAGACTCCCAATATATAAACATTTAGCATGAAAAGAAAGTGAGGCCCGGCCTGGGAAAATGCAACCCAGCTGGTCACAAATTTGTCACACAAATTGGTTCTGGGGCTTCTTGTGAGGCTATGGCTGCAGACTGGGGTAATGTTCTTGGCTGGCTAATCAGAAGATACCATATTCTGGGGCCCAGGCAATGGCTCAGTGATTAAGAACACTGGTACTCTTGCAAAGGACCTTGATGTGCTTCCCAGAACCCACATGGCAGTCCACAACCATCTGTAACTCCAGTTTCAGGAGATCTGACTCCCTCTTCTGACCTCCTTAGGCACCAGGCACTCATATGGCGCACATACAAAGCACCCATACACATAAAAGAAAATAAATCTATTAAAAAAGTACGACCATATTCATATTACGTGTTATGACATATGACATATTACGACATAGTAATGTGTGCTATTACTGTCCAGCCATCAAGAGGCTCACACTTTGTTTGCATGGTGTCCACCCAGTCAGAAGTGGTTGAAACCCCCATTTGCCATCAAGTACTACCAACTACACCAGGCTGTTCCTTCTCATAGCTCCTTGTCTATGGAGAAACTGGGGTCTCATTCCCGAACTAGGTGGAGGTTTTCTTGGAAACCAGCTGTTAACGCTTGGCTGCATTAGAAGCAGGACTATGTAAAAAAGCAGTAGTGCTTAGCATGTGTTTCCCCGGGGGTGAGCTCTCCTAGAATCTAGCCTGCTCGCATAGCCTCGCTTCTCAGATCATGGCTGGCTGGCTCTTATCAGGTCTGCTTGGCTACCTCATACCCAGCCGCAGGCTTCAGTTTCTCATCCCTAGTGTTCTGGGCCTTACTGTTTTAACCCTTACCATTCCTTTTAACCCTGAAGTCGTTCTCACTGTAACACACGTGAGCCTCTTGTAGTTTTCACCATGGGCCTCGTCCCACACCACCTAAATCCTGTATCAGTTTGTACTGTGTTCACGGCAGGATCACATGTAATGGTCAAAGGGCAGGAACCAGCCAATGTCCACCTGCGGACAAGTGTATCAACAAGAGTGGTGGACACATAGACTACCATTCAACCCTAAAAGAGAGGAGATGGGCTGGGGCGGCTCGCTCGGCACATGCAAAGGCCTCGGTTGAATTCCTAGTACCACAAAAGGAAGTGTGGAGGTACAAGGAGGGAAAGAGAAGGAATGGTCCTAGGAGGTGGTGGTGGAGCACTCAGCTAGGCAGATCAGTTCATCCTTTACACATAGCAAGTGGGCCAGGCTTGGCTGTGTGAATCCTTGTCTCATAAGGAAAAGGGTGATTAGCCGGGCGGTGGTGGCACACACCTTTAATCCCAGCACTCGGGAGGCAGAGGCAGGCAGATCTCTGAGTTTCAGACCAGCCTGGTCTACAGAACAAGTTCAGGGACAGCTGGGGCTGGACAAAGAAACCCTGTCTCAAAAAACCAAAAAAGGAAAAAGGAAATTCTGGACCACAATATGAATGGATGAACCTTGATTCTCTTTTTCAATTTTTAATTTTATTTTATGTGTTTAAGTGTTTTGCCTGCATGTATGAACCACATGTGTGTTTGGTGCCTGCAGAGGCCAGAAAGGGCATCAGATCTTACAGAGTTGTGAGCTGCCATGAAGGTTCTAGGAATCCAATCTGGGTCCTCGGGAAGAGCAGCCGGTGTTCTTAACTGCTGCGCCGTCTCTCCAGCCCCCGAAAAGGACTTGTTATAGATAGAAATCAGGGCTAAGGGAGTAGCTTAGTCAAGTGTAGCTTACACACTTGTCTGGTGTGTACGGAGCCTCGGGAGAAGCCTCGGGCTCTAGCTCTGTACCTGAAACAGGCGAAAGACAAAAGAAACAATACACAATGAAGTTCTCAGACCTTCGTCTTATACCCCATATATTGTCTTCTTGGCTCTAAGGTATGTGACCCTCATAGACCAAGGTAGTGACAGTGGAGATGGAGAAAGCTGGCCACATCTGCGGAAGACTAGAAGAAAATTGATGCGGTTGGTGCCGGCTGCAGGAGGTCAGGAGGAGGACTGACTCCTGTCTCTGGATGACCATCGAGATGGTGGTGGCTTAGTGGTGGGAGGGCTGAACAGGACTCGTAGGGAGAGCATTGCAAATAAGCAGATCATGAACACAGAGAAACCCTGACTCAGAAAAACCGAAAAGAAGACCATGAGCCAGGCGGTGGTGGTTACACGGTACATGTCTTTAATCCCAGCACTCAGAATGTAGAGGCAGGCAGATCTCTGTGAGTTTGAGGCCAGCCTGGTCTACAGTGAGTTCCAGGACAGCCAGGGCCACACAGAGAAACCCTGTCTTGGAAAACAGAAGGAGGAGGAGGTGGAGAAGACGACAATGACAATGACTGTGATCTGGCTGTGCTCCTGCACCCCTATAATCCCAACACTCAGGAGACTGAACCAAGATGGTTGCCTCAAGGCCAGCCTGAGCTGCATACCAAGTACCAATCAGCCAGGGCCACATAGCAGAACCTGTCTCCAAGAAGCAAAGAAAGAAGAAGGGAGTGGTGGGTGGCAGTGGCCACAAGTTCCAACATGACCTCGATATCCAAGGGGAAGCCTGGAGGAGGTTAATTGATCAGGTTTTTTTGAAGACCAGAAGGGTCACATGATTATATTCTCAATATTTCAGAGGTGGCGGCAGGATCATAAATTCAAGGTCACTGGGGCTGGAGAGGTGTTCAGTGGCTAAAAACACTGGCTGCCCTTCCAGAGGATGGGGGCTCAGTTCCCAGCTCTTACATCTGCCAACAACTGTGTATAATTACAGTGTCAGGGGATCCATCCTCTTCTGCCCTCTGAGGGCCCTGCACACACATGGTATACAGACATATTTATAGGCAAAACACCCATAGACATGAATAAAATTTTTTTTAAAAATTAAAGGCCATCTTAGACTATACAGCAATTTGAGGCTAGCCTAGGTTTCATGAGACCCTTTGTCAAGAAACCAAAAATGAATAAATAATCATAAAGGTTAGAAGCAGGGTCTCTAAGACGCTCTGTGATGTCTCAGATGGTAAAGGTGCTTATGCAGGAAGGTAAACAGACAGGAGAAATGGAGCAGTGGCCTGGGACTCCGTGGCAGGCTGATAGCCAGCGCTTCAGAATGGAGCCTTCCTTCCTCCTCAGTGGCTATGAGAGCAGCTTTTCTGGGAAAGCAGAGGTGAAGCCAGGGGCCCTGGGGGGCTGGGTTGAGCGACTGGGAGCGGGTGATTGTGTGACAGATAGGATGGGCCGTAGAGCCTGAGCTCCAAGAGCAAGTGGTGGGCAGCTAGCTTACAGGAGGGCTGTGTGCTGTTGCTGGATGCTGATGTCCTCGAGGCAGTGTGCCCTGGAAATGCACTGAGGATGAGCCCAGCAGGCTTTGTGGGTCACTTTGGCTCCTGCAGACTGTCTCTGTCTGTCTGTCTTTCTCTGGTACTAGGGGCTTCTTCCACATGTTAAACAAGCCTGTACCACTGAGCTGTTTCTCCAGCTCCTTTTTTTTTTTTTTTAAACTTTGCATTTTGAGATGGTCTCACTAAGTTACCCAGGAAGGACTTGAGCTTATGATCCTCCTGCCTCAGCTTCCTGAATAGTTGAGATTTAGGCCTGTGCCTGCAGGCCTGGGTAAAACCACCTCTTACTCACAGGCTCTCTCAGCTATTGCTATTGGCCCCAAGGGTTATCAGACCTTGCCTCAGAATCCTCCAGTTACTGCACTCGATACACAGTTAGAACTTTTACTCTTTCCCTCCTACTGGAGGTTGAGCCCAGGACCTCATGCATGCCAGCCAAGCTCTCTACTGCTGAGCTGTATGCCCCCCCCCCCAGGCATGCTGGTCAATCTCTCTACTGCTGAGCTGTGTGCCCCCCCACCCCAGGCATGCTGGTCAATCTCTCTACTGCTGAGCTGTGTGCCCCCCCACCCCAGGCATGCTGGTCAATCTCTCTACTGCTGAGCTGTGTGCCCCCCTACCCCAGGCATGCTGGTCAATCTCTACTGAGCTGTACCACCGTGGTTTATTTCAAATTTTAGTGCTGGAGAAGGAAGCCATGACCAAACGCACACATAGTAAGCATACTTTATCACTGAGCCCAGTCCGTGACCCCGGCCGAAAAGTAGCCTTTCCCCTTGTAGCCACTCTGAGCTGTCTGTGAAATCACTGCCACTCAACATGACTCCAAGCAACAGCTGCAGAGAAATGTGCTAGATACTGCTTCAGTCCAGGGCTTGGAAACCCACCCAAGGCCACATATGCAAATGATATTTGTTGTTGTTGTTTTGTTTTTGTTTTTTGTTTGTTTGGATTTTTTGAGACAGCAGTTTCTCTGTGTGGTCCTGGCTGGCCTGAAATTCACTCTGTAGACCAGGCTGACCTCAAACTAGAGATTTGCCTGCCTCTGCCTTCCCAGTGCTGTGATTAAAGGTGTGCGTCACCACCACCTAGAGCAAATGTTTTTGTTTTGTTTTGTTTTCTGAGACAGAGTCGTGTCCTGTAGTCTAACCCTGAACTCATCACCCTTCTCCCTGTGCATGTGCCACCAGAGACTGCTTCGTTCACCCCTAATCTCCTCATTATCTATCTATTCTAATCTCTGTTGCACCAAGATATTAAGAAAAAGGTTGAAGCTCACAACTTTGAACCACCAGCTCTGCAGATCTGTGAACTGGAGCCTCAGCGCGCGCACACACACACACACACACACACACACACACACACCTCACACACACCTCACAGACTACCATCCCAATAGCCTCACTTTGCCATTCAGAAATTTTGAGGCAAACCAATTACCACACATCTTAGAGACACTTCCAGCTTTTACATTTATTTATTCATTTTTGGTTTCCTTTTTGTTGTTGTTTTGTTTTTTCAAGAGAGAGTTTCTCTGTGTAGCCCTGGCTATCCTGGAATTTGCTTTGTAGACCAGGCTGGCCTCGAACTCAGAGATCTGCCTGCCTCTGCCTCCCAAGTGCTGGGATTACAGGCAAGCGCTGCCATCCCTCGGCCATTTTGGTTTCTTGACATAGCGTCTCATGAAGCCTAGGCTGGCCTCAAATTGCCAGATAGCCAAGGATGACCTTGAATTTATCATCTCGCCTCCATCTCTGAAGTACTGAGAATACAAGTGTGTAACATTCCCTCTGTCCTTAAACCTAACCAACTAACTAATATTCATTGTCTCACTGTGTCACCCAGGCTGCCCACTGTGTGTTGAGATGAAGACAGTTTGAGCCAGATGTGATGGGGCTGCAATCTCGGAAGTTATTGCCTCGCCTGTGAGAAGTGAGCAGGACTCAGAAGCTCTTCTACAGTGAACAGGCCAGACAGCACCAGCCCTGCCTTATGCCTTCAGTGAGAAGGACCACAGAGGTGCACCTTGACCTTGGCTGCAGCTGGCCCTCCTTGCAGAGAGCAAAAGCATGTTTGCTTGCTTTTATGAGGGCTTCGCATTCCTCGTGTCAGAAAAGCTGCAGAAGGAGAACATCCCACATCCAGGGCTCCGGGGGGATTATGGAAATAATTTTCCTAAGCAGTCGAGGTTATTACTGTTGGCCGTGCTTGTTCGAGACAGCAGGAGCCAGGCTTCCAGGCTGGCCTCTTCCATGTTAGCTTTAGTGAGAACATCTGAAAAGAGAGCCTTCAGGGAAGGGCTTTTCACAGCCAAGCCTTCTTGGTGGGGCTGGGGAGCGATGGAGTGAATCTGGAGAGAGAAACATTTGGGGGGCCTCCCTTGGGCAGGATGTGAAAGCTGCAAGATGGGCTGGGAGCTCCCTCCTGGGTGAGTTGCTGCATTCCAGAGGCCACAGGACTTGGGAGCCAGTCTGGAGTGGGCTGGCCAGACATTCTGGGTACAGAGCAACTGGCTACATCTGCTGGGTATGGACTGAGGCTGGGGCCAGGCCAAGCCAATGGCTCAGGCGGCCTAACAGGCAGGAATGAAGTTGAGATCAATGTGAGCTGTGTGCAAATGGGGAAGCCTCTCCCCCAGGTTCCAGATTGCTCCCCTAAAGAAGGTTCTCTTTTGCTTCCTTTCTCCCGTCTGAGCAGCCCTTCCTCCCAGCCCTGACCACCTCCACAGGCTTGAAACGGCTGTGTTGTGGCCAAGAGACTCAAGCCAAGCAGCCGTGTGTGTGTGTGTGTGTGTGTGTGTGTGTGTGTGTGTGTGTGTGTGTGTTGGTAGGGATTGGACTCAGAGCCTGGTCCATGATTGGTGAAATGCTCTACCACTGAGCTACACCCTCCCAGATCTTGCCTTCTTTAAAATGAAGATTTATTTATTCAATGCATGTAGGTGTTTTGCCTGCATGTATGTACATATGTGTGCTTTGTGCATGCCTAGTGGCTGCAGAAGAGGGCACCAGGTCCCCTAGAACCGGAGTTACAGATGGTTGTGAGCTGCACGTGGGTACTGGGAACAGAATCTGGGTCCTCTTCAGTAACGGAAAGTGCTCTTAACCTTGGAGCCACCTCTGCAACCTCGGATTTCAGCTGTTTTGAGGCACCTTTACTATGTTGGTCAAGCTGCCCTTGAACTCCAGATTCTTGCCTCAACCTCCTGAGTGTTGGGGTCACATGTGTCTCACCACACCGGGTCACATGACCCTCCTGTCATCCTCACTTCTAAGGTCCCGATGGCTTTATTGTGGTGAGGAGCTGGGGCTAGGAACTTCCTAATGTTTGGGCTCACCCCAGGAATCCAAGCACCTTGGGCTAAAGCCAAGACAGGAGGCCTAATCGAAAGGAAAATCTGATGCTATGTCTAAATTCCAGCTACCCTGGATGCTGAGCCAGGAGGACCACAAGTTCAAAGCCAACCTGGACTGTAGAGAGAGTTCAAAGTCAGCCTGAGCTTGGGCTTAGTAAGACCAGTCTTAAAATAAAAAGTAAAAAGAGGGCTGAGGATGCAGCTCAGTAATAGCATGCTTGTTTAGTACAAGCCAGGCTATAGAAGGGAGACTAGGTCCCACAAGAGAAATAAAAGCCATGTGTGGTCATCTCTGTGAGTTCAAGGCTAGCCCTGTTTATGTACAGAATTCTAGTGCAGCCAGGGGACACAGTGAGACCTTGCCTTGTCTCAAAAATAAAAAGAAAGAGGGAAAAAAAAAGGAAGGAAGGGAGGGAGGGAGGGAGGAAGGAAGGAAGGAAGAAAGGAAAGGAAGGAAGGCCCACCTCACCAGGAAGCATGTAGAAGATACACCCAACCAATTACCTGCTGTGAGGGTAAACAGTAAGCAAGGAGACTTTTTTTTTTTCACAAACCCCACAAACTGCCAGAGGTCCAGGAAAAGGAATGAAATGTGTTTGGGGGCTCTGGTCTTGGGTGAGGCTCTCCTGAAAACCAAGGGTGACTCCAATTCATCTGTTTTATAGCGAACAGAGCCCAGACCCTGTGGTGTGTGGCCCTGGCCAATGACACCACCAAGAACTCGAAAGGGCCTTTGGTCCTACAAGACAGGGCCTTGAAAGAGTTCAGGATGGAGCCAATCGGTGATGGCGAACACCTGTAATCCCAGCACTCAGGAGGCAGAGGCAGGTGGATCTCTGAGATTGAGGCCAGCCTGGTCTGCAGAGCAAGATCCAGGATGACCAGGGCTACACAGAGAAACCCTATCTCAAAAAAAAAAAAAAAAAAAAAGAGTTCAGAGTGGAAATTGAGCATAGAGGCAGTCACCTACAGTCCCAGAATGTGGGAAGTAGAGACAAGAGGCTATCAAGTTCAAAGCCATCCCAAGTCACATATGAAGACCTTATCTCAAACAAAACAGAATGAAAAAGAGTTCTTGGTCAAACCCTTTCTGGAGCTTCCCACCGAGGGGCCAAGGATGAGGAATACAAAATCCATCTGGTTGTATAGCTAGACTCTGTGGCCGTGCATGCCCCCATCCCTTCCCTGGGTGTGGGCGGACTTTCATTTTGGTTGTTAAAATGTAATAACCCCACCTCCTTGTCACTGGAACAAGAGGGGATTCATTAGCGCGAACAAAAGGGCACTTGTGGCCACCGGAACAACTGTCCTTGGCAACAGCCCTGCTGCCTGGGGGTGGCTCACACTTGGGCACTCTGCAGCGTATCAGTCCCCTCTGGGCAGAGCGGGAAGGAAGCCCCAAGGGGTCAGTCTCCATCCTTCCCACATACAACCAACCAAACCAACTCTGATGTTACCTATGTGGCTCCAGTCTGTGTGTGTGTGTGTGTGTGTGTGTGTGTGTGTACATGCATGCATGCACATGTGTGAAAAATGGAACCCAGAGCCTTGGGTGTACTAGGCAAATGTTTTACCTCTGATCTACCCACCCTAGGAACACGAATTAGCTCTCAACACAGCCAGTCTACACATGTCAGTTGAAACTTCAATCACAAACAAGGGTTAGGAAAGTTGCCACTGGCTGAGTGTCTGGTGGCAATGTGACTAGCTGTGACCTGGTTACATAACCTGAGTACTGGTTACAAAGCCTGGGCTTGAACCTTGGACTCCTTCCCAAGGTGGCCTGGGACACCCAAACCAAGGCCTACCTCCTTTTCTGAAATAGGGTATCACGTAACCCATGCTGACCTTGAATTACTATGTAGCAGAGGATAGCCTTGAACTCGAGACTTTCCTGCATCCACCTTGCAAGGGCAGGAATTACAGGGTCCTACACACCCTTCCTTCCTTGCTTTTTTCTTTTGGTACTAGAGATTGAACCTAGGGCCTCATGCATGTTAGCAAGTACTCAACTAACTGAGCCACATTCCCAGTTCTATCCAGCTGAGCTCGGGTTTGAAGTAGGTACTAGAGGGAAGGGGTATGCACAGCAGAGCCCCTGCACTGGACAGCTGGCTGCCACCCACATAGAGCATAGAAAGCAGGTCCTATATCCGTCCTGGCGGCAGAGTGAGTGGGAAGGGGAAGGACTTTCTCCTCTCTACCTCCAAAGCTTTGCAGACACCCACTCAGGGCCTGAAGCTCCAGGTCCTCACAGTGACTGGCAAGGCTGGACCTAACCTTAACTCTAACCTACATGGCTGCTAGGGGATCATGCTCTGGATTTGGGGCAACGCTGAGTACAACCTAATAGTCACAGCCAAGTTGTTAGAAATATCTGGGGAAAGGCTAAGTTTGTAAACAAAAAATCGACTCGGCCTGCAATGGGTTCATTTTGCTGTTGACATACAGAATGGTGAACCACAGTCAGTCTCTACACTGTAAGAATGAGCCCGTGTGACACCATTTAGCTCCATGAGGGCTCAGAGTGAACTAGTGAAGCTTAAAGAACCTTTGAATCCCTGTCTCGCTGAGTGTCCTTCCAACTAATGCTTACAGGAAGGAGGGCCAGTGAGATGGCTCACAGAGTAAAGGAGCTTGCCACCAAGCCTGGTGACCTGAGTTCGATCCCTAGGACCCACATGGTAGAAGGAGAGAACCAACCCCTGCAAGTTGTCCTTTGAGCTACACACACACACACACACACACACACACACACACACACACACACACAAATAAGTGCAATAAAACATCTGAGAGATTGGGTGGCGGTGGTTAATGCCTTTTTATCCCAGCACTAGGGAGGCAGAGACAGGCAGATCTCTGTGAGTTTGAGGCCAGCCTGGTCTACAGAGGGAGTTCTGGAACAGCCAGAGCTACACAGAGAAACCCTGCCACAAACAAATAAACAAACAAACAAACATCTAAGAGAGAGACACACACAGACCTGAGTCTAGAAAGTTGTCATAATTTGCCTCCCCCCCCCCCCCACACACACACCAAAAGGTTTCTGGCCATGGGCCTCTTTGAAAGCATGCTTTCATGGGCCTCCCCTTGTAGAAGGGCTTCCCCAAATCCCCCAATCTAAGTTTTCCATCATAGTATTATCTCACTTCAGAACTGTGGTTGTATGGCCCCCATGACCCGTGAGCACAGGTAATATTCACTGCATACTCCACTGGGTCTCTAGAATCTGGTGCTGCACCCGGCAAGCCACAGGAGTTCACGAAGATGCGTGAATTATTCAACACATCTCTGAGCACCTGGGTACTGTGTTAGGAATTGGAGAAAAAGTGGTGAATAATAAAAAGATAAGTGCTGGCAAGATGACTCGGTAGGTAAAGGCGCTTGCTGCACAAGTCTGATGATCTGAGTTTGAGTCCCAGAACCTAAATAACTGTGCAGGAAGAGAACTGACTCCATAATGTTGTCCTCTGACCTTCACACATGTGCTATGGTGAGAGCATGCCTGCACTTACATGTGTACTCATTCAATAACAATAACATTTTTAATTAATTAATTAATGTTAAAGATAAAAGGTTGTTACCAGGTAGTGGTGGCACACCCCTTTAATGCCAGCACTCAGGAAGCAGAGGTAGGTGGATCTCTGTGAGTTTGAGGCCAGCCTGGTCTACAGGGTGAGTTCCAGGATAGCCAGGGCTACACAGAGAAACCCTGTCTCGAAAAAACCAAAACCAAACAAACAAACAACACCCCACACCCTCCATAAGAGAATAGGTTGTCTTTTGGGTGTTTTGTTTCGTTTTGAGACAAGATCTCACTATGTATTCCTGGCTGTCCTGAAACTTGCTATATAAACCAAGCTGGCCTCGAACTCACAGAGCTCTACCTGCCTCTGCCAAGAGCTGAGATTAAAGGCATGTGCCACCATGCCCTGGTAGGCTTTTACTTTTAGCTCAGGGTAGCCTTGAATTATTAATTCTCCTGCATCAGCCTCTCAAGTGCCAGGGATTCAAGTGGCTGCCATCATGTCTGGCAAAGTTGGTATTTTCACTCACATGGTGAAGAAAATAGATTGCACACAATGTACAACCTAAATTTGTAAGCATAATTAGGACATGATGCCATAAAACAAAAAAAATGTGTGCTGGAAGTCTGTTGCAAGGAAATCATAAAGCATTCTGGAAAGTTCTGAAGGCACACTGGGAGTTCAATGTTTAAATTGACGTTGGAAAAGGGAGAAGAAATTGGTTGAGGAGGAGGCTTCCAGGCAGAAGGGGCTGTCTGCACAGAGCATCTGAAGCAAGGAATTTGGCTCCTGTTAGAATGTGAGGAGAGGCCTGGGGAGTTCTCCTGGGACCATATCATACTTGGCAGGCTGGGAAGAACAGTTTGAAGAGAAACAAGAATTCCGTGGAGAGTTAGATGGAGCAGAGAGCATGGAGGCCCAGGGAGTTAGCAGGGCATAAAGAACTCTCTGTATGTTATCAGAGGGGCAGAGCAATGGAGAGAATGCAAGGTCATTAAATTCATGGCCCATAATTGCTACTTCTTTTTTTTAAGTATATGTATATATAATTTTTTTTTATACAGGCTTTCTCTGTATAGCGTTGGCTGTCCTAGAACTCACTCCATAGACCAAGCTGGCCTCAAACTCAAGAGATCCACCTGCCTCTGCCTCCTGAGTGCTGGGATTAAAGGCATGTGCCATTACCACCTGGCTTATTTATTTATTTTTAATATTTATATTTAATTTATTTCATGTGTATGGGTGTTTACCTACATGTATGTATGTGCATGTAGTGCTTGAAAGGGCCAGAAGAGGGCGTCAGATTCCTCGGAACCAGAGTTGCAGACAGTGGTCAGCAGTCATATGAGTGCTGGGAACTGAGCTCCTGCCTTCTGGAAGAGCAGTACTGACTGCTAAGCCACCTCTCCAGTTCCGATTTATTTATTTTGTGTGTGCTCCTGTGGAAGTCAGAGGAAAACTTGTTCGAGTTAGCTCTCTCCTTTGACCATGTTGGTCCTGAGGATTGAACTCAGGGCACCAGGGTTATGAGCAGCTGACTTAAGCTGCAGAGCCATCTCACGGGCTCAGTGATTAGTATTTCAATCTCTGTTGCTAAGATGAGTTTTTCCTGTTCTGAGTTTCTGTAAATGGAATCACGCAGCATGTGTTTCTGTTTACACTTATGTATTTGTATGTGTGTGTCAGGGGTAGGGCAGGTGAGTGTGCGGGTCAGAGAACAACTTGTGTGGACTGGCCTCTCTCTTCCCACCATGTGGGCTCCAGGGACCCAGCTCAGGTCCTCAGACTTGACAGCAGCCTCCATAACTCTCTGATCCTCCTCACCAGCTCAGGTGTGCTTCTCTTCTCTTTTCATGGTGTCCCAAATTTCTTGGACGTTTTGTGTTACGACTTTTTTGGCTTTAGTGTTTTCTTTGACTGATGAATCTATTTTCTCTATTGTGTCTTCAGTGTCAGAGATTCTCTGTTCCATCTCTTGCATTTGGTTGGTCATGCTTTCATCTGTAGTTCCTGTTCGTTTAGTCAGAATTTCTATTTCCAGCATTCCCTCAGTTTGTGTCTTCTTTATTGTCTCAATTTCAATTTTCAAATCTTGAGCTGTTTCCTTCATCTGTTTAATTACTTTTTCTTGGCTTTCTTTGATTTCTTCCAATTTTTTTTTTTTTGGTTTTTCTTGCTTTTTTTTTTTTTTTTTGGTTTTTCCAGACAAGGTTTTCTTTGAGGCTTTGAGCCTTTCCTGGAACTCACTTGGTAGCCCAGGCTGGCCTCGAACTCATAGAGGTCCGCCTGCCTCTGCCTCCCGAGTGCTGGGATTAAAGGTGTGCGCCGCCACCGCCCGGCTTGCTTCCATTTTTTTAAGAGAACTTTTTATTTCTTCTTTAAGGGAGTTTTTCATTTCCTCTTTAAGGGCCTCTATCATCTTCTTAAAGTCACTTTTAGGATTGATTTCTTCTGCTTCTGCCTTGGTATGTTCAGGTCTTGCAGGTGTAGAATCACTAGGTTCTGATGTCATATAGGTCTGTATGTTGTTGCCTGTATTTTTGCACTGGCGTCTACTCATCTCTTCCTCCGCTTGGTGCAGGTGGTGTCTGTGTCTGAAGGTGCCTCTCTTGTTCTAATAGTCTTGGCCCACTAGGAGTTCTTGGTCGAATCGGTGCTGTTGGGCTCTGTTTCTCCAGGAGCAGCTTAGTCCAATCAGTGTTAGTGGGTTCTGTCTCAGGGAGCAGTTGTTCCCAGTTGGTGCAGGGTGGGCTTATGGCTCCAGTGGTTGTTGGGTTCGTAGGGGGTTGGTTTTTGTTTGTTTGTTTGTTTTTTGTTTTGTTTTGTTTTGTTTTTGGTGGGGGAGCAGGGAAAGGTAGCTGTCTGGTCCCTGGTACTCCGATGGGTGGGGCCTAGGGGCTAGAGACCTGATCTGCCGTCAGTAGATGAGGGCTTACCTGTTCCCAGTCGGTGTAGCAGGGGTGGGGGAGGGTGGGGGTGAGGGAGGGTGGGGGAGGGTGGGGGGGTGGGTGTTATAATTCTGGTGATCTGGCTAGGTGGCTAGGCGGCGCCTTCTTTTGTGTTCTCAGGTCGCACTTTGCTCATTCGTCAACTCCTCAGCTGATCTTGTTTCCTCAGATTGCAGACTGTAGGGTTCTGAATCCTCTCCCGAATGGATCTCAGCTGAGCAGGTTGTTTAGTATAATCTCACCAACACCCCAGGAGTTGGTTTTCTCAGGGTCGGCAGCTGGGCCCTGGGTTGGCCTCAGGCAAAATGTTCAGGTCTCTTCTGGTCTCGTCCCACGGAGATGGCTCCATCCCCAAGTACTGGGGTTAAAGGCGTCCCTGTTCCAAGCTCTTTTTTTTTTTTTTTTTTTTTTTTTTGGTTTTTCGAGACAGGGTTTCTCTGCGTAGCTTTGCGCCTTTCCTGGAGCTCACTTGGTAGCCCAGGCTGGCCTCGAACTCACAGAGATCCGCCTGGCTCTGCCTCCCGAGTGCTGGGATTAAAGGCGTGCGCCACCACCGCCCGGCTAAACTAGGGCGTCCCTGGGTGGGCACGAACCACCAACCTTTCAGTTAACAGTCGAACGCGCTAACCGATTGCGCCACAGAGACTTCGGTTCTGTTCCAAGCTCTTAATCTCCATGTTTTCACCAACTCCTCAGCGGATAAAAGCTCAGTTTCTAGGCCGGGAGGTGGTGGGCGCTCTCCTTTAATCCCAGCACTCGGGAGGCAGAGGCAGGTGGATCTCTGTGAGTTCGAGGCCAGCCTGGTCTCCAAAGTGAGTTCCAGGAAAGGCTCAAAGCTACACAGAGAAACCCTGTCTGGGGGGGGGGGGGGAGCTCAGCTTCAGCTTCTGGTCTTTATCATGACTGCGCCTCTGCCGCCGCTCTTACTATTTTGGTTTTTCAAAACAGGTTTTCACTGTGTAGCTCTAGCTGTCCTGGAACTCACTCTGTAGACCAGGCTGGCCTCGAACTCACAGAGATCTGTCTTCCTCTGCCTCCTGAGTGCTGGGATTAAAGACGTGCACCACCACTGCCTGCCTTTTTTTTTTTTTTTTTTTAATCCTTAACCACGAGTATATGTGTTTGTGTCTTCAGGCAGGTATGTGCATGAAAGTGAAGGTGCTTGCAGAAGCCAGAGGCGTCAGGTCCCTGTTGATCAAGGGTAACAGATTGTTATAAACCTGTGGATGTGGGTGCTGGGAACTGAGGTCCTTGGAAAGAGCAGTAAGTGCTCTTAAGTACTGATCTCTCTACCCCCCCCCCCCAGTGTATTTAATAATTCACTTAAATTATACTCGTTGGGAATAGGTTTTGTTTTGTTTAAAGATGTATTTATTATTTTTTGTGTCTGTGTGTCTCGTGCATGCGGGCACCCTTGGAGCCAGAGGAGGCCGTCAGATCCCCTGCAGCTGGAGTGACAGGTGGTCCTGAGCTGAACTCAGCAGCCAGAAAAGCAGCAAGCAGTAACAGGAAGCCATCTCTCCAGCCCCGGATTTGGGTTTTATACTCGGTTAAGTCATCATTCTCCCCAAAGACAGGGTCTCATATACCCCAGGATAGCCCAGAATTCATAAATAGCCCAGGCTGACCTCGATCCTCCTGCCTCTCCTTCTGAAGCACATCGCATCCAGCCTCCCCACCCCTTTCTGTCTTTTTCTGTTGTACTAAAGATCATAAAATTGTCTAGTTTTCGTGCCCAAATGCAGTAGGTAGCTTCCAATACAGCATGGAATTGAAGTCATGATAGTTGATATGTGTGGCTTGTTTCCAATGTCAAGGTTAAAGAATTCTGTCTCATCATGAAACAAAATATTCTAAGGTTTCTGTTTGTTTATGAAACAGGGTTTCTATAGCCCAGGCTACCCTTAGACTTGGAGTCTTCCTGCCTGGCCCTTCCCCCACCAAGTGCTAGGACTATGCATTTGGCCACCACCTGGCTCTAAGGTTCTTTTTCTTTCCTTTCCTTTCCTTCCTTCCTTTCTCCCTCCCTCCCTCCCTTCCTTCTTTCCTTTCTTTTTTTAGAAAGCACTTAATTGGGAGCTTTTTACAGTTTCAGAGGATAAATCCATAACCACTATGGCATGGAGCATGGAGGCAGACAAGCGGGCATGGCGTTGGAGCAGTGGCCGAGAGCTCACATCTTATCCACAGGCAGCAGGCAGAGAGAGAGGAACTCTGAGATTCTGGTAGCTGTTCCCCTCCACCTAGTTTATGCATGGGAGAATGCAGTGGGGAGCTGTTAGCCTGCTCTAGAAGGCACCCTGGGGCTCATGCTGCCACTGTTAGTGAACTGCCTGCCTTACCCCAACAGCCAGCCCAGCGCTGCCAGGTCTCTAGTTGGCTGTCCTTCCTAGCAGTTGGCTGTGACAGATGTTGGTTGTGTCCATCAATATTTGCTTCTAACTTTCCACCCCTCCTTAAGTTAGGTGAGCACATGGCAAGTTCAAGTTGGGATAAGTCAACAGTGGATGTGTCTGGGAGGTACTTTCCTTCCTGACAAGAGCAAGGACAGCAGCGTTCTCACTGCTGGAGACAACATCATGGGGCGGTGGCCCAGCTCAGTTCAGCTGAGCTCTGAGAAGTCCAGAGTTTCCAGGTTGAAAACAGGTCATAGCTAGAAGAGGAAGTAAATTGGTCTAGACACCAGGGATGGTTTGGAAGATTCATTTGTTTTGGTCTACAACAGAGTTTTGTTTTTTTTTTTGTTTTTTGTTTTTTTTAAATCTATCTATCTATCTATCTATCTATCTATCTATCTATCTATCTATCTATCTATCTATCTATCTATCTATCTACAAAGTCTCTCTCCACATAGCCCTGGGTGTCCTGGAATTTGCTATGTAGACTAGGCTGACCTACATTTACAGAGATCCAGCTACCCCTGCCTCCTACATGCTGGAATTACAGGCATGAAACACCATATGTGACCCAAGCCCCCATCAAATTGGATGCTGGCTTCAAACTTGCAATCTCCCTACCTCAGCCTCCTAGTTTGGGATTACAGGTATGTACCGCTGTTCCCAGCACGGGGTAGATCTCAGCACAAGTCGTGGTCTGGGTTGACAAAAGTTGCAGAACAGGTCCTGTGACAATCTGGAAGACCAACTTGAGGCATTTGACCCAAGGAGAGGTTGGCCCAGGCGCAGGCTTGTGCTGTCTGTCAGGATGAGCTAGGCGTAGTGGCACACCTGTAACCCCAACGCTCAGAGGGTGAGGCAGAAGGGTGTTCAGTTCCAGTCTGGCCTATACAGTGAGATTTGTCCCAATAACGAACGAACGAACGAACGAACGAACGAACGAACGAACGAACGAACGAACGAACGAATGAAAGAGCTGGGTTTGGTAATGAATGCCTGTAATGCCCCAACTCCAGAAGCTGAGGCAGGAGGATTACAAGTTCCAGGTCAGCCTTGATTTCATAAAGAGTTGTAAGTCAACCTGGGCCACACAGAGAGACTCCATCTCAAGATTTAATGACAAGGGCTGGAGAGATGGCTCAGAGGTTAAGATCCGGGGTTCTTCCACAGAACCCGTGTTTGATTCCTAGTTTGCACATCTTCACTCCCAGGGGATGTCCTTTTCTGGCCTCCAGGGGCACCAAGCACACATGTGGTACACATACATACATGTAGGCAAAACACCTATACACATATAATAAATCAATTAATTAAGGAAAATAAATAAAAATGTCGAAAAATGAATGAATGAAAAGGAGCCCTCAGAGCAAGTGGCAGTGGCGGTGCTGGTGTGGGCTCCCAGTGCTGACCACAGGCTAGCCACAGAAGCAGAGGAGCCGCTTGGGTCACAGCCCTGTGGGGTATTTTTAGGTCTGTGACTCAGAGGCTCAGACCAGCAGGAGTGCCTGGGAACTGGTTTTGCTTGTTTGCCTGTTTGTTTCCTTTGTTTTAAGAAAGAGTTTTAGCACTAGCCCTGGCTTTCCTGCTGTGTGACCAGGCTGGGACTCACAGAGGTCCCCTGCCTCTGCCGCCTAAGCACTGGGATTGCCTGGCTGAGAGCTGGCTCCATGGGCATCTCCACTTTCACACAGCGGTGGCATTCATAGGACCAAGAGGCAGCTGTGGCAATAGAATATCTCTCTCTCTCTCTCTCTCTCTCTCTCTCTCTCTCTCTCTCTCTCTCTCTCTCTCTCTTTCTCTCTCTCTCTCTCTCATTTTTTTTTTCCGACAGTCTCACTGTGTAGTTCAGGCTGGTTTGGAAATTGCTAGGGGCTGGCCTTTGAGATTTTTCCTGTTACATCCTCTCAAGTAAACACACACACACACACACACACACACACACACACACACACACACACACACACACACTGGCCCGGGTTTTCCTGTTACATCCTTTCAAGTACACACACACACACACACACACACACACACACACACACACACACACACCACACACACACATCTCTACCCTGAGGAAGTGACATTTTTGAGATGAATGGATCAGGGAGAGTCTGGGAAGGACTTCTTAGCTACAGACTTTCTAGCCTGACCAAAGCCCTTGTAAGGATGATGGCCCGCTAGGCAAGGGTCCTGAACTGTGCCCAGGCTTGCAGAAGTGCAGGAGCAGACTCTGGTCTGAGCTAGTGAGGAGCCAAGACTGGCTCTCCTGCTTCTCCTCACTGCTGCTGGACTTGTCCATGGTGATACCATGATCTTTCAAAATGGAATGTCCTCCATTGGGACCCAAGATCTTCGAACTACACTTACTGACAGACACCAATTCCTCGTGTCACCAAGATTCATGCTAACTCCTCTTTGAGCCCTTTCTGGACCGCAGAACAGCCTCCATCCCAGCCCAAGGGCACTCACTGTAACAGTCTGAGGCTCAGGCCTGCTTTGAAGTCATGGGGGAGTAACTCCTCCAGGGAAGACTGGACACTTCCCGCTTACCGCCAGGACTTCATGGCCTCCCTGTGTGCTCCTATGAGAGGTAAATGCAGCCATTGGTAATAAATTAAAAACAAAAACCAGTGTGTCTGAAAAGAGGAAAGAACGAGATGCATTATGAGTTGCTCTCCATCCTTTGTGTATGTGCGTTTGTGGTGGGGGATGTATACACTCAGGAAGGTGTTTGCATGTTTGTGCACACTAAGGGCAGAGGTCAGCATCAGGTGTCTTTTCCAGTTGCTCTCCACCTCATCTGAGACAGCTCCCTCCGTGGACCTGGAGCCCAGCCCAGGGTTCCTCCAGCCTTGGCCTCCCAGCACCCGGGTTGCAGGCGTGAGCTGCGAGCCTCACCTTTTCACGGTGGTGCTGGGGTCCAACTCAGGTCTCTTCGCCCATGCTGCCGGCACTTGACAGGTTGAACTGTGTTCTCTCAGCCCCTGACACTGTTGCTGCTGCCGGTTTTAAGATTTTGTTCACGTGTTTGTATTTGTGAGTGTATGCCATATGAGTGCAGGTGCTCTTGGAGGCCAGAAGGCGTTTGGATCCTTAGAGCTGGAGTCACAGGCTGTTGGGAATCATCTCATGGGGTGCTGGGAGCTGAACTCAAGTCCTAAGAGCAGCAGCTGTTCTCAGCTGTTGAGCCGTTTCCTAGTCTGACTGCCACCTACTTCTGAGACAGGGTCTCTCTATGTAGCCCTGGCTGTCACAGAACTCACTATGTAGAGCAGGCTGGCCTTGAACTCAGAGATCTACTTACCTTTGCTTTCTGAGTGTTGGGATTAAAGGTGTGTGCCACCATTCCTGGTCCCTTTATGTTTTTATTTATTTTCACTATTTAAAATTATTTGCAGGTGTGTGTGTGTGTGTGTGTGTGTGTGTGTGTGTGTGTGTGTGTGTCTGCATGTGGGTATGTGCATGTGAGCACAGGTGTCCGAGGAGGCCAGAGGTGTTGGATCCCTTGGAACTGGAGTTACTGATGGTTGTGAGCCACCTGGTATGGATGCTAGGAACTGAACTCTGGCCTTCTAGAAGACCAGCAGGCATTCTTAATTTCGGAGTCTTCTCTTCAGCTCCATTTTTTTGAGACAGGGTTTCTCTGTGTAGTTTTGGTGCCTGTTCTAGAACTCACTCTGTAGACCAGGCTGGCCTCGAACTCACAGAGATCTGCCTGCTCTGCCTCCTGAGTGCTGGGATTAAAGGCGTGCACCACTGCCACCCAGCTCATTTTTACAGTTTTTAAAGATTTAGTTTTAATTCATGAGGCTGTGTGAGTGTACACCACGTGCATGCATGTGCTAAAGGGGGCGAGAAGAGGACATCAGCTCCCTCTGGTGGTACTGACAGCTGTGAGCCGAAAGACATGGGGTGCTGGGATCGGAACTGAGGTCCTTCAGGAGAGCAGCAAGTACTCTTCTAACTGCTGAACCATCTCTCCAGCCACACTGCTTTCTGAGACAGGCTCTTACTACTTTGCCCTGGGTGACCTTGAACTTGCAACCCTCCCTGAGCCTCCGTGCTGGATCTCAGGCATGCAGCCACATATGCAGCGAGGAAGTAGTCTTGGAATATCCTGTTTTTCTCCATTTGTGTTAACCATGTTCATGTATTTAAAAAAAAAAAGGTTTTCTCTAATAGAGTATTTATAAATAGCCCACAGAATGGGAAGTACGAACATCTTACATGATAAAACAATCCCAATGCTCATGAAGACAAATGCCTGCCATTTGTGTGTGTGTGTGTGAGTGTGCATGCACTGCAGTGTGTGGTAGTGGTGGCTGACCCCAGGCTCGCACACATCACATGCTAGGCAGTATTTTACTGCTCAGCTGCCTTCCTAGCTCCGGATGTCGTTTCCCACATAACTCACTGCCACAGCCTTGTGGTTTGCTTTGCCTTTTGAGACAGGATCTCTCTATGTAGAGACTGTCCTGGAACCCTGACTCACAGAGATCCGCCTGCCTCTTCATCCCAAGTGCAGCTTATTAAAGGGGTGTGCGCCATCATGCCCAGCATGGCACAGACTTCCAAAACTGCTTGACACAGTACTGATGACCATATGTTGCAATCCCACCCTGACAGACTACTAACTGAGGAAGAAACTGCTAGAGTGAGGATGACAGAGCAGGTGTTTATTGGAAGTACAAAGCCGTGTTGTTCACAAGCATTTCCAGTTCTTAGAATTCCTCTTTCAGATAAACCCATACATGAAGTGATAATGAAGGCCTTTCACTAGTGTCGCTTGGACTACAAAAAATACCTGGCAGACAACTTAGCTGCCTGTAACCATAGGTCTGATTCCTTTTATTTTTTTTAAACTTTATTTTTATTCATGTTTTTCCTGCATGTCCGTGTGAGGGTGTCAGATCCCCTGGAACTGGAGTTACAGACAGGTGTGGGCTGCCACATGGGTGCTAGGAGTTGAACCTGGGTCCTCTGGAAGAGCGGCCAGTGCTCCTAACCACTGAGCCATCTCTCCAGCCCCATAGGTCTCATTCTAAACCCTGTTAGGTTAGCTCAGCTGGGTAAATACATACATCAAAGAGAGAGGGACAATTTGCTAAGGGTGTCACCAGGCCTCCGCTCGAGGGCTCTGTGACAAAGACCATTGCCACGCAGAGCGAGCACTCAAGATCCAAGCCATGTGTTGCAGCTGCCAGGGAGCGGGGACACCTGGGGTTACTATAGGGGCCATCTTGCTTCTTGGCCGGCTAGCTTACTCTAGACCGAGTTCAGCCAATCATGGGGTCCCCCTCACTGCTCCACTCCTACTTTCAGACATACTGCTCTCCATCCTCACTGCAGGACAGCTGCTCGGGTCACCCCTGCCACAGGGCCTTGCACCTGCTCTTGCTTCTCCTTGAATGTCTTCCCCTTGAACACTTAACAATTCATGTGTGCGGGTGTTTTGCCTGCTTATGTCTGTGCACCCTGTGTGTGCATTGTTGTGAGGACAGAAGAGGACCTCCGATCCCCGTAGTAAGAGTTAGCTTTCCTCGCGGATGCTGGGACGCTAACCCAGGTCCTTTGGAATACAGCCATCTCTCCAGGCCTTGAGCTCACCTGTCTTTTGAGACAGTCTCACTACGTAGCCCTCACTGTCCTGAAACTCACTGTGTAGACCAGGCTGGCCTCGAACACACAGAGATCCACCTGCCTCTGCCTCCCCTGTGCTGGGATCAAAGGCGTGCGCCACCATACCCGGTGAGGGTACTTTATAAATGCACACATCCCTCCCCTATTTAAAGCTGGAGGCGGCAGCTGCCCTGTGCCCACTCTCTTGCCCACTCGCTGCTTTCTCCATCTCTTCAGCATCTTGGGTAGTGAGCTCTCCTTTACTCAGGCTCCTCCTGCAGGACACAGTCGCCAGTGAGAGCTTGGTTTCCCTCGTTGCTGCTTTCTCTGCTATAAGAACCAGGGCTGCGGCACAGTAAGAACCTAGTCTGCTGAATAAAAGCTTTTCCTCTCTCATAGGAAATCAACAACAGACCCAAACCCGAAGCCGAAGGCAGGGGTGGGGTAACACCAGCTGCTTGAATGCTGCTTCTCTTCCCTTTTCCCCATTCTGCACATCACAGGATGCTTGATACAGGCTCCTGTCATGTGGCCCAAGCTGGCCTCAAGTTCACTATTCCCCTGCTTTAGCTTCCCAAGTGATGGTACAAGACCTACTAAAAGATGTAAATTAGACGCATGAACCACCCACCTTCCCTATCAGAATAGCTCAAAAGTCTCTCTCCTTTCTCTCTCTTTTTTTCTTTTTTGAGACAGGGTCTCACTATGCGCCTGTGGCTGGCCTGGTACTTCCTCTGTAGGCCAAGCTGGCTTCCAGCTTACAGATATCCACTGGCCTCTGCTCCCTAACCAAAAACATGCACCACCATGCCCAGTCACAAAAAAATTATTTGTTTATTTATTTATTTTTCAAGACAGGCTTTCTCTGTGTAGTTTTGGTGCCTGTCCTGGAACTCATTTTGTAGACCATGCTGGCCTCAAACTCACAGAGATCGGCCTGGCTCTGGGCCTATAGTTACAGAGGGTGGTGTGCTACCCCATATATGTGCTGGGAACCAAACTCAGATCCTCCGGAAGAGCAGTAAGCTCTCTAACTGCTGAGCCATCTCTCAGGCCCTTCAAAGTGGTTTTTGAGGGCTGGTGTGGGGAAACACACAGTAACCCCAGCCCTTGGGTGGTAAGGAATGAGGAGCGCAAGTCTATTCATGGCTACATAACTAGTTTGAGGTGAACTTGATATATCTGAGATCTCTCTCTCTCTCTCTCTCTCTCTCTCTCTCTCTCTCTCTCTCTCTCTCTCTCTCTCTCTCCCCAAGATAGGGTTTCTCTGTGTAGCCTTGGCTGTCCCAGGACTCACTTTGTAGACCAGGCTGGCCTTGAACTCACAGAGATCCTCCTGCCTCTGCCTCCCAAGTGCTGGGATTAAAGGTGTGCACTGCCACCACCCCAGCCCAAGACCCTTTTTCAAAAAAATAAAATAAAAATAAAAAAATAAAGGAAAACAGGGCCAGGTGTGGGTGGCACAGCCCCTTTTATCCCAGTACTCACTCAGGAGGCAGAGGCAGGGGGATCTCTGTGAGTTTAAGGCCAAATAAGGCTACATAGTAGAACCTTTTCTAAAACAGTCTGGGAGTGAAACTCAGTGGTGGAGGGCCTGCCTACTGTGTGAAAGGCTGTGTTGATCCCCAGTACCCACAAAAAAGCATAAAGCAAAAATGTGTCATGTACATTTAACGTATAAACGTAATTATGTATACAGCATCAAACAGTACACTAGCACAGTAATTAAATGATAATGGGAAAGGGCTCTCATGGAGGCTGAGTCTGTAATTTAAGGCTGGGAGGTGGGAGTAGGGTACCAGAGCCCGGGCAAAACTGTTGACAGGTCTTTTTATATAGGGTCCCCAGGGATGGCTGGAAGCAGACAGGGGTGGCTTAGACCGTGGTGGCAGTCTCGCCCACCAGTTTCCAGGTGTCTTTGAAGTAGCTGGTTAGATCACCTGCTGTTTACAGAAGTGATTACACAAATACACCTTGCTGGCCATGCCCAGGGCCCAGGAGAGGAAGACGCACATCACAACAGTATTCATTTCCCAACTGTTTGTATGGGAATTGAACCCAGGGCCTTGTGTACACCAAGCAAGTGCTCTAACATGAAACTACACCCCCAGAAGAGCGACTATGGACAAGTGGATCCTTCCAGAACTGAAATTTCTGCCAGGCAAAAGCACATGAAGCTCACAAGAGGAGCCAGGGACTTGAGGATATTTGCAAGATAAATGATGGATTATGTATCTAAGCTGGCTAGAGATGGGGTGGCGGGGAACAGAAAGGAGGAAGCTCATGAAGCTGAGAAAGAGAGATCCCAGACCCGGAGTTCTGTTCCAGGCTGGAGATAGGGCTGGGCTTCCCCTCCCCTTCACCCCGCCAGCCAGCTGAAGACCAAAGCATGATTCCGACAGCTGATTTAGACTTACTGCAGTTGGGGTGGATGGACAGGTGTGTCCACGGCGTTGTGTGGGAAGGGGGGAGAGGAAAAGGTCACTGGACGAGGGGGGGGGGTCAGGGTGTGCAGCGACGTGATGAGGTAACACAGCAGGTCCGACTGCTGACACTTTACAAAGACGGTCACAGGCCTGCTTCCTGCCCGGCATCTGGAAACGTGGACTGCAAGCCAGCCGCTCCCACCCAGTTCCAGAGCTGCTAAGAAAGGCTCACTGTCTCTCAACTGTCTGCACAAATAGTGTGGTTTACTTGTGGTTCCTTCTGGAAGTGTGGAGTTTGGGTGTAAGTCAGGCACAGGCTGCTTCCACAGCCTCCGCCCCACCTCAGCCCAAAGCTGTGGGCACTGAGACTTAAGCCTCGGCAGACAACCTTCCTTCCATCTTGTTACACTTCATGCCTGAGGACTGAGCACATCTGAGAAGCTCCGCTTCCCAAGTCCCCTTTAAGGCTTGGGCCTGGTTTCTTGCACTCTGCTAATGTGCTTTGAATTCTTTCACAGTAACACATCACAGCCACAAGGATGATCGTGTGGATGGAACCCCATCCTCCCCGCCCCCCCCCCCCCAGCTGGAAGCAAGACATCCCAAAGGACAGAAAGACGGAAAGGAGCTGGGTGTGGTGGTACATACCCGTGAGCTCAGTACTTAGAAGGGGGAGGCAAGAGGTTCTCAAGTTCAATGCCAGCCTGAGTCTGTCTCAGAAAATAAAAATAAACACATACTATAAAAGAAGCGGGCAGAGAACACCGGAATTCACAAGAGGAGGGTGGTAACCGGGTGGGCAGTCATGAGCAAGAGTGAAAAGATTGCATGCCATTCAATAGAGGGGTCTTACTGTGTACTCCAGGCTGGCCTGGAACTCACTCTGTAGACCAGGCTGGCCTCAAGCTCGAGAGAGCTGCCTGACCCTGCCTCCTGAGTGCTGGGATTAAAGGCGTGTGCCACCATGCCCGATCCATGTTTTTTTGTTTTTTGAAGCAGGAGAGGAGGGCACAAGAACACCCAGGGCAAGATGTAGCTCACTACTACAAATGCCACAAGAGACAGGTGCAGTGATGCTCTTATGGGATAAGGCTAGACACAGAGAACTAATCCTGGACCTGCATCCACAGGGTTAGAAACAGATTACTGAAGTAGATAACGAAAGAGGACTGGACACAGCTAGACTTCTCAAGTCCTCAGGAGCCCTAAGTCAGTGTTTCTCTTTCCATCCAGCCTCCAGTTTAGGAACAGTGCCAGCAACATTTTAATTACTAGAAGCTAGGAATTGCCCATGTGGCATTATCGGTAGGGTAGATGAACTGGCCTGTTTACACATCTAATCCACTGTAATGAGTGTCAAGTGTCTGCAAGCCAGATGGTGACAACACAGGTGAGCCCCACACTAACCTCAGCACTTGGGAGGCAGCTTGCCTGTCTACATAGTGAGTTCTAGGCCAGCCAGGGCTAAACAGCGTGTGTGTGTGTGTGTGGGGGGGGGGGAGAGCCAGTCAGACACATACATGCATGCTCTGTGAGGGCGGCAAACGACTCAGTGGGAAAAGGCACTTGCCTCCAAGCCTGCTGACCTGAGTTTGACCTCCAGGACCGACACGGTGGAAGAAGAAAAGTGAACCCTGCAAGTTGTCCTCTGGGTCCACGTGTCTACCTCCATTACCCATGCGCAGAAATGAAAAACAAAAACACCCTACGGCACACCCCCAATTATTTCGATAGAAACAAGCAAGAAGCGATCTTCATTGAGAAGTGTTAGGAGTGAGTCTCAAAGGGGTAGGAGGGCTCCAGGGAGTGTGGCAGGCTGGGATTCTGCCAGTGCTGATTTCTGACCTGGATTCCATGGGTTAATTAGGGCATACATGCTTTCAACAGCTGCATCACCCCTCCCCCCAACAAAACCCCAAACAAAAACACACCAGCTTCAGTTTTCACAGCTAACACGGCTCTAGGTGATGATATTGCATTCCATTTCCCTTCCGCTCCTTTCTATAAACATGTCTTCTAGCTAGGTGTGGTGGCACACGCTTGCAATCCCAGCAACGTGGGAAGCAGAGGTAGGGCTATTGCTCCAAGTTCCAGGCCAGCCAAGTCCACCCAGTGAGACCCTGCCTCAAAAAACAAAACCAGGTCACTATGGCTGGTGCATGCCTGTAATTCTAGGGTTTAAGAGGTAGAAGCAAGAGGATTTTTTGGTTTGTTTTTCCAGACAAGGTTTCTCTGCGTAGCCCCGGCTATCCTGGAACTCTGTAGAATCGGCTGGCATCAAACTCTTAGATCTGCCTGCCTCTGCCTCCCAAGTACTAGGACACTAAAGGCATGCAACACCACCAACTGAGGCAGGGTTTTAAAACCTCAGTGTCAGCCCTGGCTACACAGTACACATGCCTTCCAGTACTGCCATGCTAAGGCACGAGGATGGCATGTTGGAGGCCAGCCTGGACAGAGAGATCTTGTCTCCAAAACAAAATCTCCACCCCTTCTATAGTTTGCACATCTTTTACATGTGATGCCTTCATGAAAAGAAAGCCTACTAAGTCCACCGATAAAACTATAGCTTGCAATGCTCCCTGTACTTGGGACAAGAACGTGTTGTTAAATCTAGGGGGATGGGGTGAGGGGAGCCACTGTGCAGCTAATGAAGTTTGCAGTGTCTTCAGCAGACTCCCACACCATGGCTGGGATCTGCACTCTGACCAGCAGGCCCAGGAAGCTAGCAGGCCCAGGATTACCTGGATTAGAGAGAGAAGCACACCTCTCTAATTGGATAGGTGCCCTCCAGACACCTAGTAAACATGCTCCTGTCCTTGGTTCTAGAACGTCTACAAAAGCCACCAGCTGGAACTCATTATACCCTGCCCAGGCCCAGGCTCCACACAACCCTTCAGGCTTGGCATTCTTGGCTTTCAGACTGCTGGAGTCTAGAGGAGAGGTACCTTTCTGGCTGAGTGGCTCTCAGCAGCTTTGACGCCTTAAAGCACTGGTGACTATGAGTCACTCCAAGAAAGCCTCATTCTTGACTCACCTCACACAGCTGTTTGGTTTCTCCGAAACCCTGGGACTTATAAGCTGTAACATGGCATCAGCACATTTTAAGGCATTTCCTTAAAAATCAACCCCATTATGCCCTGGAGTTAGACTTGGGTCTATTTTGACAGATTTATAGCTTAAGTCTGGAAGTAGTTTTATCAGTAAGCCAAGTTTATTAAATGTGAACTGAGCTGGATTGAGGACACTGGCTCACAGGTCTGTAGCAGAGAACAGAAGCCACTTTAGACATGGTCTGGTGGAGCCTCAACCACAAGCCCTTCCTTCTCCTCACTGGCACACAGGACTAGCACCTCTGCTTGCTCCTCCCATGGGAGCGTCTCTCACGGTCAGGTGAGCACAGCAGCAGCTGGCCACCTGGCCACTCAGGACTGGGACTTCCTGTGCTGACATCTACTCAGAAACCTCCTCCAGGAAGTTGTCACCATAAGGCTATGTGGCCAGTCCCCATTTACCACCCTGATTCAGGGGTAAATAGTGTTATTTTCATGATTTTGATTGCTACCTTTTTTGGGTGTTGGGATCAAATCCACAACTTTGTAGCTATTAGGCAAGTACAAAGAAGAAAAACGCTCGTTAGCAGATTCTCATCCCAGACTTGTGGATCACAGACAGCAGGACATGGGTAGTTCTTCCATCTGAGGCTACCTATATCCCTTGTGCTGCCATGGCCCACAGAAAAACTTAAGTAGCAAATACTTTCTAGTTGTTAGGAAAAGCAAATCTCTCACTCAATTGTGGGAGGCCAGCTCCCACCTTTTCCAGGGTTCCTAGGAGGAGGAGAGGGATAAGAAAATATGAGATAGAAAGACAGTGAGAAGACAGAAACAGGACAGCTTTAGAAGGACCTGGGTCAAAACCCAACGGCCCCTTCTGCCTCTTCAAAAGGGCTTTTTAATAACAATACCAAGGGGCAGAACAAAAGATCTCCCCCTCACTAGATCAAAGCACACTGCACAGCCCAGTGAAGAGCCTTCCAAACACCTGGTAACCACGCCCAAGGTCAAATCATCCCCCTGTGCAGCTCTGCCGGGCAAAGCAGGCTCAGCTTCTCAGACCCTGAGTAATTTGGGCCTCCACTCAATTGTCTTTTTCAAAGCAAGCATTTCTTTCATGGTGTGTAGCGTATGCACGTTTGAGAGTACACATGTGACCTGTCACCAGAGGACATCAGGTGTGTTTGTTTCTTTATGGCTTGACACTTCATTCCTTTGAGATAGGGCTGGTCAATGGCCTAGAAGCTTCTTTGAACTGGGCTGTCTGGTCTAGTTGTGGGGTTACATGCATACATAGCCAGGGACTGCTTTCTTTAAATGGTACTGGGGACCCGAACTCAGGTCTTCAGGCATGCAAAGCAAGTGTCCCTACTCACTGGGTCATCTCTCCAGCTCCTCTAACGGTACTTGTCGAGGCAGAAGGGACAACACTGTACACTGCGCTGTGGGACTGACTGACATTTACCTGGCCACACCCTTTTCCTTTCTTTTGCCTTCCTGTCTCCCGTGCGCTGGGATTAAAGCTGTGTACACCATGCTGGGCAATGGCTCTGCAAAAAAAAATTTTTTTTTTTTGGTTTTTCAAGACAGGGTTTCTTTGTGTAACAGCCTTGGCTGTCCTAGATCTCACTCTGTAGACCAGGCTGGCCTCAAACTCAGAGACCTGCCTGCCTCTGCCTCCCGGAGTGCTGGGATTAATGACATGCGCCACCACTGGCCGGCTCGGCCCCATAATCTTAAATACCAATGATGCACCCTGGTTATCCAGAGCCAAACACCACTTCTCATACTGCTTAGTCCCTGCGGAGGTCAATCCAAGTCTGCCTCAGAAGCACCGGGCTGGATTAACATCCAGCCCTCCCAAGGAGGGAGAAACAGGTTTTCATCTTCATCACTTCTGTGGTGCTGAGGATAGAACCCAGGGCCTCAGGCTGCTGGGCGAGCTCTACACTCCCTTGTGCCACATCTGCAGCAGAGGTGCACTCTGGACAGTGCTGCTACGTGTGACTGTCCTACTCTCATGTCACAGATCTTTTGTTTGCTTGTTTTTTCAAGACAGGGTTTCTCTGTGTAGCCCCAGCTCTCCTGGAACTCGCTGTAGACCAGGCTGGCCTCGAACTCAGAGATCCACCTGCCTCTGCCTCCTGAGCACTGGGATTAAAGGTGTGCACAGCTACCACCACCTCCCAGCCATGTCACGAATCTTAATGAGTGTTTTATGCTCAGTGGAGAAAAGGATTTCTAGCTTTCCTTGACTATCTACAACAACAAATAAATGTTGGAAGTAGTTAGACATGACTTAGTTACTCCAGGCAAACATCACCGCTGCATCCTGCACTCAAGATGCCTCCTATTAATCTTCCTATGGAAACAGAATGTCATTACTCAAGAGAAAGAATTTTGAGAACATGTTCACTGAACAGTTTTATTGTTTTGGGATAAAGCCTTGCTATTGGGAGGTCCACTGTGGACAATGAGCACCCCGTCAGTGACCAGGGGCTGTGAACAAGTGCGAGCTCGTGCTGCGTGAGCATGGGGATCGGGCCCTGACAGTTCTGGGATTGGCCTGGGCATCTCACTATAGAAGTATTGCCACAGTACATGCTTTGATGCTCAGAGTGACTAAAAATGTGGTCAGTAACGTGATCTGTGGGTCCTGCGAAAGGGTAAGTTGTTCACATGCAGGAACACAGTAAACTATGACTGTCAAGTACTAGATCTCAACAATGAAACCAAATTACAAAACATTCCCGCGTTAATCTATACAAAAGATATAAAATTAAAAAGTAATCAACCATCCTTAAATAGTCTGATTCTCCTACAGTGCACTTTCCCACTACGGAATGTTAATGAGAAAGGTAATAAAAATCAAAATAGATAAAAATAGTTAAATCTTTGGATCCCTTTATTCCATGGCCTTCGTTAAAAACACAAAGTGGCCAGATCTTTTTCACTATAGCTTAAATATCAAAAAAGATTTATTAGTAATTTACAGTTAGCAACAAACGTGTACACGGAGTCTTCAGTGGGTCACGGGCCCAGACTGTGTTAGTGATGTTTTACAGGTGCCGGACGATTCTGAAAACTCCATCTTCTTGAAGTAACACACGAGTCAGTGTCAGCACAACAGAGTTCCAGGCACGGCAGGAGGAACAGGTCCACTGATGCCTAGTTTTCATGTCTTAAAAAGGGGGAGGGTTACTTATTTGAAAATACAGCGAGGTACATTCTCGTCTATGATTATTTACATTCATACACTGAAAATATCTGTTTATTTGGACAAATCCTGTGATCTGCTACAAAATGAAGTCCATATACTATGCATGAATAATTTATCCTTTTTAGATAATGGAATAAAGTTATCAAATCTTCATTTGTGTTCCAAACATTAAAAAAGAAATCAAAAACCTTCAGCCTGAAAAGCAAGTGGAAAGGACCCACCCATAGCCCTGTTCCTCAGCACACCGACTTCAGCAAGGACACGTATGTTTGCTGACTTTAAACGTTTATTCTTTAAAAAATTAGTTGCTTTTTATACAGCTATACAAAGTTCTTAAATGTTTCTTTGGCAATGGAATATAATGGAATTTTACAACTATATAAAAAAGTTACCTTTGCCTAAGAAACAGTATTTACCTGTGTGTACATAGTTGACTGACAAAATTCTCTACCATCCAGCACCCTAATTAAGTGTCGAAATAAGCTACCTCATATTATAGGATCTCCAAAAAGAAAAAGATACACACACACACACACACACACACACACACACACACACACACACACACACACACACACACACACACCACACACACAAACACAAAACCTTCTGTGGCTCAAAACACAGTATCACGGCCTATCTGCAGGCAACTCGAAGTAATCACCAAATACAATTAATTAGTGATAAGAAAAATCCTTTCAGTGATGAAAAAATACTTAGCAGTTCCATTCAGCTCACTGTAGTTCATTCGACTCTAAGCAAGGATTACAACCTTCTGCTACTCCACATACACTTATGCTCATGTTTTAAGACAAGCCTTCCTGCCCCAAAGCAACTGAGTGTCGCTTTGAAATGAAGCAGAAAAACAGACAGACAAAACCCAGTGCTGGTGACAGACAGACAGCAACTTGACTTCTTCATTCTTCACAAAGACCGAAACCACTTTCCAGGACCACGAAGAGCTAGGAGTCACCTATTTTCAAAGACTTGTTTGTAGACTATGCAGCAACTCTGTTGTCTTTCTAAAAAGGAAAAAGAAGTATCAGTTCATGTTGTAAGCCACGCTCATTAGGAACACTTTTTTCTTAGTTTGCTGAAGTTTATTAAGAGGATCTTAAATACACCCTCCTCTTATTCTCACAGAAAAAACCCGTCTCCCTGGGCTCTGGGAGACACTGCTTGAAGCTCTACATCTGACAGCGAGTGGCTCTGCTAGCTGCTCACTGCTTTCTAGTCAGCAGAGGCTGTGGCAGTGGCGGGGCCACTCTGCAACATGGAGGGACCTCACCACCTTTGGTTGCCCTAACAATTTAAACACAACAGTTAGGTGAACCTTCATTTAGTCAAATCTTCTGAAACAAGCATCATAAAATCCCTAAGTTTTGACATCTTTTACCAAGCAATACAATAATCCAGAAGGTTTCTCTCTTAAACTGCATGCTAGGAGAAAATAGTATTGGATTTGGAAATCTACTTTTTAAAAGTAACTTTAAAATGTACTTATTTTTACTTTTATTATCTGTGTACGTGTGCGCACGAGTGTGCCTGTGTTTTCAAACAGAGGCCAGGAGAGGGTACTGGGTCCCTGGAGCAGCAGCTACAGGGTTCTGAGAGTTGTGAACCCCAGTATGGTCCTGGAATCCACATTGAGCTCTGTGTTAAGAGAGCAGCAAGCACTCTTATCTGTTCAGCTGTCTCTAGGCCCGCAAGTAACTCTTCAGGGTGAAGAAGCACCTTGGCTAGCAGAGTCCTTGCCTACCACACATGGAGCCTGGGCTTTGTCCCCACCACTACACAAACTAGCCACGGCAGTGGCACAGGCCTCCAATAATAGCACTATGGAGATGGAGGCAAGACAAACAATCAGTCGTCCTTGGTTATATAGTGAGGCTCAAGGCCAGTTTAAGCCACATACAACCAGGCCTTAGAAAACAAACAAAACAAAAAAAAAATTATTTTTTTGGACAGGGTTTCTCTCTGTAGCTTTGGAGCATGCACTGGAACTCGCTTTGTAGATCAGGCTGGCCTCGAACTCACAGAGATCTGCCTGCCTCTGCCTCTTGGGATTAAAGGCGTGGGCCACCACTGCCTGGCTAACTCTTAAATTTGAAATAAGTTTGAAAACAAACTATCACCAGTAAGAAGAGCAGCTGGCTATGAAGGAGATCCCAGTGAGACTGACCCTAAACCCAGGTTTATACTCAGTACAGAGCCAGGGCCTCTGCTTGCCCTCCGCCCAGAAGCCACCACATAGTCCACTCTGTGTCCTTGGGATCTGCATGGGTCTCAGGAGCAGATGTGTGCTTTTGTTTCTGCAGTTGTGGAAACGTGCAGCAATCTCTTTTGGTCTGTCCCTTCCCTGTAGGGCCTATACAACGGAGTCTAACAACCGTTTGCATTCCAGTCACCCTGCATGACCGTATTAGAAGGGTTTGCAGGTTAGTGAAAATACAGGCAGTTGGCAGTGAAGCCCAGCATACAGCACCTGCGTAGCATGGGCGAGGCCCATGTTCAACCCTCAGAACCCACAAACAGATAAGAGGATACGATGGAGTCTATGTAGATGCAATGCTGTTTTATAAGGGATTTAAGCATCCATGGGTTTTGGAGCCAAGCCCCCTTATGGCCGTACTTTGTTGTTGTTGTTTCTTGAGACAAGGTTTCTCTGTGTAACAGCCTTGGCTGTCTTAGAACTCACAGAGATCCTTCTGACCGGGCCTCCCAAGTGCTGGGATTAACGGTGTGCGCCATCATGCCCTGCACCACACCTCATTTTTAGTGATGCACACCCCAATGGCAGGACAAGTACTTCCTAGTTGAAAGACTTGACTTCATCTGAGGGTACAATACAAACAATCTGTACAGTTACTAATAAAGTGAAGCACATACCACAAAGTACAAGTTGGCACAGAAACAAACGAACTAAAGATGAACCCTGTCCCCCATCAAACCTCCCAACTTCTTTCTTTTCTTTTTTTACCTTTCAGAAAGCAGTATGACCAATCCAGACCTTTTAGGGTCCAAAAGCCGTGGTTTTCTGAAAGGTTAAAAAAAAAGAGAGGCGAAAGAGAGGGAGAGAAAGGGGTAAGGGGAGGGAGGAGAAAATAAAAAGGGAAGGAAAGAGATGGAGTCATTTCAGATTCTTCCTCCCCATCCCAGTTTAAAAAATTACTGTCTGTGTGTGTATGCCTGTGAAGTCAGGAGACTTCTGGGACTGGGCTGCAGTCACAGGCAGGTCTGAGTTGCCTGGCATGGGTGCTGGTAACCAAACTTGGTCCTCTCTAAGTGCAGCAAGTACCTTTACCACGGAGTCACCTTTAGCCCCCATTTCGGAGTCTTCATTGTCTCAGTGCCCTCTCTGAAGAAACAGAAGACTCAGTTACCCACCATGGTGACTGAATCTACTTACAGGAGCATGAGACAGAAGCTGACTACACCCATACCGCAACCCAGACATCCCCGTCTCCAAAAAGAAAAAGGAAAAGCTAAAGAGCGCAGGACACAAAGCCCATGTGTCCACCATTCTTCTTAACCACACCCCACCCCCGGGAGGGGGTGGAAGAGAGGATCTAGTGTGGCTGATTCTCTATGGTTCTATCTTTACTTCTGTTAAATCATGTTTGTTTACCTTCTTCCCCAAACTAATACCCATGCCAGTGCTCAAAGTACTGAGTTGTGTACGGAGTAGCTGGCAACTCTAAGACAAATCAGATAAGCAAGAACAGTCTAGAGAGTGAGAACCTGAGCTGAAGGACCTTGTTGGTAACAGGAGCAAATGACTTGAAGCTAATTCTGAGCAGTCTGGCACAATATCCAAGACATAAAATTAACATAACTGGTCCCAAACCCTTCGATACTGACCTCCTTCCACAGAGACTCTCAATAATAGCTAGTTATAAAAACCGGACACAAAACTCAAGCCAGCAAATCTTTGCAACTGTCTTTTGCTGTTACTAGTGGATCTCTGTATAACAGGATTTTGCTCTTTATTTTCTTTCTTTGTCAAAAAACTAAGATACTTCAATAAGACAGTTACAATACTGCCTTAATTGACAGGCCTCTTTCATTAGATAAATTATACACAAAAGCATACTACATAGAGCTACAGAATTCTTCCCCAACTGTTGGTGAATGCCAATATACCAGAGGGCTCACAAGAGCATGCCATAATAAGAAAACAAGAGCCGAGTTGAGTTCTCTACAAACCTATATTAAGAGCAGTGACTCAAGAGCCAACCTGCTAGGCCCAACACTCAGCATCCTCCCTCTCGGGTTCTGTGACCTTGGATAAGTTATTTAATATCTCTGTATCTGTCTCCTTTGTAAAACTTAAGATAATAATAGAACCCGTCTCACAGAGCTGACCCGAGGCTTAAGTTAGTGTGTGAGAACTGTTCAGTACTATACCTGCCACTCACTAACTATGTGAAGGCCAACGCTTTCAGATGTACAGGTTTGCTTTGCTTCCTAGGGTCTTTTGGTGTTAATGTGTAAAAATCTAGTAATATGAAATAAAGGTGATATTACAGTTTTTCTAATGTACAGCTTTAGTGCTCCTTAGTGTGCTTCCCTTAAAAACTTTCTTTAAAGACAGAAAAGGTAACACTAACTCAGCTGCTAGCAGAACATTCCTATTTTTTTTAGGGGGGGAGTTGGGGGCAGTGTCTAAGCGATTCATGAAAAACTCATGGCTCTAATAAAAAGACAAAAGTCACCAGTCTTCCTGGTCTCCCTCCGCTGAAAGCGCAGTTAAGCTACAGACAGCACTCTAGCTGCTGCTCAGCCCGATGCTGCTAAGGTCAGGTACTATGCATGTACACACCTGCTTTTGCTTCCCTAGTGCTGGGATTAAAGGCACATACCACGCCCGGCTCTCTTTATTCATCAGTCAAGAAATTACTGTCCTAAAGGACAGTTAAAATAAATATTCCAACCATGTATAGTCTCCAAGAAGTTAAAGTGAAAGTTATTCTGATGCTTTAAGTTATTCTGCCAAAACAGATATAAGCAAAATGTTCTGAAGGCCAATCCCACAGCATGCAGCTATACTTACCCTATATTCAAAATCTGCAAACTCCCTGCCCCCACGACCACCTCTGAATCCACCACGAAATCCTCGAGGGGCAGTGAAAGTCCCTCCTCGGCCACTGCCACGTCCTCTGCCACCACGGAAGCCAAGGCTTCCTCTGCCTCGGTAGCCCCCACGGCCGCGATTTGGACGAAGCGGGATTCCAAATGTTTCAGCATTTAGCCTTCTTTCTTCAGCCCAAGTTGGTCTCCTTTCTCTGTTATACAAGAGCAGATGAACATCAGTGTGTCAACTCAAAAAAGTTCATCTCTCAGCAAATCTATGCATGTAGCCCTAATTCCCCAATTCTGGATAAATTTAATTGAGTTCTCAAAATCAATTAAAAAAAACAACAGTTAATCTAAATTCTCCCTAGCCTTCATGGCATGCATATGCCACCACCGTCCAGCCTCTTTCTTTTTTGTGTTACTAGGATAAATCCTAGGGCCTTGCATATGCTAGGCAAGTATTCCTCCACTGAGCTACATCCTCAGCATTTACTTTTTTAGAAAGAATATCATTTAAAACTTCTGAGCTGGGGGCTGGAGAGATGGCTCAGAGGTTAAGAGCACTGACTGCTCTTCCAGAGGTCCGGAGTTCAATTCCCAGCACCCACATGGTGGCTCATAACCATCTATAATGAGATCTGGCGCCCTCTTCTGGTGTGCATACATACAAACAGAACACTGTATACATAATAAATAAATAAATCTTAAAAAAACAAAACAAAACAAAAAAACTTCTGGGCTGGTGAGATGGCCTAGCTGATAAAGGTGCTTGCTAGCAAGCTTGACAGCTGGGTTCCATTCCTGGAAAACCACATGGCAGTAGGAGAGAACTGACCACCACACCCACTCCATAGAATGTGCACACACAAACCAAACAAAACTTTTCCATAGTAATTTCTTTTAGGAAAAGAAAACACCACTTAAAAAAAAAAAAACAAAACAAAAAACCAATTGCGGGGGCTGGAAAGATGGCTCAATAGTTAAGAGCACTGGCTACTCTTCTAGAAGACCTAGGTTCAACCCCAAGCTCCCACATAAGTAGCTCACAACCTTTTCCAACTACAATTCGAAGAGATCTGATACCCTCTTCCAGCCTCTGTGGGCAAGGCACGCACATGGTGTACAGACAGGACACACATGCAGGCAAAAGGCCATTACAATATACACAAAATAGAAATGAATAAACCTCATAAAAATTCACTGTGGTCATTAGGTTTTTCTAGGTATTCACTAAGACTTGTGAATCCATATAAAAATTTTACACATCAACACCCTGAGAGCACATTAAAAGACAGTACCTATTGTCATCACAAGAAATATTGTCAAAGAAGGATTTAGTTTTGTCGTAATAGCAGTTGGGTCCGAGAGGATCTTCCTCATCAGCATTCCCTTCACTGTTTTGAGTATCAACTCCGGAGTCTCCTTTGTCTTCACCGTTTACAGGTTTCTCCTGTTTCTCAAGTTTATCTTCTAACGGAAAACATGCAAGTTACAATTATAAACATCTAAGCTGTAAAACATTTTTACCTCACCAACCAAATTATTTTATGAGTAAAAAATAAAAACTTACCTTTTAATTTAAGTTTATTATGAAACTCTCTGTCGATTTCCTCCTTGTTAAATTGTGCATTTGCACTTTCAAAGTCAAAGTCTTTCTCAAATTTCATTGGACCATCTCGACGGATACCAAATCTTCCCCTGCCACCTCGATGTCCCCCACGTCCTCTCCTTGGAGCAGAAGGAACACCTGGAACTATGGTAAGAAAGAGTATTTATAACAGACATTCAGTATATAGCAGCTGGTTTAGAACAGTACTATGGTCTTTGAATGAAACAATCTGCAAAATAAATGTTTAAAGGTCTCTATACAGATAGTATATATGTATTTTTATATAAATAAGAAATGAGGGGTGGGGTTGATTCGTAGCATTCACATGGTGGTTCACAACCACTCAGAACTCCAGTTCCAGGAAGTGACTGGTGCCTTCTTCTGACTTCTGCACACACACTGCACACAGACATACATGCAGATAAAGCATACATATACAGATAATAAACATCTTAAAACAACAACAAAACCCCCTGAAATTGGGGCTGTAGAGATGGCTCAGTGGTAAAGGAGCTTGTTGTCAAGTCTGATGACCTGAGTTCAATCTCTGAGACTCATGTGGTAGGAGAAGAGGACTGACTTCCACGGTTGTCCTCTGACCTCCACATCTGTACTGCACATCTGCACAGTGGCACACATCCACAAACAAACAAACAAACAAACAAACTACCAAATAAAGAATGAAACAAACAAAACCAACTCCTGCAAGTTGACCTTTGACCTCTATAGGTGCACTGTGGCACAGACATGCCCAGAGAAAAACAAACATACAAACAAACAAACGTCAAGACACAAAAAATTAAGTTGCTTAAAGTTAGTGTGTATATTAAAAAACAAAACATAAAAGTTTTTTATGTAATTTTTATATAGTTGTATCTATGAAGACCACAACAAAGAGGTGTATAATCAACAGACAGATCTGGAGCCTTCTTCACTATATTAACATAGAAGAAGCTCTGTTCTTTCTGCCATGTCCCTCATACCATACCCAAAGTGTCAGGTCCTTTGTGGAAAGCATAACAGGAAACTTAGCACAGACTGTAAGGTAGGAGATGTTTTTCTCAAAATTCAGATAAAACAACAGACAAGAGAAGCACCCATTTTTAATGGCTCCAAGCACTTCCTGCTTTTACGTTTTTCCCTTTAAGTGGCTCCACTTATTCAAGTCTTCTGGATCTATGTATTCTCTTTCTATAACACTGCTACAGGATCTCAATCAATCATCTGAGATACGGTAAAGCAATACAAAGTAGTTTTCATAGTGAAAACTTGGGAACCCAAATATCCAACACACGTGTGACTAAGAAAAAAAACAAAACAAAACAGAATATGGAATAGTACTTGGTGTGAGTTTAACTTTAAAAAATGCAGAACACAAAGCAGGATGACTTTAATGAAGTACAAATCCAATAGTTTCATTAGGTCTAGAGAAGCAGGTATTTTAACACATTCAATTTTATTATTAAAAGCAACTCATTTACATGCCAGGAAACAGGGCATGATTCACCTTAAAGTTCTGCATAAAGAACACCTATTTGGGCTGGAGAGATGGCTCAGTGGTTAAGAGCACCAACTGCTCTTCCAGAGGTCCTGAGTTCAATTCCCAGCAACCACATGGTGGCTCACAACCACTTGTAATGAGATCTGGTGCCCTCTTCAGGCCTGCAGGGACACATGCCGACAGAATACTGTATACATAATAAATTAATAAATCTAAAAAAAAAAAAAGAACACCTATTTGTGTATAATCCAAGGAGAAACTGCAAGAACATTCACTGTTCTGTTAGTGACCCTTAGTGGTGGATAAGGGTAGTGAAACTTTTTAGTTATCTTTTGTTGGTTTTTGTGATACTAGCGACTGGACCTAAGGCCTCTTGGAGGCTAGGCAAGCATTCTACCATTGAGTGCTATCTCCAACACAGGTAGTGAGTTTAGGGACACTCTTAAGACAAATTACTTCACATAATAGTATTTAAAAGATTTATTGTTTTTATTGGTGTGCATCCACATGTAGGTGGCTGCAATCAGAAAGGGGTGTTATGAGACACCAGCTGTGGTGCTAGGAACCAAGCCCTTCTCTGCCAGAGCAGCAAGTGCTCTCGACTGCGGAGGGATTACAGAACTCTGAATGATTCAATACACGGCAATTATTCTAAGAGAGTCACCTGTTTAGACTACTCCACAACACATACAACACAGCAAACCACACAGACACAATAAGCAACCATTCAAGGGGTGAAGGAGGAGGATCTCTTCAGCCCAAGAGGTCCAGGCCAGCCCAGGCCACACAGAGTACCTCAAAACAAGCACAGGAGAAGTGAGCTTAAAAACACTTAAAAACAGCACACTAACAATGAATACAAAGATTCCTTTCTAATCATCATCTAAAAGAAGGAGATTACATGTTACCATTATGTTTTAACTTGGAACAGTTTTAAATTTTGTTTTCCATTAATTGGAAATTAACAAAACATGCTTTTTAAATATTAAATATTGCCAAAGAAAATATAAAACCTTATTCAATCAATAATTATGAAAGAAAATGGAAAGTTCTTTATACAAGCACTTCATTTAAAAAAGCAAAAAGGGACTAGAGAGAAAGAAAGCTCAGGTTTTAGATCCCTTACTGCTTTTAAGAGATGACCCAGGTTTGGTTCCCAGCACCTATAATAGGTGGCTCACAACTATATGTAACTCCAGTTCCAGGGATCCAACAGGCACGTGGTACACATATATGCATATAGGTAAAATATTCATACACATAAAATAAACAAAGCAAAAATCTTTGGGCTGAATCTGCTGGCACATGCCTATAATGCCAGCACTTGGGAGGCAGAATTAGGAGTTGGAGGCCATCCCTGATTTTTCAGTAATTTCCAGGCTAGCTTGGGCTGCATGAGACTATCTTAAAAAAGCAAAACAAAACAAACCCCCAAACTCTGGATTTAAACACTTTTCTTTTTTCTCACTTTAATCAGATTTAGCAAGAAGCACCTTTATCTGAAGAGCTAGCCATCTTGCTGGTGCATTAAACACGAGAGAGAGAGAGAGAGAGAGAGAGAGAGAGAGAGAGAGAGAGAGAGAGAGAGAGAGAGAGAGAGAGACACTTTTTGGGGGGCTGGAAACTGCTGAGAGGTTAAGAGTGCTGGCTGCTCTTGCAGAGGACCTGAGATTCCACCACCCACATGGTGGACCACTGTGGGCACCAGGCACATTGGTAACCATACATACATGCAGGCAAACACTCAATACACATTAAGAAATATTAAAAGGGCTGAGGAGGGATTCCTGAGTGCTGCGGGCCGCAGGAATATATCATAAGAACTCAGCTGGTTATGGCAAAGTCACTACCTGGAGGGATCAGGGAATTCCTCCAGAGGAAGCCAAATCCCAAGGAGTTTTTGGTGTTACTTGGCTTGTTATATATCAGCTGTATTCTGTTATGAAAATCATGTGTGCCTTCATAGCTTTCCCAATTGACTTTTCCCTAAGAAGGGCTAACAGTGTAGACTGATCACTCTCTGGACATACACATTCCAGGTATTTGGAGAACAACCTCAGGAAAGGCTTTCTCTGGAATCAGATTATCTATCTCCCTTGGCCACTTTCAAGGACTACAGGAAACACCACCCAGGTGGGTGCCCATTGTTAGTCCCAGGTGGACTAACAATGATAACAGCCCACATGCAAGTCTCCTGATTTACGGTAAATTCCACAAAGAGACACCGCCTAGGAGAGGTGGACGTTAAGTAATAGTTCTACACAATTTAGCTCGGACCCTCCCTTTATATACCGAGACTTCCAGGAGGCAGGGGAGAAGAGAAAAGAGAATGGAAGAACTAGATGGGTAAGAACTTGAGAGGAACGAACTGAGATGGGGAAGAACTAGATTGAAGGGCTAAAAGAGAGGACTAGAGGAACGAGATGGAAGATGAGGAAGAGCCAGATGGGGAAGAACAAGATGAGGAAGAGCCAGATGAGAGAGAAGGAGGAGAGGAGCTGATAGGGGAAAGAACTAGATAGATGAGAACCTAGAAGGGACAGAACTAGATGAAGGAATTAAGATAGAACCTAGAGGGGACAGTAGATAAATATAGAGAGAAATCAGGCAAGAAAGGAGCTAGACATGAGAACAGAACTGAAGCTGTGTATAAAGGATGTTATGCCAGAGGAATTAAAGCAAGTGGACTATAGAACTCGGTGTGCTGAGATTATATTTCCTGATAATAGTCCTCGCCGTTAGTAGTTCTCTCTCCTGAGCCCCTGGGATGTATAATATTAAGGCTGGTCCCTCTAATATTATACAAGACCTGACGGTAAAGCTCTCCTGCTATACAACTGTGAGGGCTGCAGTCCAGATGCCCAGCAACCACATAAATGCTGGGAGGACACAGTATCCCGCACCCATGATTCTAGCTCTCAGAAGGCAGAGACGGGATCCTTGGAGCAAGCTTGCTAGCTACACTAGCCTAATTAGCAAGCTCAAGTTTCAGGTGAGCAATCTTCCTCAATTTACAGGATGAAGAGTGATTGAGGAGGCCATCTGCCATAAGCATGAGGACCCAAGTCCTGAAGACAGGTGGATTCCTGGAGCTCAATGACCAGCCAGCCCAGTCAAGTTAATGAACTCCAGGTTCAGCGAGAGACTCTTACCTCAAAAAATAATGTGGAGAGTGATCAACAAAGACACCCAATATTGCTCTCTGGCCTCCACCCCCATGTGTACATATATGCATCATGTACTTGCCTGCATATACATCCACAAGAACATGGACATAAACCCAAACCCAAAGACAACTGTGTACCATCAAGTCTTTTCCAGAAAAACAGTACTTCAGAAAAATTAAATATAGATATAAGAAAACAGAAAAAAAAAAGTGCATTATGGCATTGAGTCCTTTTTCCAGCTTCCTCACCAACAGTAATATCTGAACTACTGTATACTAGCAAAACTAGGAAACAGATATTGGCAGAGTGTAATAAACCAAACTACATCTTCCTCAACATCACTAATTACTGACATTCATCTTTAGGTATGTCTTTTTGTAGAGGTCAGCAACAGTCTGCCACATGCACAGACTCACAATGATTCACTCCCCTGGGGTCAGCCCTCTGTAGTTAACAATTCCCACTTTTTTTCTTTTTATAGCAACTACACCATCTCCAAGATGCTTTCCCCCATTGAGAGCCACAGTATGAGGCCTTCAGATTCAGGTAGCTGCTGGGGGTGGTGGCACATGCCTTTAATCCCCGCACTTGCACTTGAGAGGCCGAGTTTCAAGCCAGCCAGGGCTATGCAGTAAGGACCTGTCACAACCAACCGACCTACCAACTAATCAACCAATCAGTCAGCCAACCAACCACAAAAACCCTCAAATCAAATGAACCCAAACCAGCCAGATCCAGGTAACTTACCTACTTGCCTCTTGCTATCATTTCTGAGCTGCTCATTTTCTGGCCTTGGGACTTTGTGTACTTCAGCTACAAAAAGAGACATGCAAAGTGACAAATCAATTCAAAATATATAACCAGAAATTTCCATGATGTTAGAATGGAGATGGCAACACCCCCTAAAAAACCCCCACCCCCACCACCACTTTCAATCAAAATTTCAAAGTCCGAACACTATTCAAGTTCAGCTTGAACCTGCTAGGGTCGTTCATATAAAGTAACCCTCTTGGTGAAATGAGGAGATGGAGAGTGATCAGTCAGTGCAGGAACAGTAAACAGCTCAGCTCTACCTCGCCTGTGCTCTTGGTTGTCTATTGCTTTCTGGCTGGTAGATGGCAAAGGCCTGGTTGGTACAGGGCTCCTTCTCCCAACAGGTGCTGGAGCAGGTAAGTGGGCCGAGGCGGTCTGTACTGCTTGTTCCATGGTTGGACTTTTTCTCAAAGGGTCTAACTGAGGGCTTGATCGACCTAAAATGTAACCAAAAGATAATAAACTACCCTAACCTGGTATTTCAAAATCATCTAGACCTTGTAAAAATAAGTCTAGAATTTTATTCTGCTAACTCAAATCCTCAGCATAAAACTGAATTTTATTAGACCAGTGTTTAAATTTACTTAAATTTTCATTAGCTGAATAATCAGTGGGCTGATTATTCAGCTAATGAAAACAAAACAAAACCAAAACAAACAAAAACCCAAAATCTCAAAAAAAACAAAAAAACAAAAACAAAAAACAAAAAAAAACCCCAAAACAAAACAAAAAAACCACACTACAGTAACAACACCACTGCTATGACTTTATCCATCTTTCTTTCTTCCTTCTAGTTCTTTTTTTTTCCGAGACAGGGTCTCTCTATGTAGCCTTGGCTGTCCTGGAACTCACTCTATAGAGCAGGCTGGCCTCAGAAATCCACTAGCACTGCCTTCCAAGTGCTGGGATGCAAAGACCACACTGTAGGCAAATGGAGGCTTTCCCTAATCACAGGAGTGACACATTCAGTTTCTTTCTTTCTTTTTTGGGGGGTGGGAAAAGAGACAGAATTATCATATAGTTCTTGCTGGCCTTCAACTCCTGACCCTCCTGTCCCCATCACCAAGGTGCTAGGATCCAGGTATGCATGTCCAAGCAAACTAAAGCACGGAGTTGTTACAAGAATGTAAAGAACAATAAAGCACGGTGGTAGTCCTTGGAAGCCTCGCGTATTTGAGTAATTAAATGTCAAAATTAAAAAGGCAGCAAAAACAAACTCTTCTGAGAATTCCAGAATAGTCACTCATTCCTAGTCATATAAAAGCTCTCCTGTCATGTCTCTGCTTATCATGGGATTGACTTATTAAATAATTATGCTTTTTGTTCCTGTAATATTTGCTCTAAACTTCTAAAGAAGCTCTTAGATTCCATGATATTGTACCAAAATAGAGAATTTTACTTAAAAATTATCTATATATATTATATATAAGAAAAAATCCCCAGATCTACATCTGTCCAGGCTCAAGGAACTGGGGAAGAGGGTGGATGCTGACTGCTCTCTGGTTGTGAGTACTCAGAACCCCAGGGACAATTATCAGTACTGTCCCCCAAGTATGTAATTACAATGTCTACGGTATTTCCAGATTTATGGCAAAGTTACTTTAGTCAAAAGTTTAATTACCAGTAAAACAGTGGAAACATAAGGTACTATTAATATAAACACTAAGTTTTTGTTGTTTATGGTTATAATATTTTGGCTCACTTCATACTTAAAAAGGAGCATTGTTTAAGATAGGGAATGGATAAGCTGCTCAGGCTGGCACTCAACACCTGGACTCAAGTGATCCTCCTGCCTCAGCTTCCAATGTAGTTGCCTATGCAGCAGAGATCACAGGCATATGCCATTATGCAGTTTTCAAAGTTAGGTTTTCCTTTTCTCTTCCCTTTAGATCATGTCCTTGCTAAGTAGACAAAGCTGGCCTTGAACCTAGGACACCATCACAAGCAGCTGAAGTGGTAAGATCTGAGAACTGCCTGTTGCTGCATGTCACTGTATAGTACTCTATCAATGACCTTTCCTATTCAGAAAACCACTTTCCTCCCTGCTCCTCTGAGAAGAAAGCCCATGACGCGGAAGCAGTAAGTAGAGAGGTGAACCCAATGGGGCACACAGAGTGTAAAAATTTCTTTTTACTAACAACTTACTAACTTACAAATAAGGAAATGTGGTGTGTATGATTAGGAATAAATCCAGAAATGATTTCAGGAAAAATCAAAAACACCTCCCTGAGCGACCATCACATTCTTATCATAGAATTAAAAGAGAATCTCATTTATTTGTGTGAAATTCAGAAATTTATTTATTTAGTTTTTTTGAGACAGCGCTTCACTTTGTAGCCCTGGCTGGCCTGGAACTAACAAAGATCCACAAGCCTCTGCCTCCAATGTGCTAGGATTAAAGGTGTGTACCACTATGACCAGCTTTATTATTTTTTAAAAAGATTTACTTTTATTCCGTTTATGTGTTCGTGCCTGTGCACCTGAATGTGCGGGCTGGAGAAGGCCAGAGAGGGCAGCAGACGCCCTGGAGCAGGCGTGTCCAGGGGGGCTGAGGTGTCTGATACACATACGGATACACACACTTTTTGCAAGAGCAGCACAAGCTCTTGCTGAGCCACCTGTCAAGCGTCTGCAATCCAAACATTTTAATTGGTAAAATTTAAATGGATTCTTAGGCTTTCTATGCCATAGATTTATATAAATATCCACATCAAAATCTAATAAAAATACTTGTTTTCAAGTCTGCAGTACGAGGGAAGGAATCCAATCCTACTTTTCTTAAACCATCAGGCACCAATGTCAGCCTTTTTCTACTACAATTTAATCTAGAAATCTTCATTACACCCCTTTCCCCATACTGGCTGTACAGAGGCTCAAGCCCAGATCATCACACACAGCTAGGGAATGTTCTACCACTAAACTATACCATTAGCCATTACATCTTGCACTTACAGCGCGGAGCTGTTTCCAACACTATACACTGTTTTATTCACCTCTAAATTTATTTTTATAGTTTTATTATACCAAGTAGCTAAGCTTGCTACTCTTATTTTTTTAGTGTTTTGCTGTACACCCAGGTGTGTGTGTGTGTTTTCGAGACAGGGTTTCTCTGTATAGTTTTGGTGCCTGTCCTGGATCTTGCTCTGTAGACCGGGCTAGCCTGGAACTCACAGAGATCTGCCTGGCTCTGCCTCCTGAGTGCTGGGATTAAAGACATGTGCCACCACCACCCGGCTCTCTAGGTGTATTTTAACATTTATTTTTTACAATTTATTTGGTTTTTTTAAAAATGTATATAGAGTTTTGCCTGCATGTGTGTACCATGCATGTGCAGTGTCCACAGAGGCCAGAAGAGGAAGTTGGATCCCTGAGATTGGAGTTACACATGATTATGAGCCTCCACATGGGTGTTGAGAATCAAACCTGGGTCCTCTGAAAACAGCAGCAAGTGCTCTTAAACCCTGAGCTACCTTTTTAATAGCTATTTATTCTTTCTTTCTTTTTATAGTTTATTTACCTTTATTTTATGTGCATTGGTGTCAGATTCCCTGGGGCTGAAGTTACAGACAGTTGTGAGCTGGAAGAGCAGTCAGTGCTCTTAACCTTTGAGCTATCTCTCCAGTCCCTCTTTGTTTTTTTTAAAGACCTGGCTACCTGGAACTCACAGGGATCTGCTTGCTTCTGCCTCCAAACTGCTAAGATTAAAGTTATGAGCCACCATACTCAGCAAAATTTCACAAGCAAAAGGAAATTAAGGGTTATATTTTATTAGAAAGATCTCTAGCAAAATATAGCAAACAACAAAGTCACAAGTATACAGTTATATTAGCTTAGAAAAGTCCTGGATCTCGTTCTGTAGGTGGCCTTGAACTCAGAGAAATCTGCCTGGCTCTGCCTCCCAAGTAATGGGGTTAAAGGCGTGAGCCACTGCCACTTGGCTTATGGTTTTGTTTTATTCCTTATGCTTCTATTTACAAGTCATTTACAGAAAATCTTTCAAGTATTTAAAACATAAAACGCAACCGATATATTTACGTTTTTATTTTTCATTATGTTTGTGTGTGTATGTGTGTTGAAAAGCTTAAATACTCCGGCAGTAACACTGCTGCCACCGATGTTAATATGTCAGATCAGGCCGAATTAGCAAATCCAGGTTCAGTCTGAGCGGAGCATTCCTGGGTGGTCCCAGGGGAAGAGAAGAAGCCATGAGAGGGAACCATGAGGGGAGAAGTCTTTGGGAGGACCTTAAATACCCTGTGGGGGTAGAGCTGCTGTGTGGCGGGCTTTCTCAGCGGCAGGGTTTGGAGAAGGCAGGTCCAGGAGATACCCCCAACATGTGTGAGTATCTTTCAGTGGCCATGGAAGCTAATGGTTAACAGTTTAGAACCCGCTGGAGTCATGGACAGGTTTGACCTGGCCCCATGTGGGTGCTGTGAACCCAACTCAGGTCCTCGGCAAGACTAATAAAATCCTCTTCACTGGAGCCATCTCTCCAGCTCCACACTTACTAGGTCAGCCAGCATGAACAACACTGCTACAATTACTTTAAGGCACAGCAGCAAACATCCAGGATCACGCTTATTAGAACTGGCTTGATTCCGATCTTCATCGGCTTTGCCCTGCACTGTTCCACCGTCATGAAGAAACCTGCACTGCACTCCTGAACGGAAAGCAATGGCCCGTCACACTGACTGCAGCAGTGGACACAGCAGACACGGGACTCTGTGACTCAGATTATGAGACTATCTGGCAGAAGAACAGAATTTTTCAAAATGACAACAGGATCTCTTAAGCTTATTAAAATGTTAATCTCCAGGCTCCAAGGTTTCTAATCTTCCAGATCTTAATTATGCCCTGCATTTTCAGAAGCACTACAAGATGGTTCTTTTGTGATGATCCAGAGACAGAAGGGCCTACATGTGTGAGGTGTTAGGCAAGACCCAACAGCATGCACATCAACAGTTTCTTTGGATGGGTTTTCAAATTTACTTAGCATAGTTTAACTTTCAGTGGGGAGTCTAGGACAAATCTGATACACTTGGTAAACAAATGTCAAACACAGAATGTTCATCATTTCAATTCCAATGTGTAGAAAGTTTAAAAAGTAAAAATAAGTAGAAGCCATTCAGCAAAACATTTATTGCAATAGAGTAACTAGGGGAAAAAAAATCCCTGAACTAGGGAAGTATGTTGGCACACACCTATAATCCCAGTACTTAGAAGGCCAAGGAAAGAATATACTGAATTAGAGGCTAGCCTAAGATAAGGAGTGGAATCCCTGTCTCAAAAACAAAATTTAAAGAGTCAAAACCAATAATACATGCTGTTTATAAATCTTCAGAACAAAGCAAAAGCTGCTAGAGAAGTTTAGAATGCAAGTACTCGCCAGGCAGAACAGCTTACCTTGGGCTAGCTGTGGTTTTACAGATCTTGTATCCTGTGTGAAGGCAGAACCAACTGTGCTGCTCTGGGATAAGGTACTGCTATTTGATGCTTCTGTTCCAAAGGATGTCAAGGAGCTCCCAGCTTGAAAAGATTAAAAGAAAAACAAACAAAACAAACAAACAAAAACCCAGCATTTTACTAATTGTCTGGGTACCCAACCCATACTTATAAAAATTACTGCCGGGTGGTGGTGGCGCACACCTTTAATCCCAGCACTCGGGAGGCAGAGGCAGGCGGATCTCTGTGAGTTCAAGGCCAACCTGGTCTAAAAAGCAAGTTCCAGCAAAGGTGCAAAGCTACACATAGAAACCCTGTCTCGGTGAAAACAAACAAACAAAAAACAACAAGAACCAAAAACAATACCTATCTCATCTCTCATTCGTATACCTCTATGATGGTAGTCAGAATAAGCTCGTACTTAATACAAATATAGTCACACCATTATAGCATTTGGAACCTTCTAATGCTCCCAATGTCAACTAACTACTACCAGTTTATAAAGCCCTCATTACCTGCCCCACTTCTCACATCACTGTGTATTTGAACCTGTGTAATCTGTAAACCGCTCTTAAAATGCAATCTGCTGGTTTCCAGGGTGCACTCCAGTTCTTTAAAATATTTCTACATTTTAGTCATGGTGTTTAAGACACTTTACAGCTCCCCAGACTCCTGATTTGATGAATTCTACTCTTCAAATCCCCTTAAAATGGGCCACCAGAACACAGCAGCACCTCACACATGGAGTACTCTCACCCACCAAGGCACATTCCAGTTAGGCTTCCGCTCTGGGCAGCTCTGGAAGAGATGAGACATCACCCCCACAAACACAAGCTACTCTGAGGACCGCACTCCCCTCACCGGGCCTGTGGCCTGCTGGAGTGCTGATTCAATGGTAGCAAGCTCTGGATCTTCTCCTCTTGTCACCGTACCCCCTGTTCCTTGACTTCATCCTGCTACTGGTTCATGTCTGCAGCCCTCAAACACTCTATCATCACTGTCACTATTACTAGTGACAAAGTCTTATTATGCTGGCCAGGCTAGTTCCAAATTCAAAGTCTTCCCGCCTCGGCTTTCTAGGTACTGGGGTGTCTTAGCTAGGGTTTCTACTGTTTTCCAAAGAGCAAGTTGGGGAGAAAAGGGTTTATTAGGCTCACACTTTAGCAATGCTGTTCTTCCCTGAAGGAAGTCAAGGCAGAAACTCAAAACAGGGCAGGATCCCAAAGGCAGGAGCTGATGCAGAGGCCATGGAAGGGAGCTGCTTACTGGCTTGCTTCCCACAGCTTGCTTAGCCCACCTTCTTATAGAACCCAGGACCAGCAGCCCAGGGATGGCACCACCCACCAAGGGCTGGGCCCTCCATTGATCACTAAATGAGAAAATGCCTTACGGCTGGATCTCATGGAGGCATTCCTCAGCTGAGGCTCCTTCCTCTGATGACTCTACAGCTTGTGTCAAGCTGACACATAAAAAACCACTCAGTACATGGGGTAATAGGCATGAGACTCAACTGCCTCCCAAATCACTTTTTATCCAAGGCTTAAGAAGGGTCAATCAAGGTTTGCATTATTTATGGAGATATTCAGCTACTACAACATTATATGTTAAAATGGTGGTTTTCTTTCCACTGAGCCGTACTAGGAGCTTCATGGGAAAAGTAAAAATCAGTATTTGGGTATATCTACTTCTATTCTCTATTTTTCATTTACCCATATTTGTCTATCTTTATGCCAGTAATTCAAAGCTCTAATTATTCTATCTCTGAAACAGTCTTTAAATTGGGTCATATAAACCTCAAACTTCTGTTTTAAAAGGACTGATGAGATTTTGACTTGAATTTGTGAATCAATTCAGGAGAGCGTGTCATCTATAATGTTCTGACTCTCAATCCATAAGCATGGATTAGCTGTTTATGCAGCGCTTTAGTCTCTCAGCAGTTTTGTGGTTCTCTGTAGAGCAGGGTTACCTCAACTTCAGCATTCGTTACATTCTGGGTCAGACAATGCTTGCTACTAGGAGTTGTCCCGAGAATGGACCCCAACATTCTGCCTGAGGCCAACCCAGGGCCCAGCGGCCGATCCTGCAGAAACCCAACAACTTGGAGGTGTTGGTGAGATTGCCCTACTGATCAACCTGCTCAGCTGAGATCCATTCGGGAGAGGTTTCAGAAGGAGTTGTCCCAGCACCCCAGACTCTGTGCACTACATACCAATACAGCCCTAGTTTTAAAAGCCAAAACTGACTCAGCCCTTCACTGCCGAATGTCCCTTGGAGAATGTGGGCAATTTAGTTTCTCTCCAGTGAAAAAACTGCCACAGAAGTTTTAAGTTATCTTTCATTTCTGGGTATGTGGTGTAATTATTTTTTAATTATTTTTATACACGTGCATTGGTGTTTTGCCTGCACACGTGTATCTGTGTAAGGGTGTTGGAACCTCTAGAACTGGAGTCACAGACAGTTGTGAGCTGCCAAGTGGGTGCTGGGAATTGAACCCAGGTCCTCTGGAAGAGCAGCTAGTGCTCTTAACCGCTGAGCCATCTTTCCAGGCCCAGGTATAAGGTGTTATTGGTGCTATTACTGTAAGTAGTGTTGCGTTACTATTTCAATAGTCTGTTCAGATAAGGTGCCAGCAAATGTGTTCTGCAAGCGGTCTTTGTGATTTCATCTCTGATCTGTTACTAATCAACCACTTTGCACCATTTCAAATTATTTATGTAGTTTCTCAAATTATTTTTATTAATTCCACATTCATTTTTGTGGCTTAAGAAGATATCATATAAGCGTCCAGTTCTTTTGGATATTAATGTAACTTGTCTGTGGCCCCTGATTAGGATCGCCAAAGAATCAATTTCTACTTGCAGAGAATCAACATTCTGCAACTGTTATGTCTCTAAAAGCTAACACACATTTAGGTAGGTGTGTGTGTGTGTGTGTGTGTGTGTGTGTGTGTGTGTGTGTGTGTGTTTATTTACTTATTTATTTACTGGAGACAGAGTCTCAAGTGTGTAGCTCAGGCTGTGCTGGAACTTACTATGTAGACCAGGTTGGACTCAATTTTACAGACAGGTATCTGCCTGTCTCTGCCTTCCAGGTGCTGGGATTAAAGGTGTTGTATGCCACCAGCCTGGCCACATTTGGGATTGTTATATAGATTGTTATAGGGTTAATTAACTGACCACTGTATCGTTATGAAAAGTCTGACAGCAGATATGCCCTTTATATGCTTTGTTATCAGTATGTATGACAGTTCTTTTTTATTGTCTTGGTGCCTTTTTTCTATTCTTAGTAATTAAAAATTAATCTACACAGGCAAATGGAGAGATGGCTCAGCAGTTAAGAGTACATATTACTCTTGTACAGGACCCGAATTGAGTTCCCAGCACCCATGCCAAGTGGTTCACAACTGCCTGTAGTTCTAGTTCTAGGGAATTCAGTGTACTTTTCTGGACACCTCCACCCCTTTCAAATAGAATAAATCTTTAAAATACTATTTCTATTTAACTCCAGAGACCCAAGAGAACCATCAAACAGTTGGTTGACCAACCAACTAACATGCAAGCATCTGTCTATTTGGTCAATATTCTGCCATTCTGCAGGTAAGAGTACTGAACATCAGCATACCATGACACACCAGCAAACCTGTCTTAAATTACTCCTGTTGAACTCATCACCTGGTGTAAACAATGGGAGGAGGGGATCTAATAATTATGCCCATGTTCTTTATTTTAACTTTTGCTGTACATTTAATTAAATTAATTAAAATAAGCAGTCAGGGACTGGGGATGTAGCTTAATTATATAGTGCTTGTCCTAAAAGTAAGAGGCCTGGTAAAGGCAGAATTGCTGGTTAATTTATATTACTCACATTTCTACAACTCCCTTTTTCTACCCTAGCAATACACTCCTATTGTCCACTCTTTAATACCAACATGGACATACTGTTTTGATGTTTTACTTATTCTGAGATAACTTAAGTTTTTTCTGAGGATCTACAAATTAAGGTCAACGATTTTCATTTCTATATAAACAATCTTTGCAAAGGTGATTTCAGTATCAGCTTACAAAACAGTGGCTATAGTATATTATGTCTTCAGTGTATCTATTTCCTCATGTTTTGGCAAAAGTGCGTTGAGTTTCTGCCAAATTGATAGCAAAAAAAGGGTATCTCAGTGTGATTTATTTTTGGAGGCAGGGTTTCAGTCTCATTTATCCCAAGCTAGCCTCAATCCTTCCACATCTAGATCTTCTGCCTCTGGGTTAGAGAGATTGCTCAGCAGTTAAGAGTACTTACTGTTCATATAGAGGTCCTAGGTTCCTAGCACTCAGAGTCCCATGTGATGCTTGTCATGATGCCATGGACTCCTGCATACATGTGGCACACATGCGTGTGCATGCACACACACACAATAAATTTAAAAATCAACCAATCAATATTTAGACCCTCTGCCTCCAACTCAGTGCTGGGAACACAAGTATGGCTCTCCCATCCAGTTCACTGTGGTGTTAGCATCAAACCCTGGGCCTCCTACATACTATGCAAGCACTCTATTAACTGAGCCGCATCCTGAGACTCTTGCTTTGTATCATTTTTTATTGTAAGCAAGAACAAAGCACCTTTTCACATGTTTATGGGACATTTGTATTTATGTTTTGGAAACAAGGTTCCTCTGTGCAGCTCTGTGGCTGTCCTGGAACTGGCTTTGTAGACCAGGCTGGCCTTGAACTCAGAAATCTGCCTTCGGGATTAAAGGTGGGTGCTACCACACCTGGCTTGCATTTGTTTGTTTTTTTAATATGTAGGTGTATGAGGCACTTGTACACATGTATACAAGTATGTGTCAAGGCCAGAGGTCAACATCGGGTGTCTTCCTTAGTTGCTCTTCATCTCTGTTGAGGCAGGGTCTCTCACTGAACCTGGAGTTCACCATTCATCCAGACTGGCTGGCCAGTGAGCTCATCTCTACCCATCAACAGCTGTGTTTGGATTTTATATAAGTAATGGGGATCTGAATTTGGGTCTTTATGGGCTAAGCCAACTTTCCAGCCCTAGACATTTGTGTTTCTTATGAGTTCCAAACCCTTACTTGATTGTGTTGAGCTGTTCATCTTCTCCACTATTTCTAGAAGCTCTCATTTAAGAAATTAAATAATGTAATACAGTGGACTCAATGGCAAATAAAACTATTATGAAGGAATAGTAATACTACAGACAGCACCAAATTAAGACGGGTTGACTACAATGACTCTATTTTACAGTAATAGGAAAGCATGTTTATTCAGTAGAAATTATTCTTTAAATTGTTTCCTAGGCTAGCAATATGAAATAAGATAGTTGTCTATGATCCTGGACAGCAGCAAGCTATAGCTCTTGGTCAGCCATGTGATCAGGAGCAAACAGCCCCCATTCTACCATGTGCTGTGCAGCCAGGCCAACTTTTTTTTTTTTTTTTTTTAAAAGATACTTCAGGTTTTCACACCCCACTATGTCTGCAAATACCGTCTGTATTCATACATGAGATTCTGTACTTCATGAAAAGTGGGTTTAATGCTAGATTAAATTTTTTTTAAACTGTGGACTAATGTGATTCCCCATTTCCATACCATTCCCTATGTTCTCTATTCTCTGCACTTCCCTAAAGGAAAAGGCATTGTGAAAAGGCAAGAGGGGTTGGTGGTATATATTAGTGCCTGCATTATAGTGAACCAGTGGTACAGCCTTCCCTTGGTGCTTGGATAAGTCTGCATGCCCATCTTCCCGTTTACTCCTAACAATGAGGGATCCTGTGCTTGAATCATCTTGGTTTAGCCTCACATTATTTTGTGACCGGCTGACTTAAAGCAGCACAGCTGATGAGCACATATTTGACTTTAAAGTGCTGGTCCTGGAGGAACCTTTTTACAATTTTAATTTTAAAGGAAGTTTTGTCTTGTTTAACTCTTTACCAGAACAGACAGGCTGTCTTTGACCTCTCCTGTGCCTGTGCAGGGCCTGGTGCAGGAGCTCAGGCCAAAGCCATAGCCTCCTGCAACTCTAACACACATTACGGTTAGTGATATCTAAATATCATCCATGCTTATTTAGTTGGAGACTTAGGGTTTGACCAGAGACATGCTGTCACTTTCTGTCTATGTTAGTTACTTTTACTGTTGCTGTGACTAATAACCTGGCCAGAGCAGTTTAATAAAGGAAGGGTTTGAGGTTGCGGAGATGGTGCCACGGTTAAGAGCAATTGTTTTTCCAGAGGACCTGGGTTTGAGTCCCAACTCAAAACTATTTCTAATCCCAGTTCCAGGGGGAATCTGATGCCCTCTTCTGGCCTCCTTGGGTACTGTACCTTTGTGGTGCACAGACTTACACATAAAATAAAAATAAATAAATCTTGACTTAAAAAAAAAAAGGATACTTTGGGTTTTCACACCCCACCATGTCTGCAAATACCATCTGTATTCATAGATGAGATTCTGTAATTCATGAAAAATGGGTTTAATGCTAGATTAAATTTTTTTAACTGTGGACTAATGTGTTACTTGAAGCTAATATGTTTGGTGGGTTAAATGTTTGCTTCTTTCTTTATTAAACGTATATGTACCTAAGAGTATGTGCACACGTGTGTGCAAGAACTCTAGGAGGCCAGAAGAGAGCACTGAATCTCCTGGAACTGGAGCTACAGAAAGGTTGTAAGCCACTATGCAGGATGCTGGGTATGGAACCACGATCTTGTGCAAGAACAGTTAAGTATTCTTAACTGCTGAGGCATCTTTCCAGCTCCTTAAATGCACTTTGAGCGTTTACTATGACCAATGTTAAAGAGTGTTAAGTTTTTGTTTTTTTGTTTTTGTTTTTTTTTTGAGACAGGGTTGCATGTATTCTAGGCTAGCCTCACACTTGCTAGGTTTCTGAGAATGACCTTGAACTTCTGATCCTCCTGCCTCCCTTTCCTAAGTACTAGGATTATAAAATGCACCATCACGCCCAACTTACAACATTAAGTACTTATAATCATAAAACAAAGATTAAACAACATTTTGGCAAGTTTTTTATACCTTTATAGTTAAGAAATTGAGACAAAAAAAAAGTCACCACATACCAACACCAACGGTGCCAAACTGCTGTCCAACCAAGGTGCTTGGACTGAACTGACTGTATGCTGGCATCCTGCCAAAAGGTCCATAGGAACCCACAGATTGGAATGAAGAAGATGATGAACCTAGTGAGGACTGAAAGAAAACCATAGGTTATTCTAAGTTCTAAGCAACATGCATATAAAGGAGACTCAGATTTTTCTACGCTTTTTAAAAACATGCTAAGTTTAACTGTTAGACAAAAAAGGCAATCACAATGACTTACAGGATACACTTAATATTACAACAATCAACAACCTCATTTCCACATTTGTCTATTTGTGAACTGCCATGTGGGTGCTGGGAATGAACTCGGGACCTCTGCAAGGGCAGTCAGAGCTCTTAATTACTGAGCTATCTCTCTGCCCAATGTCTACATACCAGTCACATTTAATGCTATTTAGAAACATTTTCTCTATGATAAATTCCTCTTGAGTTTAGTTTTATAACAGATTTAGGAAATATATGAACAGTGACTTCAGTTCTCTGTTAACTGTAACAGTGAATAAGTTATAAAGTAACTGCTTATAGAAAAATTACTTGCTGGGTGTGGTGGTGCATGCCCTCAGGAGGCAGCGATAGGTGGATCTGCGAGTTTGAGGTTAGCCTGATCTACACAGTGAATTCCAGGATAGCCACAGCTATGAGAGACCTGGGTCCCTCACCCCTCAGGGAAAAAAAAAAGAGAAAAAAAAAAAAATCACTTTCAGTAAATGGGTTTTTAGTCTGATACTGACATAAAAAGAACTCTCATTTATAATTTTTTATTTATTTATTTTTACATCATTCTTTTGTTTAGTGTGTATTATTCATGTATAGGTCAGAGGACAACTTGCCGAGGACCTTCTCTCCTCCACTCTGTGGGTTCTGAGGATTGGACTCAGGTCATCAGGCTTGGTTCCAAGTGTCTTTAGCAAGTGGGCCATCTCTCCAGATCCATCTTATTTTCAATCACCTGAGGCCCACTGCTGAATTCACAGAAAGGGATGCAGAAACAAATACCCTACATCAAGTTGTTTATGTTTTAATATTACTAGATTAAGTCAAGTAACTTTTTATAATAAACTGTAATATGATGGTTTATCTAGTCAACCTGATTAGGAGATAAGTAAATCATACTTTGGTTATATCTGTGAACGCTTTCTCCAGAGCTGAATGACTAAGGGAAGAAAACTGTCCTGAATGTGGGCGCTGCCCATAGGCTTCAAATCCAGATGGAACAAAAGAGAATGAAGGAGAGATGCCCTGTTCCACTGACATGCTTTCCCTGCTTCTTGGCCACCATGAGGTGAACAGCCTTTGCCATATATTCCTGCTGCCATGACAATGTCTTTTCCCTCAGACCCCAAACAATAGATCTAACAAAGTGGACTAAGGGTTCTGAAATTGTAAGTCAAGATAAAATCTTTCCTCCTTTTAAGGTATTTTTCTGGGTAATACATTTATCTTAACTTACTAAATGAAAATGTGTACTGTAATACATATATATTGTTAACTAATCTTATAAAACATTCTACAACACAAATATGAATTGCATTGAAGACTACAGGGCTATAAGCTAATTTATGGCAAAACCTTAACATTTCTTTAAAAACATTTATTGTGTGTAGGAGGGAAGGGGTTGGCCTGGCATGCATATAGAGGACCAGAGGATAACTCTTGGGAGTCAGTTCTCTTCTACCTTGTTGGTCAGGAGGGCAGAACTCAGGTCATCAGGCTCGGTGCCACGAACCTTTTCTTACTAAGCTATCTTGCTAGTTTAGACCTTACCTTTTGTTCTCTGCTAATATCGGTACATGTTGGGAATTCAAAACACATGGTTGCACGAGTGAATAAAAACAAGCAAAGTGAAGGCTTATGGTTAGAAGAAGTCATACCATTCTGCCTTGTTCGCCTGTGTTTTCTGTTTCCACAAAGCTGATTACTCAAAGTAACTGGTAACTGAATGATAAATGCAGAAGACACTAAATAAGGTACAGCAGTGCTGGTGTGAGGAGCCACCTCTATTACAGCATTGTCTCTGCTTTCTCAACCTAAACAACACATGTTTTCTTAGGGTTACTTCAGACTTTGTTGCCCCAAAATAAAAATTAAAAATGGGAGACAAAAATCTAGTTTTTTCCTGCAAGAATGAAAGTTCCAGTTTCTTAATGAAAAAGCTTCTTTTATATTCAGAAAAAAAAAATAGGATCAAGGTACTTTCCTTAATAGTTATTAATAACTGTATGCTTCATATTTTCTCCCCGCCTTGTCTTTGCAGCCCCGGCACTGGAGATCAGAAGCAGGACTTTGTAATATGCTAGGCAAGCACTCTACTGAGTTATGTTCTTTGCCTCATTTCACTTAGATGGGTTTGGTTGATATTTTCCTTTAACAGAAGAAAAAAATCTTAGGGAAGATAGGTCTCCCCGCCCCACAAAAGATCTATTTATTATGTATACAGCATTTTGCCTACATGTGTTACATACCAGAAGAGGGCATCAGATCTCACTATAGGTGGCTGTGAGCCACCATGTGGTTGCTGGGAATTGAAGAGCAGCCAATGCTCTTAACTTCTGAGCCATCTCTCCAGCACAGGAAAGATAAATATTTTAAGAGTAATTTCTGGAAAACTAAAATTTTCCCATATGTGACTTGTTAAAAAGCCAACAAATACATTTGAAATGACAGACTTAAGACAGGAAAAAAGATTACAAATAAGATGAATTCAAGAGAAAAACCATTAGAAGACTATAATCCTCCTCCCCTGCCCCCTCCCTCTCCCACTTTTGTTTGCTTATTTTTTGTTTCTAGTAAGATCTGTAGCCTAGTCTGGCCTCAAGCTCATGTGTAGTGGAGAAAATCCTCCATCTCCTGATGTGCTCACCACGGTCATGGCCACCTCTGAAGTGCTGGGACTGCAGGTGTGGGCAATATTGCCCAGTGGGTGGGTCCATCTTTAATAAAATATGCAAAGATTCAATTCTAAGAGTATTTAAAAGCTAACGTTTAACCTGAGACCTTAAAAGAATTTGTGTTAAAATCCTTCTGTGCTGTGGTATCCCATTATATACCATTGCATACTGTATAATATATACTATGATTTAGCACCCCCCATTTAAGCTAGTTATTTTATCCCAGAGTAGCCATTATCACCCTGGTTTGTAATATGAACCATTATCCGAATAGTGTAGAGGCATGGGTCCAAGATTCTGGAGTCTTATTACCTGGATCCATTCACATTGCAGTTCCTTTTCAATTTCCTCACTTAAAAAAGCAAAAAAATTATGGGTATCAAGCTGAAAGAGCACCACGAGGACCAACTTAAGTGCAGTGTTTGTGCTCTGTATTAAAAAAAGTCTTATGCAGTTAACTTTTGATGGCAGCCATCATAACAATGTAGTAATGTTGAAACTAGAAACTACTGTGAAATTTAAATTCTTCAGCTATTATAAGTTTCAACTTACGATCCCCAAAGAAACCTATAGAAGAACATTATCCAAGTAACTTCTAACTAGTTAGTAAGCTTCATGAAAGTTCAACGGGAAAGGAAAAAGCCAAGGGTAACCTGGTGTAACGGTACCACTCAAAGGCAATTTACTATAAGTTACCTGAACAATAGCTGGGTCCTGAGGCAAAGAACACTGTGGCTTTGGTGGCTCACAAACAGTGAGGTCTTTGATATCACTCCCCCGGAATATAATATACTCAAAGACTTCATCTCGAGGTGGTATTGGACGGTCTGTTGGTCTGTCTTCTGTACCGAAGGATCGAACTGGTGAGAAAATAGAGGACATGAGATGAATGTTTGCTACTCACCATATTAAGGCAGGACCTAAGGATTCTGTTAAACACCAAGCATCGTTGTTCTCAAATTCATTCATAAGAAAGCACTTATTAATATACAGTCAAACATTTTTAGAAGAGGGAAATAGAACACAGTTTGCTAAAAGCAGAACACATTCCATTTAAAAGCCCAGTGTTAGGAGGCTGTGTTCTCACAATTTTACTCCTATCTTTGGTGCCTGTTTGTGATAAGGTGTGAAAATGTCTTTTTTCCCATTGCTTTTTTTTTTTGTGTGTGTGTGTGTTTTTATTTTTAGTGTTTTCATTCAGCAAATAAAGATCTGACAACTTACATCATAGTTCTTGGTTGGGAAGGGATGGCAACAACATTTTTGCAGTCCACAAAATCCAAAGTTTAAGTTTTGAGGCAAAGAGAAGCCAATGAAGGTAACATTTCTTTGGTGAAAAGTAAGTCTTCCAGACGCTAAGTTTCCATGGGCAAGATTAAAATGTCCATCACCTAAAATAGCTGCTATATACTAACTCTCAGTATTTAACACCTATGATGGAATTAATCAAAGTTAACCTGTGGATCACATGCAATGTAAGCTGGCTATAAATGAACTCCATTGAATTATGTTCTGAGAACATTTTAAGCCACTCTTGAGTCTCTTACACTAGTTTCAGGATTACTGTTTTAGGAAACTACTGAAAATATCAGCATCCATGTGATGTTCCAAATAAGAAAGTGCCAAAGATCACAAACTGCTCATGGCAAGAGTGAATGAGTGGAGGGCAGAGATTGACTGGCAGTTAATTTTTCATAAAACTGATTCACAGCTAGACTGAAAACCAATGCTATCTCAGTTTAATAATGTCCTATTTTCTTACTCTAAAAATTCCTCCTAATATTTAAGAGGAAGTTTTAGGAATGACTATGGCCTACGGCATCATCATTGGGTTTGCAGAACATCCTTCCCTAAAATGTAAAGAAATGAAAGTCAAAGGGAAGCTAAAAAAAAAAAATAAATAAAAAAATAAAAACCAAACCAAACCAAAAAACTACCAACAAAATAAACCCCTAAAACAAGCATCAGCTCACGTCTGTAATCCCAGCCCATGGGAGGCTGAGACAGAAGGATTGTACACAAGTTCCAGGTTGGCCAGTACTACAGAGTGAGACCCTGTCTCAAAAGACTAAAAAACCAAACCACACTGAACACCTAAACAACCAGGCACAGCAGTATACTCCATATTCCTATAATCTATGATCAGGAGTGGTGAGTGAGATCTGGTCTAAAAAGGACAATCATTTGAATACAGATTTAGTCTAAACTGAAAGAACAGAGGCAGAATAAGTCACATCCTTTGCCCACTCTTCCTCCACAGAAAATCTCACTAGCAAACCCAAATGGGTAGATGGAGGCCAGGACACAGGTATGCTAAGAGAAACTGATATAGAGGCTTTAGCTGAGCAGCACTCCCCCGACTTTCTTTTCATGGCCAAATGACATGTTAGCAGGCAGGAACTTCCCCCACAAAATAAATAAATTAAGGTAAAAAGCTTCATACTTTGACCTCTTGATAAAAAGATCTGCTTTATTTTTAAATGATGTGTACTTGTGTGTGTTTATGTATAACTATGTGCCTATGAGTACAAATGCCCATCGAGGAGAGCAGAGGGCATCAGATGCCCTGGAGATGGAGTTACAGGTGATTGTAAGCCACCTGATAGGGAGTGCAGATACCAAACTCTGCAGAAGCAGTACCTGCTCTTAACCACTGGGCTAGCTCTCCAGTCCCCACTTCAACCTTTTCTATACAGAAGGACGAAGAACAGAAAACAGAACTAAGAAAATTACATATAAACATAAATCTTAATCCATCTTCATCATCACCACAAATGAATACTATTCCAGGCCTCAAAGCTGCCCATTGGCTTATTCTGAAGTAGAGTGGGTAAGTCAAGGCCCTTCTACAAAATCAGAACACTCAATTTGGCTTCCCAAGGCCTAGAAACCACTCAACTTGTATCCAGGCGAGTCCAGTGAATTACAAAAACAACCAAACAACCAACCAAAGCGGCAACAACACCAAACCCCCAAACCTTTTCCTTGTTTATTGAAGGCAACAACACATACTAAAGGTATGTGAGGAGAAAAAAAGAGAATGCAGCAGGATAGATAACTAAGCTGATTCTGTCAAAGATAAAAATTTCTAGAGAAACAACACAGAAATTTAAAAACCCAAAATATTTTTGAGGTTTTAACATGATGATATAATAACAATATAATGGCCCTCTGGTCCGTTTATTAAAAGGTAAATACTAAGGATCTGCCAGTTAAGAGAGATCCCGGCACGTTTCTACAGAGTACAGGATGGCCAAAGGAAACTGATATAAACACATCTGATAAAGTAAAATATCCCCATACTGTCTTCAGGCTGGGTGTGATGGTTATCCCAGCACTCAGGAGGCTGTGACAAGAGAACTGTAAATTTGAGGCCAGTGGGGGTTACACAGCAAGACCATGCCTCAAAAAGCACCCCCCATTGCCACTGTACTGTCTTCTAAATAAATACTTATCAAAATTTGAATCATATATTTTCCAACCAGGCAAATTTTTTTCTGAAAAAAGTACCTTTCATGTGATCAACAAATAACTAATATGTTACGTACAAAGACAAAGATGTCTGGTAGTGAAACAGAAAAATAAAGCTTGATAAGCACAAAACTAGGTTTAAGGCTACATTTCCTCTTCCTCAACCTCTCAAAACAGTGCAACTGACCTCACTAGCACACCTTCCCTTTGAGACAACCAGGCTTTACACAGTACTGTCAGTGTGGACGTCCTAAGTTAGACCCTGATAAGTCACATTACTGATGAATACTTTTCATGGCTCCTAGAGCAATCCAGGAAAACGTTAACCTGCCATTCAAATGATAAATGAAGCAGATGTGGCCATGGAAGCCAAGAGAAATGGGTAAGCTAGAACTTGAGCCTTATCCAGCTGTGGCCTCTCCTTATATGAGGACAAATCAGAATTAACAGAGCTTGGAAATATATCAGAAGGAAACCCAGGAAAGCCGTGGGTTTACAATAAAACAGGGAGAACTGACTACCAGGGATTTGAGCCTTTCCTTCCCCAATATGGAAATAAACCAGGAACTGTAATGTGCTAATTTAGCTACCCTACACAAAGACTGTACTGCACATGGTTATTCCTCTCATAAAGAATGACAAAAATGAGAAAAATGAGGATTAAAGGAAATCAAATGAAGATCAAAGAGCTGCTTTTACTGTGAGATTCCAAGACGATTCTGGTGAACTCCCTGGGGCAGAGATGCACGAATGTTATGAGATGAAAGAAGGGATAAACAAAGTAGTGAGTAAAAAGAGTAAAAATCACAGTAAGAATTTGTTTCGCAGAGTGACATGATTTGGGGAAGTGACTGGATCCTGAGGGCTCTGACCTAAACAATGGATGAATCCCTCCATGGAGTCACAATGTGACAGCACTATTGGGAAATCTGAAAAGCAGCAAGTAGGACCTAAGTCCCTAAGAACATGCCCTGTGAAGACCTATCTTGTCCACTGTCTCTTCTGTCTGCCACAGGTTCCTGGTGCTGGGGCATTTGTCCAAGCTAAGGGGCAAGCTGATCACAGACTGAGACCTCTAAATCTAAACACAAAGGTTTGACTAACATGCAACATTTAAGGAGAAGGGGCAAGTTTTGTTTTTTTTTTTTTTTAAATCTATTTATTTTAGATCCTGGCCACAGCCTCATCCCCAACTCCTCCCCTTCCTCCCCTCTATTTCCTTCAACCATCCAGGAAAGGGCAGGTCTCCCATGAGTACCAACAAAACATGGCATATGAAGTTGCAGTAAGACACCTCCCTATGTATTAAGGCTGGGCAAGGCAACATTGTATGAGAAGTAGGTCCCAAAAGCCAGTAAGGAGTCGGAGGCAGCCCTTTTTCCAGTTAGGAGTTCCATAAGAAAACTGTCAGTCTAGTCTCTGTGAGCCCCTATGAGCCCAGGTCAGTTGATTGCATGAGCTTTCTCATGGTGTCCTTGACCCTTCTGGCTCCCACACTCCTGAGAAGGGGCAAATTTTAGGTGCTATTTTATTGCACTCATTGTTTACTCAAAGGCAGGAAGGCTAACTCTTCTTAGAAAGCTTCAATACACTGTTTCCAAATAAGCTTCAATAAGAATTTACTTACAAAGCCATGCTCATACCTTTAATGCCAACACTCAGTAGAGACAGACAGATTTCTCTGAGTTCAAGGACAGACTGGATTATGCCAGCCAGCCAGCCAGAACTACATAGAGAAATATTTCAAACTAAGTATCTATAAAGCAGATCCACAATAAAAATCAACAACCAAATAAGAAACAGACATTTTCCTGGGCTAAAGAAAGGCTAGCTTCCTTAGATCAACATGGATATGCAGTACAAGATATTCTTGAAAGAAAGGCCCCACTACAGCTCAAACAGAAAGTTGGCCAGAAAGCCTACCAATAATATGGATTTTTTTTTTTTTTGAGACTGTGTCTGCCACTGGCTAGACTTCAGCTTGTGGTGATCCTCCAGCCTTTGCTTCTCCAGTGATGGAGTGCTCTACATAAAAAAAGGAAAACCAGAACGGGACCAAACTTCTGGTTTTTTTTTTTTTTTTGGTTTTTCGAGACAGGGTTTCTCTACGTAGCTTTGCGCCTTTCCTGGGACTCACTTGGTAGCCCAGGCTGGCCTCGAACTCACAGAGATCCGCCTGGCTCTGCCTCCTGAGTGCTGGGATTAAAGGCATTAAAGGTGTGCGCCACCACCGCCCGGCGGGACCAAACTTATGTGAAAAAGTAGCCAGAAAAATGACAGGACAATGTTTAAAAAGTATACTGGGTGGGGCGGGAGGGAACGACGGTCCTAGAGAGATGCCTTGGTGGTATGATGCTTGCCTAACTTGTGTGAGACCCTAAATCCGGTTCCCAGCACTGGGAAGGAGGCAGGGACAAGGAGACAAGACAGCTAGTAAGGCAAGTTACCACACAAGCAGAATAGTTAGGACAGAGGCAGACATACCTCAGAGTCTACAAAAAAATCTCTCCCCCCTTAAAAAAGAAATATTTTCAGCTAAATAAATTCATGTTGACTAACGAGATAAATGTCTCCTATAAATTAATATTGCTAATAAAACCGTTTTAAGGGATTCTAAGAACATAATTATGGAATGTAAGGAAAATTTGTAACTATAATTTCAAACTACATAAACCTGAAAAAGGAGGCAAGAAAGAAAAACAAACACACTTAATATGTATGTTTTATCATATTTTATAATATGATAATATTTTATCTTAGGCATAGAGAAGCCGGTTTTACTCATCAGTGTCTTAGAAAACTACTAACATCTATGAAGTCTTCCTGAATGTTGCACATATGACAAGATCCATTTATATGTAACTTTAGGGGACCAAGGATTCTGTGAAATCTACTCATGAACTCCATGTTAAGAATCTACGCCGGTTGTGGTGGCGCGCACCGGTAGGATTTGCTGAAGGAGGCAGAGGCAGGAGGATCTTGAGTTCGAGGCCAGCCTGGACTACACATTTAAAAATAATACTGCCCATGTTTAAGGAAGGAAGCTTTGAGCTTTCGTGGTTATACTCTCTTCAAACTCCAATGGAGATCATGAGGGGGGTCACTAGCGATCTCAGAGCAATAACAATTTAAAAGTTTGGGGGTGGGAAGGCAGAAGTGTGGCCCTCTGTCCTGTACAATAAAGTTCTGAAGTATACTGCCAAAAAAAAAAAAAAAAAAAAAAAAAAAAAAAAAAAAAAAAAAAAGAATCTACTAGATTAGGCTAGAGAGATGGCTCACTGGGTAAGAGCACTTGTTGCTCTTGCAGAGGACCTGGGTTCCTAGCACATGGCTGACTCACGACCATTTGTAACTTGGATGAGGATCCAAGACCTTCTTCTAACTTTGACACCAGGCACACCTGTGATGCATATAGATACATGCAGGCAAAATTGACAATAAGCTGGGGATTTCAGTATAACTGTTTGAAATGTAGCTTTCTAAAATACAGTTCTGAATCAGGAATCCAATCAGTATAATTTACATATTAAAAGCAAAGGGAATTGGGACTGTAGCTCAGTGGTGGAGTTCAAGGTCCTGGGCTTGATTTTGGGCTCTGTAAGGAAATACCAGACTAAAAACAAAGGAGAGTGGATAGACTAAACAGATACAAAGAAACTTTAGGATGATGGAATTGTTGCAAAACCAGATTCCAGTTCTGTTTCCTATTTTACTAAGATGGGAGGAGCCCCAGCTGTACATTCCTGCCACCATGGAGACACCTGCTATCTCACCTTTCCCTGAACTATAAGCCAATAAGCCCTTCTAAGGGAAGAGGTGATGGCTGTGTGACTCTTACTGCCTCACACTTAAAATGGGTCAATTTTACAGCATGTAAACTATAGACAACGAAGCTGCTAAAAAGGGAAGAGAAAAATTACAGTTGCCAAATTGTACTTAATACAATTTAAGGTAGTTGGGTGTGATGGTAAACACTTATAACCCCCAGCATCCACGAAGAAGCAAGCTGATCAAGGCAGGTTCAATGCCATCCTGATCTTCAAGTTCCTAGCTAGGGTTATATAATGAGACCCAAAACAAACAAAAAACCACAAGACAAAAACAACACACTGACTAATTCCTACTATCAAAATGCAGCTTACTAGGAGAGGAACACACTAGGCACAGTTGTCTCAGCATCCAGTGTGTCTATCTTCATTACAGTCCATCTGCTCTCGAGCGTGCCTAGGTTCTCTGTAACCAGTTTTATTATTTTACCATCTCCAGTGAACTAGAAAGTAACCAGTCATATAAAGGAAGAAAGGACTTGCTGGTCTGAGCACTGTCTGAATAAACTCTAGTTTTTAGCTCTGTCTATACCCTCAACTACTTCATAGTATTCTAGTTTCCTTGTATGCCAATTCTGAGCCTTTCAGGGGCTCAGGGTACAGATCAGATTACTTCTTGGCTTTATCCACCACTGACTTAGCTTACAGGTACAATTCTATTAAGAATCTGTCCTTTAAACTCATTTGCTTGCTGTTCGGCCTCCAAGATTTTTTAATATCTCTTTTCCAAATGTACTTGGTCTTTACTTGGTCTTTTGTTCATCTTGTGCATTTTTGATAGGAATTATCAACAGGAAGAAAAAGTAAAAAAAAAAAAAAAAAAGTCTAATTTGCTATCCTTCCCCAGCAGTCAACATTTAACCTAGACTTTTTTTTTTTTTTTTTTTTTTGAGACAGGGTCCATGTAGTCCTAGAACTCACAGAGATCCACCTGCCTCTACCTCCGGAGTGCTGGGATTAACGGCCTAATACTGACTTTGTAAGCTGCTTTCAGTTGGGCATTCCTTCTTGTTCGGTACTTTATTTTAATCTCCCAAATGATACAACCAAGAAAAATAGAAGTGCAATTGGAGAAGAAAACATCGAGGAGAGCAGAACTGATCAAAGTGCCCGAGTAGAAGGGTGGAGGTGGTTTGTCTCTTACTGACCAGCAGGCATGTTATGTGTGCACACACATGTGCCACACACTGCATGAAGTCAGAGGACAATCTGCAGGAGCTGGTTCTCTCCTTCCGCCCTGTGGGTTCCAGGTTATAGGTAAATGACTCAGGTCATCATCACATCAGGCTTTTCAGCAAGTGACTTTTATAGACCCACCTTAGTGGTTCTATTATTTTTAAGCTGATACATAAGAACACAGAAACTGTACCTATCAATGGGGTGCCATGTGATATTTTGTTACATGGATCTGCACTGTGTAATGTTTAAGTCAGGTTTAACATACTTGTCCCCTTACCTTTATTCCTTTATTGCCAAACTTCCAAAATCCTTACTTCTAGTCCTTTGAGATTTATAACACGGTAACTGTTATCTACTGCATTTTGCCTGCTGCTCTTTGCTGAGTCAAAAAACAAGCAAACAGACTGAAGGTAAAAATGGGGTAGAAAGTGTTGAAGGCCTCAAGAAAAGAGAAGGAACACAGGAGCCCCACAGGAAAGAGGAGAGGATAGAAATACAGCATGACTCCTAGGAGAAGTGGCTAAGACTGCTGAGGTCAGTGAATCCAAGTCAATTCAGAGTGAAGCCGGTTATATAACGAGGGCTGTGAGATCTGCAAGGTCCTATGTACAAGAGCACAAGAGAGATGTAGGGTGTGGAGTGAGGAGGGTACAATACTCTGTAATGACTGCTCATGGAACTTAAACAGGATAAAGACAGTGAAATGATGAGTGAGAATGAGAGGCATCAAAAGACTATCACAACAAGAAACTGTAAGCTGAATGGATGACAGAAGTTGGGGTTTAGCTACTAAGCACTTAAAAATGCTTTGCTACTTCATTAAGCACTGACTCTAAGCTGATTACTTTTATGCAACACTTCATGTAATTATCAGGAAGAGTAAAAGGTAGGCATTACATTCTCACAGGAAAAGTTACAAATGCAAAAACACTTGGCCATGGCAAGTACTCTCTCTTTACTCCAATAATCCTGTTGGGTCGTATGTTCTTCCAAAAACACACAAAACTAGAGTAAGCCTGACCAACTCACACTTTATCTACACAATATATGAAAGAAAATAAGGGCAAAGTGTTCCTGGAGAAGAATGAAGTTCAACTACCTGTACTTGCTGCGGTTCGTACTGAAGCACTGAGTTAAATACAGCTCTTGCTGTTACCCTAAGTCAGTAAAGTTTCTCTACTGTTATTTCATTTCCCTCCTCTATTTTTCTTCCTGGCATACACTGTTTTCAGTATTAGAATACAGAAAGTCATGGCTCATCTTATGCCTCTTCCAAGAAAAAACAAAAACAAAACAAACAAACAAACAAAAAAACGCAAGTTAAGACTCTTAGAAGTCTGTATTTCAGTGGCTTGTATAGCAGCAACAACAAAGATGTTTTTTTTTAAGCCTTAGTTCAGGCAACCTCACTAAATAGGGCAAACAAAAGAAATCAGGGCTTTAAATTTCATGAGATCTTTGTTGTTCCAGGCAGCAACTTTGTGAGTTGTTTTCCACCATCAAGTTGTGGCCAGGCATGATGGTGCACACTGTTAATTTCAGCACCCGTGAGGCAGAGGCAGGTGAGCTCATGAATTTGAGGGCAGTGTTAAGTGTCAGGTCAGCCAGGCTCCACAGAAAGACCCTATCTCAAAATAGGTCAATGAGGTGCCTCATCGGCACTTCCAATGCTCCTGCTCACTCCATTAGGATGGTGGTTTATGACTATGTGGTCCATGAACAATCAAGAAGGGTAAACTAAGACAGTGGACAAGACCCACAGATGATGAAAGACTGTTAACAGTTTACCACCTTTGTATATGACCCAAATCCCTTGAAAGTTTAAGGGCAACTCATCTAAAAACTACTGACTTGCCATTCTTTTTCTATTCTCTTCCTTCTGCAATGGCGTCCTGAATGATTCCCCAGGGATAGCTAACTAAACATACAAGAATTTCTTCATTTATATAAAAATTTCCCTCAGCCAGGTAGCATTGGCACACACCTTTAATCCCAGCACTGAGAGGCAGAGCCAGGAGGATCTCTGTGAATTCGAGGCCAGCCTAGTCTACAGAGTAAGCTCCAGGACAGGCACCAAAACTACACAGAGAAACCCTGTCTCAAAAAACAAAACAACAACAATAACAAAAATTTCCTCCTTCAGCACACCGGGTTTATTAAATGTATTCATCCACAAGTGAAGTGCAAACAGACTGGAATTTTTCCACAAATTATGTATGCCTGTTACTTGCTTTATTAGTTTTCTTCAACATCCTTGCTTGATTCTTCTAAGTGAAAACTTAAGTCACAGAGTAAAAGTTTACTTCCCTAACAATGTCTACTTGTTATAAAATTCCCTCTTTTACATATCCACTCATGCAAATTTCTCAATACTCCCATTTAGGGGTTTTAAATTAATTTTAAAAAATTTTATGTGTATGGATGGTTTACCTGCATGTATGTGTGTTATGTGTACCCTACACATGCAGTCCCTTGGAAGCCAGAAGAGGGAGTCAGATCTCCAGAGACTGGAGTTCCAGATGGCTGTAACTGCCAAGTGAATGCTAAGAAGGGAACTCAGGTCCTCGGGAGAACAGCTAGTGCTTCTAACCACCAAGCCATCTCTCCAGCCCCAGATGTTTTAATTTTAAAGGAGTTAACACAGGACTACAAACTGCAGGAGCTGCTGAAACCACCATGACCTAGATTATCTACAAACACACTTAAAAGCAGCTGCCAATGTCTTTTCAGATCACCTTTTAAGACTTTCTGACATTCACCTAGGCTGTTAGGATCAAAGGCCATCAAGCTTATCTGGACTTCATCCCTAGAAGGGAGCTAATTTATGAAATCTCTAGCAGAACACAAGGGAAACCAACCATTACCAGTTCCTCCCCATCAGGCTTTCACTTTCTTATTATTGTGGGATATACAACTAATTACCAAAACTGGAATGCTTTTAATAATGACACTAAAACAGGCATAAATGATGACTTTCTACCAGGCAAAGCCACAGATATGGCCACCCTAATTTTTTTTTCCCCCTGAGACAGGGTTTCTCTGTATAGTTTTGGTGCCTGTCCTGGATGGATCTTGCTCTGTAGACCAGGCTGGCTTTGAACTTACAGAGATCCGCCTGGCTCTGCCACCCAAGCGCTGGGATTAAAGGCGTGCGCTGCCGCCACCACCACCTCCCAGCCATGTCGCAAATCTTAATGAGTGTTTTACGCTCATCGGAGATTGGGATTAAAGGCAAGTGCCACCAAGCCCGGCTTAGTCACTCTAATTCTATACCATACCAAATGTTAACTAGCCACATTTCAAAAGAATCGTGTAGTTTCTCACACACACACACACACACACACCCATTATATTATAATGTATATATTATATACACACACACACATAACATAATGTATATATTATAATATAATAATATATTATATACAACATATTATTATATTATAGTGTATATATTATACATTATAGCCATGTAAAAGACCTAAATTATAGTACAGACCATAAAAGTCAAGTGACTCTTTTACTGAAGTTAAAGATCTAAACATTTTATGCTATATACAAAATCAGTATCAGGTACCTTTTAGACCTAAATGTAAAGAGAAAAAAAAAGATGAAGTACCACAGCATTGGATTAAAGAAAAAGGCATTATTAACATGGATAAATAAGAAAAGAAACACCACCCAACTAGCCCTAAAGAAAGGCCTGATAAACATGTCTAAATTAAAATGAGGAAATATATACAATAAAACCATCACATGGGAAAAGGTATTAGTAATATATACATTCATCAAAGGGTTTATATTTAGAACTCAAACTCCAGAGACTAACTCCAGTGATAAATTTCAAAGGCTTTAACTTAAGGAAAGATAAACATCAAATGGCTTAGCTATGGAAAGACCTTTAAAACTCATTAGTAGCCAGAGAAATAGGGACTAAAACCACATTCAAGGGCCGAGGATGGCTCAGTGGGTAAGAGCATGTCTGACTCTCAGTATTCATTCGAGGTAGCTTACAACCATCTGTAACTCCAGCTTCTGCCCTCTGTGGGCATCTGCATTCACGTGCACATAACTTCCTACACATTCGTCTAATTAATAACAAAAAATAAAACCATTGGGGTTGGGGATTTAGCTCAGTGGTAGAGCGCTTGCCTAGCAAGTGCAAGGCCCTGGGTTCCGTCCTCAGTTCTGGAAAATAAAATAAAACCACATTGAACTACCTACCCACCAGACTGGCAAGAATAATAAATATAGAGCATTCAGTATTGTTGTTGGTGATACATATGAACAACTAGAATTCTTACTACTGAAATAAAAACTAGTAAGCACCTACTAGAAAAACCTGCTTTGCATTACTTAGTAAAGACATACACTTCCTGTGCTCCTGCAATTCAAATTCTAAGTATGTCCCCCAAAAGATTTCAACACATCAGTGCATTTAAACACTAATTTTCCTAAAAGCATTGTTCTGAATAGCCCCAAGCTATAAACAAACTAAGTGTTAACTGTCAAATATCCAAACCTGTAGGAAGGTTAAAGGCCAAAGTAAGAGAGTCTATCTACACAAAGTTCTAACTGCTGTGCTCATACCGGCTGAGCCATTTCTCCAGCTCCTTATAACTTGTAAAAATTATGTGGGGGGCTGGAGAATGGCTCAGGGCATGGTTAAGAGCATAGCTGTTCTTTCAGAACTCACCACCACTTGGAATTCCAGTCCCACCAGGCATGCATGTGGTGCACAGACACATATGCAAGCAAAACATCCATACTCTTAAACATATTAAATTTATGTTGTGTGTACATGTGGAGGTTGGAGGACAATCTGCTGGCGTTGGCGCTCTCCTTCCATGAGAGTCCTAAGAACTGAATTCCAGCTGTCAGCCATCTCACAGGCTTTAGTTACCCACCCCCCAACTTCTCATTTTGAAAATGGAGGTGTTAAATACTGGACATTAAGGAAAAAAATCATATATCAATATATAGATTAGCCGGGCGGTGGTGGCGCACGCCTTTAATCCCAGCACTTGGGAGGCAGAGCCAGGAGGATCTCTGTGAGTTCAAGGCCAGCCTGGGCTACCAAGTGAGTTCCAGGAAAGGCGCAAAGCTACACAGAGAAACCCTGTCTCGAAAAACCAAAAAAAAAAAAAAGATTAAATAACAATGTTATAAATTAAATAATCAGAATTTATTACAAACTGGTAAAATGCCTAATATTTTATCTTAATAAATTGTTTCGTTAAAGAGACACTTTTTTTTTATTAAAAATTTGGGTCATTAAAGGTTTTATTAAGGTTAAAGTATAAAAGGATAGGTTTACAATTTAGAAATATTTAATACATTCAAAATATTAAAAATATACTGTAATGGCTCAAGTCTATAATCCTGGAGACCCCCTACGTCAAAACACCCAAAAGGGTTGGGCATGGGGGCTTACTCCTGCAGTACCAATACTTGGTGAGCAGGGGCCAAAGAATCGCTTACACTCAGGCCAGTCTGAGTTACGTAGAGTTCTAGATTTCCTCAGGCAAACCAAATGACCAACAGACCAACCCAGAGGAAATAGGAAAAAGAAATCTCAAAAACTTTTTGGCTCACCCATTAAAAAAAGTGCATACTGCTCTTCCACCAGAGGACCTGAGTTAGATTCCCAGCACTGACAGGTGGGTCCCAACCGCCTGTAATTCCAGCTCAAGATGGGGCTAATGGATCTGACACCTGTGGCTTCTGTCAGTCTCTGTACTCACAAGTGCTTATCACCACACAGACCACACACATATAAATAAATAAAAATAATAAAAGTTACTATCCCGACGGGCAGTGGTGGCGCACGCCTTTAATCCCAGCACTTGGGAGGCAGAGCCAGGAAGATCTCTGTGAGTTCAAGGCCAGCCTGGTCTACAGAGTGAGATCCAGGGCAGCCACCAAACCTACACAGAGAAAGCCTGTCTAAAAACACAAAACAAAACAAAACAAAAGTTACTATCCCTTATAATCAATCCCAGCACCTAGGTGGTGGCTAGAAGACTAGGTGTTCAGAGTGGAAGCTGATCAATACTTCAAAGTCACCCTTGACTGTATGTCCAGTCTGAAGCCAGCCCAACTACGTGAGACTCAAATAAACAAACTCCCAGACCTCTACAAAAACACCTTAAGGAGAAATACTGTTCTCAACCAGTATCTAGATCACTTGGTGAGAGCACCAAGAACTTGAGAGCTTTTCCCACACTTGAATAAAATCATTAAAACCGATCCTATGAAGCAAAATCTCCATCAGTAAGAAGCAGATAAAAAAGCATCTAGGTCAAGCTTTCTCGTTTGTTTTTGAGGCAGGGTCTCACTATGTAGTTCTGTTGGCCTAGAACTCCCTAAATAGACCAGGCAGGCCTGGAACTCAAATCCACCTGCCACTAACTCTTAATGCTGGGAAAAAGACCTGTGCTACCATGACCAGCTTCACACCATTGGTCAGGTCCTAATTACTAAAGAGAATCATACATCCTCAAGTATACTGAGTGTCTAAAAAGATGAAAGCAGGCTCTTTAACAGGCAATGTGTGACAGCACACCACAAAGCAAAGAGGAAGCTTTGGGGTGTTCCTTGGCTTTTCAGTTGTCTTTTCTGAGAGGGTTTCTTGTATACCAGGCAAATCTTGAATGTCTGAATTCCTGCCTCCACCTCCCTAGTGGAATTATAGGCATGCATCACCAACCACCCACGACAACCAGCTTTTATCACTGGGGACTGAACCCAGGGCGGGCGGGCTGGCTGGCTCGCCCTATCTATCTATCTATCTATCTATCTATCTATCTATCTATCTATCTATCTATCTATCTATCTAGGTTTTTCCAGACTGAACCCAGGGCTTGCTTGCTTGCTTGCTTTATTTATTTATTTTGGTTTTTCCAGACTGAACCCAGGGCTTGCTTTATTTATTTATTCATTCATTCATTCATTCATTCATTCATTCATTCATTCATTCATTTTGGTTTTTCCAGATAGGGGTTCTCTGTCTAGATTTGTACCTTTCCTGGAATCACTCTGTAGTCCAGGCGGGCCTCACACACAGAGATCCGCCTGCCTCTGTCTCCCAAGAGCTAGGATTAAAGGCCTGCGCCACCACTGCCCGGCTGAACCCAGGGTTTTATGCATGATAAGCAAGCACAATATCAACTGAGATACCTGTATTTATCTGCTTTTTAAGATGACCTGCCTGTACTGCTTAAGCAGGCCCAAAGTTCCTTAGTTCACAAAGCCTTTGGAATAGCTGGGACTACAGCCAAGTGTCACAGCACCAGGCTTCATACTGCTTTTTAGAAAACAGACTTTTTAAGTGTCTGATTCAAGAATGTTTTAAAAGTAAATTGCCAAAAGTTACACAAGTATCACTACAATTCAATTGTGGGAAATATCACCCTACTCCTCTATAGTGTACCTTTTTAGCGTTTTCGTGGTATTGAGGAGGGAATCCAGATCTCCCACTTTCTAGGCCAGAGCTCTTGCCAATCGGACCGAACCCCTAATCTCTATCAGGTATGGTTCAACAACATAAAAAATTTTCTTACCTAGGTCGATTTGTCCCAAAACAAATACTGTTTAAAGGGTCTACCAAAACATCTCAAAAACCGGGTCATTAAAACTTGTTTGGTACTGTGGAACGACTCTCCCATTCAGCTAATGATTTGACACGATCTGAGATTCAGAACCTTCCTATCCCCAAACCTCTTATCCTAGTGGACGCAGTTCTCATGGTGAGAAAATACTTCTCCCGAGTATTACAAATCGTCGTAGGACTTCCTCTAAGATCAGACGTTCAAGTTTATTTTCTTTCCGCTTTCTTGGCAAAGGCCCAGCACGTGTGAATCGAAACACAACCCAGATCGTCCGGACGCTACAGGCTATCGGGTAGGGTGGTCCCCCCTCTTTAACACAACTCCCTCTCCCCGAGGAACACGCACAGCAGAGCCGGTGAGCGCTCCATAATACTCGATCTGAATTGGGCACAAGAGTCCCGGATCATCAAACTTGAACTTTCCTTTCTACCAAGGTTCCAGAAAAGAGGCCCGTGGGGACAGCAAGCAAGCATTTTAACGTGTACCCTACAGAGAGGGTTGCACACGAATTCCCGTTGAACAGGTAACAATCACGGAGGAGACAAACCGGATGCGATCGGCTCGACCGTACCAATGGCCTTCCGCGATCACACGTCTGCGGCGCAAACCCAAAGTTTTGAGCTCATTACTTGGTACTTCACTCGAGCACCATCGCAACCAGCCGAGAAGAAGAACGCTGAGAGGGCGGGGGAGAGGGTACCGGGGAATCCACACATCGCATTCAACTCAAGGTAGGCGGAAAAATTCTTGGACTCCTCCGGCTTTGTTCGGCGGTTCAGAAGACTGAAAGACCGAATTTCGGTCTTGGAAGCCACGAACCTGGGTGTGTTCTCCGGCTGGTTCCCGGGACTTCAGCACCGCCCCGCCCCGGGCGCCGCGCACTCGTCCCCGGAGTTCCCCGGATGGAAGGCGCGGGGCTCCGGGGAAGGAAGCAGCCGGGGGGACCGGGAGAGGCCGCGCCCCGGCCCTCGGTGCTCGGGGGCCCGGGAGCGGCCTCCCCCGCGGCTCGCAGAGGGAGAAGAGCGCGAAGGCCGCGCGGGGCGCCCGGGCCGCGCTCCCCAGCCCCGGGGCCCGCCCCGCCGTACCTTTGGCGAGGGCTACGGTGGAGTTCTCGGTGTCGATGGTGTAGAGGATGCCCTCGTAGCGGATCTCCGCCTTGGAGATGAGGCTGATCTTGCTGCCGATGTAAGGAGTGCCCCCGCTCATGGCGACGCCGCCGTCGTCGCTCGCACTCACTCAGGCAGATCCCGCGCTGCGCTCGCCGCTCCACACGCCCGCCCGCTCGCTCGGCACCTCACAGCAGCCGCCTCAGAACCAACATGGCGGCCGCGCCGGCTCCGCTACCCTCCCCCAGCCTCCCGCCCTCAAACCGCGGCGCGGCGGCGGCGGCGGCGGCAGCGGCGGCGGCGCGGAGCATGCTGGGAGGGCGAGGCCGCGCTCCCTCTCGCGAGACTCGGCGAGCCACGGCCCGCTCCCGGCTGGCTTTTTTTTCCGCGGCGGCCCGAGGTCCCGTGGATCTGGCTGCTCGCTGGCTTTCGATTCGGAGGCGGTTTCGGAGAAGCGAAAGTTTTTTTTTTCACGGCACCGAGACGCCGTGTGGCGAGCTCTCACCCCGCCTGGTGACGCTGGCTGCGGCCTCCGCCATTTCCGGGCGGGCTGTACTTTGTCACGAGCCCTGTGTCTTTGTACGCGGTCGCCGCCTAGCCCATGGCCAGCTGCCGGTCATCCGCGGGTCACCGAGCTCTCGCTGTCATGCCAGCACAGCCCTCATCGCCTACCGAGTTTCACCCCCCCCCCCCAAGGCTGCTGCTCCAGGAGGCGCTGGGACTGTCCCCAAAACTTGTTTTCCCTTCCTGCTGGGTCCAACGCTTTCCAGACGGCTTGATCCGGGCTCGTAGCTTTCAAGATGTCACTGGACACCAACAAGTCCCAAGTGTGTCTCTGCAGCTTTGATGATGTCAACTCCAGTGTCTTAACAACGATCGTCTCTCCGTGTGGGTGCCAAATTAGCATCTTAAGACTCTGGCGTCCAAAGCTGTAGCTGTGCTCGGTTTTTACCCCAAATTCGTCCCTCTAGCTTGTTCTCTGAGGTAGCTAGGAACCGGGACCATTTACTTAGCTACCAAAACCCTAACCCTGGATTGACTTCTCCTTCACCCCCACATCTGTCCTAACTGTAAATCTTGTCTGCTGGGTCTGGATCATCTCCATTCGCACAGTTCTACAAGAAGCCTCAATTACTCTGGCCAGAATTATTGGCAGTAGCCTCCTAAGAAGAATTCTCTACTTCTCTTACTCCTACTAGGTTTTTCTTAGCACAGCAGCGGGGCATCATGTTCAAGTAGCAAGAGATGGTGGACTCTTAGGCAAATCAAGTCAGATAACATCCCTCTTCTCCTCAATACTCTCCACAGATTACATGTTACGCTAACCGTCAACCACACTTCCTATCAGGACATAGATGATTTAGCTTCTTGTTACACAACTCCATGCTGTTCCAAGCATCCCTTCTTTACACAGAGCTTTCACAATTCATTACACTCCGCTGAAAGCCCTAAGAGATGATTTGTTTACAATACTGTCATGGACCTCACTTCGCACCCCTACTTGGCTTGCCCCTCCCCCACAGCACTTATCTCTCCTACTATGTCCAATCATAGGTGTGTGTCTACGTCCTCGGCTAAAATGCAAATATTTTGAGGAAGGGATGTTGTTTTTGGTCACTGCTTGCGTCATCGCGGCCAAGTGTAGCAGCTGGCACAGGACAGCCGCTGTGTAGATTTTTGCTGCCAGAATGAACAACTGGGATGAAAGCAGAGCTCAGAGCAGCAAGCAGGATGTCTGGTGAGGTGAGAGGGTGCCCAGTGATTATCTGGGTGTTCGAGTGGGGGAAGCCGGAGAGGGTAATGAGCTGTGGTGTGACTGGTGCACAATAGCTCCAAGGGTCCCTGCTTCAGTACAGAGTCAGTACCAGGGTGTGCAAAGCTTGGGCTCGGCTTGGCTTCCCATTGTAGGTCTCAGACCAGAGTTGCCTTCTCATGCTTCATAGTGAGCACATCTTTCCCATTGGCAGTTCCTATAAACCGATGATATGCGGTACTCAAATTTACATCTCCCGGCTTCTAGCGCGTGCACACACACACACACACACACACACACACACACACACACACACACCACACCCCTGCCACCTACATTGGTTTTTCTCCCATGGGGCTGGCTGGCGATAGAACTCAGGGCCTTATGCATATTAGGTAAGTGCTCCAATACAGAGCTATACTCCCTGCCCTAATCACATAGTGCATTTAATTGCCAGTCTGACAACTTCTCCGTTACTGCATCTACCTCTCCCTTCTCCCCACAAAAAACTGCCGTTACCCATGTTTCCTAGGGTGACCAGCGTCCTGTGGTTTGTGTCTGCTATAGTTTTACTGGATCTCCTAATAATTCATGTAAAATTGAGTCTCCACTGGGGCAATATTGAGAAATGGTTGTGTGTGTGTGTGTGTGTGTGTGTGTGTGTGTGTGTGTGTGTGTGTGTTTATGTAGATGCACACATGTGCCATTGTACCCAAGTACAGTGAGAAGACAACTTGCTGGAGGAAATCGGTTCTCTCCTTCACCATGTGGATCCTGGGAATCAACTCAAGCCATCCAGCTTGGCAGCAGGTAGCTCTTACCCACTCAAGCCGTCTTGCCATCTGGCTCTCACTCTCTAACCCTGGCTGTCCTAAAACTGTAGACCAGACTGGCCTTGAACTCTGCTTGAACAGAGCTCTGCCTGTCTCTGCCTCCCAAGAGCTGGGCGGCAAGTCCTCAGGTTATTGGTGGCTTCCCTCCTGGGGGGATGAGTGCAAGTCTTGAGAAATAAGTTCTTTTAAGAGCAAGATGTTAAGGCTGACCTCTCTACCTGCTGTCTGGCTTCCTGTCTCACTGTATTTCTTCCTCTTAAACATACTATATGCTCTCAGCTATGATGCCATCATGTGTGACTCACTTGGGGGGGTGGCATCTCTCACAAATGAACAGCTGATCTTGGATTTGCAGTCTTCAACAGTAAGCTAAGCCGGGCGGTGGTGGCGCACGCCTTTAATCCCAGCACTCGGGAGGCAGAGGCAGGCGGATCTCTGTGAGTTCGAGGCCAGCCTGGGCTACCAAGTGAGTTCTAGGAAAGGCGCAAAACTACACAGAGAAACCCTGTCTCGAAAAAACCAAAAAAAAAAAAAAAAAAAAAAAAAAAAAAAAAAACAGTAAGCTAAACAAATCCCTGTTTGCTTTTAAAGTACCTAGATTCAGGTATTTTGTTATAGCAACAGAATGATGCGGTATGGTGACATGCCTGTAACCCAGTATTTAGTGGCAGAGTCAGGCAGATCAAGAGTTCAAGGCCAGCCTCAGCCACATAGTGAGTTTGAACCCAGGCTATGCTACATGTGACCCCATCTTAAAACCAAAACAACGTAAGAGCAAAAACTGGCCAATACAGTATCCAGTCTTGAGAACAGGGATTCTTATCTAGGTACTCAGCAATTAATCTTGTTAATTCTACTTTGTGCTTTGCAATTTCATAGTTCATCATTATAGATGGTCTTCATGATCCTTTTGTGAAGTCAGCTTTGCTTATGATGATAGGGCTATAACAGCTTTCTTGTGGCAATGTTAGGTGTTGCATACCCTTTATTTATTATGTTGTAATAACATAATTAAGCTTTGTGTTTTTCATGTATGTGTTCATGTGTGTTCATGTGTTTGAAGGTACGTATGCATGGATGTGAGGATGTATGCTGTATGTTGAGACCAGATGTCAAAGCTGGGTATCTTTTTAAGTTGCTCTCTACCTTATTTTTTGAGACAGAGTGTAGCTAGAGTTTTTCTCCAGTCCTGCCTGGCCCATGGTCAGGACAAATCTCTCTCACCCTCCAGTCCCGCAGCCTCTCAGACCCAACCAAGTAAACACACAGAGACTTATATTACTTATAAACCGTATGGCTGTGGCAGGCTTCTTGCTAACTGTTCTTACATCTTAAATTAACCCATTTCTATAAATCTATACCTTGCCACATGGCTCGTGGCTTACCAGTATCTTACATGTTGGTACTCATGGCGGTAGCTGGCCGCTTGTCCCTGACTCAGCCTTCCTGTTCCCAGAATTCTCTTCTCTCCTTGTCCCACCTATACTTCCTGCTTGGCCAATCAACACTTTATTTATTAACCAATCAGAACAACACATTCACAGCATAGAAAACATCGCACAGCAACAGGGTCTCTTACTGCAACCTGAAATTTGCTGGTTTAACTAAACTTGCTGGTCAGCAACCCCATGTATCTGTTCTTGTATCCACCTCCCCAGTACTGGGATTATAGGGATTTACCCAATTTTCCTTTTTGGTGTGGGTCCTGGGAATTGAACTCAGGTCCTCATGCTTTCGTGGCAAGCAGTTTACCAAGTCATGGCCTGAACCCAACTTTTGTATTTTTATTCAAGTTGATAGATAAGTTCTGGTCCTGACTCTTCACATATAGGCTCTATCTCTTCACATATAGGCTCCTCCTCCTTCTTTTTTTCCTTCTTCTTTCTCTTCTTCTTCTCCTTCTTATTCTGTTTTGTTCCTTCTTTTCTACTTTCCTTTGTCTCAATATTTGTATATGGGGGGTAGCATGCATTCACACTGTGATGACTAGTTTATGTCAACTAGACAGATGTTAGAACCATGTAAAAGGAGGGAGCCTCAGTTGAGAAAATACTTCCACATGATCTTTCTGTAGGACATTTTCTTAATTAGTGATTGATGGGGAAGGGCTCAGCCCATTGTGGGTGGAGCCACCCCTGGGCTGGTAGTCCTGGGTGCTATAAGAAAGCAAGCTGAGGGAAGCCATGAATCTCTCAGTAAGCAGAATCTCTCCATGGCCTCTGCATCAGCTCCTGCCTCCAGGTTCCTGTCCTGACTTCCCTGTTACCTAGAAGTGTGAGTGAAATAAACCCTTTCCTTCCCAAGTTGCTTTTTGGTCATAGTGTTTTATCACAGCATGGTGACTCTAACTAGGAAACACAAAATCTTTTGTTGTTGTCTTGCTACACGGTCTCCCTGTGTATCCCTGACTGTTCTGGAATTTTCTATGTAGACCTTGCTGGGCGTGGACTCAAAGGGATCCACCTGCCTAGGCCTCCTGAGCACTGGGATTAAAAGCATGGATGTCCACACAGCATATATTTCTCTTTGTATGTGTGTGTATGTATGTATGTATGTATGTGTGTGTGTGGTGCTGGGCATTGAACCTGGGGCCTTAGATATGCATGCCAGGTAAGTACCACTGAGCTAATCCCCAAACCCTTGATTTCAATGATTCTTTCTGGTACTGATATTTTTTAAAAAAAATATATTTTCCTTTCCTTTTAATTGATGTATATGGGTGTTTGTCCTGCAGAACAAGTGTGTATCAAGTGTGTGCAGTGCCTGTGGAGGCCAGAAGAAGGTGTTAGATCCCTTGGGATTGGAATTAGAGACAGTTGTGAGCCACTGTGTGGTTGCTGGCAATCGAGCCCAGGTCCTCTGGAAGAGCAGCCAGTGCTCTTAACTGTTAAGCCATCTCTCCAGCCCCTCTTGTCCTGATCTTAACCAGATAGTTATCACTGTAAGTATAGTCTTTTTCGGTTCTAGAATGTGCAGTTTGCTATTTAAATTTAGCTAGGCATAGTGTTGCACAACTGTAGTTCCAGCACTTAGGAGGGCAGAGGCAGGAGAATTGTGAGTTCCAGGCCTGGCCTACAAAGTGAGACACTGCTGTCTTTTTGTTGTTGTTGTTTTTGAGACAGAGTTTCTCCGTGTAGTTTTGGTGCCTGTCCTGGATCTCACTCATTCTGTAGGCCAGGCTGGCCTCGAACTCACAGAGATCCTCCTGGCTCTGCCTCCCAAGTGCTGGGATTAAAGGCATGCGCTACCACCACCCGGCATGAGACACTGATATCTTAAGAAAAAACAACAGCCAAGCAGTGGTGGCGCATGCCTTTAATCCCAGCACTCGGGAGGCAGAGCCAGGAGGATCTCTGTGAGTTCGAGGCCAGCCTGGCCTACAGAATGAGTTCCAGGAAAGGCGAAAAGCTACACGGAGAAACTCTGTCTTGAAAAAACCAAAAAACAAAAAACAAAAAAAAAGAAAAGAAAAAACAAACAAACAAAAAACCCAAACAACAAAAAGAAGTCTAATTTCTTTCCTCCCAAAAACCTGTATCTTTTTGCCTTTGTCTGTTTAATGCTGTAATTTATTAACACATAATAAATACATGTGAAGTCATTGTTAATTCTAATATTGCAATCATAAATTGCATTTTCTTTCTTTACGTCTTTTGTTTGTTTATTTTTCAAGATAGGACTTTTCTGTGTAGTTCTGACTGTCCTGGAACTTGCTCTGTAGCCCAGGCTGGCCTTGAACTCACAGAGATCCACCTGCCTCTGCCTCCCAAGTGCTGGGAATAAAGGTGTGTGCCACCACTGCCCAGCCTTCCTTTACATCTTATGCTAGATACAGAACTAAGGTGACTGGAGTCAGTTTTTTTCCCCAGAGAGGGCAAGTCTTTTCCTTTCCTAGTCAACTAAGATGTGAGCTATTGTGTGACTTTTCCTGGGGGAGATGAACAAAAGCCTGTTCATTCATACCAGGGAGGGTGTTATCCATAGACAGAAATGACTGCACCCAAGTCTAGCTGATGAGCAAATGTTCATTTGGCTTACTCACAGGGAAACAGGCCCCAACATCATGAAAACAAGCCATCTCAAAAGCTGCATCCCTGGAGCTCCCTACTTGAGCTTTTCAGAACACTCTCCCCTCAGCAATTATTGGATGTTGGTAGAACCCTGGGGAAAGGCCTTACTCTCCAAGCTTCCTGAATCATGTAAATTTCAGGAGCTTCCTGAGATTCACGTTTGGTTAGCTAAGCCCTTTCTCTTTCCACAGAGAAAATAGTTATTACAACGGAAGTTGAGTTGGAAGTTGAACTGAGCAGGGGGTGGCTGCAGACGGTGCTGCATGCCTGTAATCTGCTTTTGGAGGCAGAAAATCTGAGGCCTTTGCTAGCCTGGGCTACACAGTGAGACTACCTAAAATGAAAAAGTAAAATCTGGGTGGGTGGGTGGCTGGGAAGGTGGCTCGGCAGTTAAGAGCACTTGTTTTTGCAGAGGACCCAGCTTTAGTTCCCAGCACCCAGGTGATGGCTAGTAACGTCCTGTAACTCCAGTTTCAGGGGATCTGATGCCCTCTTCTGACCTCAGGCACTAGGCATGTATGTGGCAAACAGATGTACATGCAGGCAAAACACTCATACACATACATCTAAAATTGTTTTAAGTCTTAAAAAAAATAGACTATGTAAAAGGAACTAGTTCCAACTTTAAAGTTTGTGTCTTAACTCAAGGATTAAGGTAAGTTGTGTGGGATATTTCTTCTGTTGTATGTTTGGGTTTTGAAAATAAATGTTTTGCCCCCAAGTCCAAGCATTCCAATTCCTTTCTTGTTGTGTGCTACGTTAACTGCAAATTTCAATTGCCAATTGAGTAATTCTGTGTGGTGTTTTCTTGTTCCTATGTGGCAGACACCCATGGCTTTCTCATTCACCCTGTCTGGGCCTCCAGTGTGGTGTAATTATCCTGAAAAGCCAAGATGTGTGAGAGCTTAGCTTGATTACTCTAATGGCACACAGTGTTTTCACAAACCTCTCAATTCCTGAATAATTATCATTATCATATTTACGTGTTTAGCCAAAAGCTTAATTGGAAGATTCCAGAACAAAACAATGCAACACAAGGAAAAAGAAACTTGCTGTCATTTTTCTTCCAAATAGAAATACTGCTAATACATACATGAAATTAAACCATCACATTGTGTAGAAGCAATCATAACACATGGCAGTCATTCCCAGCCTCTCCAGCTGTGCTCCCACAGAGGCAAAGTATGCTTAACTCTTTCTGCTGTTTCTGTTTATCATTCTCTAGATAATATGTATGCTATGCTTACATCACCAGCTCCTTTACCTTTTCAAGACTTACTTTTATTTATGTGCATGTGTGTTTTTGTGTATGCACCTGAACATGTACACAGGAGCCCAAAGAGGCCAGAGAGGGTACTGGATCTCCTGGAGCTGGAATTACAGGACATAGTGAACTGCCCGAGGCAGGTACTGGGAACTAAACTCCAGTTCTTTTTATGAAAAGCAAAGCTGGGTTGTGGCGAACGCCTTTATTCCCAGCACTTGGGACGCAGAGGCAGGAGGATCTCTTGAGTTTCAGGACAGCCAGGGTTACACAGAGAAACACTCTCTTGAAAAACAAAGAAAAGAAAATGCTGGTAGTCTCTGAGTCATCTCAACAGTCTTTTTTTTTTTTGAAACAACGCACTATGTAGCCCAGGCTGGCCTTAGGTTTGAAGCTTCTGCCCACCTGAGTAGCTGGGATTAGAGTATGTGCCACATGGACAATCACTATTAATTTCCACTGGTAATTGAAGATGTATTTCCAAGGGCATAGTGTGAAAATCCTTTCCATTCTCCAGTTACTTTTATTTGCTTTGTGTGATCCAGAGGTCCAGGCCATGTGCAACGGAAGGTGATGCCTGTCCTATAACCCATTTCTATTAATCTACGTTTTACTATGTGGCTTTTCCCTTTCTTTCATTCTGTATGTCCGATTCCCTCCATGTCTCCTTGGCGTCTCCCTGAACCTTGATTAGCTCCTCCTACTTCCTTTCTCTGCTTGGAAGTCCTGCCCATACCTTCTCTCTAGCTATTGGCTGTTCAGCTCTTTATTAAACCGATCACAGCAATCTATCTTTACACAGTGTACAAACATCCCACAAAAGGCTTGGCTGGGGTGATAGTCATGTAACCAGAAGATGTCGTCTGGCTGCTGGTAGTATCTCTGTTTGCTTTTCTTAGAGCAAGTCTTCAATGTCGAAAACTTTTCTCCAAGTCTGGTGACCAAACTGGAACACGTGAGAGCAAGATCCTGAATAACTCACCGGGGGTTCTGTGTTTGTAGTGTGCCTCATTCACTGGAGAACTTCACTAGTGAAACTCAAATGACAAATTTGTTGGGACTAATTTTTTTTTTAAGTTATCACTTTTTTTTATTTGTGTGTGTATCCATGTTAATGGGTGCCACTGTGTGCATGCCTGAAGAGGCCAGAAGAGGACACTGGGTCCCCTGGAGCTGCAGTTCCAGGAGGTTCTGAGCTGCCCAGTGTTTGTGCTAGGAACTGAGGCTCAGGTCCTCTTGACCTGGTGAGTGCTCTCGATTGCCAAGCCATCTCTCCAGCCTTCTAGTTTTTTTTTTGTTTGTGTTTCTGTTTTTTCGGTTTATTTATTTTATTTATTTTCTTGAGCTAAGCTTTCTCTATGTAGCCCTGGCTGTCCTGGAGCTCACTATGTAGACCAAGCTGGGTGAAATCCACCTGCCTGTGCCTCCAGAGTGTGGGGACTAAGGGCATGCACCACCACTCCCAGCCTCCTATCCTTATTTTTTGAGACCAGATTTCAGTATGTAGTTCAGGTTGTTCCGGAACTTGAGATCCCCTGCCTTAGCCTTCTGAGCAATAAAACTACAGTTACGCACACTTTACCCGGTCATTCAGGGGTTTTTTGGTGGGGAGGGGAGGGGGAGAAAGAACCCCTGAAAAATGTCAAGGGGTACATGTTAGGCTACCACAGGGTTGCTGTATGCGAGGGACAGCATGGGAAACGGGTTAGAGGCTTGCACGCTTTAGAATGCAGTGATTCCCGCCTCTGGAGACAGCTCGGTGCAGGGGAGTGTGGACGGCCCACCCCTTTGTTATGAATGTCAGAAACCAGGGCACATTTGACCTGGAAAGGGTTTGTGTTTGCTCTTGTGTCTGCGTGCTTTGTCAGCACGGGACTAGGGCAGGCAGAGGGCGGGCGAGTGTGGTACAAAGCACCGAATGCGCACCGTCGGAGGAGGTCCTCACTCCTAGGGCACAGTCCCCGGAGAGCCAGTTCTGCTCCAGTACACCGCTGCCACCTGGACAGGGAAGGCCGGAGCACATTTGTGTGTTAGTGATAGCTCTCGGGAGAAACACATCGACAGGATATATATAGATTTATAAGAAGAGGTTTAGGTAGGAATTGGCTCACGCGATTATAGAGGCCAAGGAATCCCACCATCTGCTGTCTGTAAAGCTGGAGAGCCAGTAAAGCACGTGGTCTAATTTATCCTGGCGCTGCGGGGCTCAGCATGGGGAAGTGTGGGAGTGGCAACCGGGGCTGAATATTGTTCTAGTTTCTGTGATGAAACACTGACTGAAAGTAACCAAGAGGAGGAATGGGTTCATTTGGTGTCTTAGTTAGGATTACTACTGCTGGGAAGAGACACCATGACCACAGCAGCTCTTAGAAAGAGAACGTTTAACTGGGGTGGCTCCCTTACAGTTCAGAGGTTCAGTCCACTATCATCATGACAGGGAGCATGGCGGTGTGCAGGCAGATGTGGTGCTGGAGCTGAGAGTCGTCCAGCTTGCCTTGCAGGAAGTTGACTGGCTGTCACACCGAGGGAAGCTTGAGCAAAAGACCTCAAAGCCCACCCCCACAGGGACACACCCCCAACAAGGCCACACCTCCCCACAGTGCCCCTCCCTTGGGGGGCCATTTTCTTTCAAACCACCACATTAGACTTGCATTTCAGATCACAATCCATCGCTGAAAGAAGTCAGGGCAGGAACCTGGAAGGAACTGGGAAGAAATGCTGCCTGCTAGCTTCTTCTCGGGTTCATGTTTAGTTAGCTACCTTTTTACACAGGACCACTTTCCTAGGGATGGTGTTGCCTCGGATGGGCTGGGCCCTCCTGCACATCTGTTAATCCTCAGCTCCCTACAGACGTACCATCCCCATAGGCTAATCTGATCCAGGCAGCACCTCTCATCGGAGCCTCTCCTTTGAGATGACTAGTCTGCGTCAAGTTGACAGTCAAACCTACTTAGACCAGGTCTGTTCTGAGAACCAGGAGCTCTGGAATCTGAAGACAGGAGAAAATGGATGTCTTACCCTGATGGGCAGGGGGGTGGGGATGAGGGAGGTGGAGAAGCAGAGCGGGAGGAGGGGGAGAGAAGAAGGGAAAGAATATGAGGAGCTAGTGAAAGGGACTTTTTCCTAGGGAGACACAACACACACTTCTACTTACCCAAAATGGAAGTCACAACATATTAAAGTAATAGTTACACCAAAGTTCAAGTTGGTGAACCTGTGAGTTGTTATTAGGGTTAGTGACAGGAACGTGGATGACTCAGAAAAGCAGCTGCATCTCTGCGAAGCACACCTCAGCGGGAGAAGCCCACATCAGCGGGAGAAGCCCACCCCAGCGGGAGAAGCCCACATCAGCGGGAGAAGCCCACCCCAGCGGGAGAAGCCCACCCCAGCGGGAGAAGCCCACCCCAGCGGGAGAGGCCCACCCCAGCGGGAGAAGCCCACCCCAGCGGGAGAAGCCCACCCCAGCGGGAGAAGCCCACATCAGCGGGAGAAGCCCACATCAGCGGGAGAAGCCCACATCAGCGGGAGAAGCCCACATCAGCGGGAGAAGCCCACCCCAGCGGGAGAAGCCCACCCCAGCGGGAGAGGCCCACCCCAGCGGGAGAGGCCCACCCCAGCGGGAGAAGCCCACCCCAGCGGGAGAAGCCCACCCCAGCGGGAGAAGCCCACCCCAGCGGGAGAAGCCCACATCAGCGGGAGAAGCCCACATCAGCGGGAGAAGCCCACCCCAGTGGGAGAGGCCCACCTCAGATGGGGAAGCCCACCCCAGCGGGAGAAGCCCACCCCAGCAGGAGAAGCCCACCCCAGCGGGAGAAGCCCACCTCAGTGGGAGAAGCCCACCCCAGCGGGAGAAGCCCACCCCAGCGGGAGAGGCCCACCCCAGCGGGAGAGGCCCACCCCAGCGGGAGAAGCCCACCCCAGCGGGAGAAGCCCACCCCAGCGGGAGAAGCCCACCCCAGCGCGAGTCGCCTACCCAACAGCCTACGGGTGACTCCCAGTTCTCAGTACTCTCCCTCTGCAGCTCAGCTGCCCGCCCCGCCCTCAGCGGTGTTCACTTTTCTAAAGCTGTGCAGGAACCTTCAAGAATCTCCAGTTTTAGGTTGGGGATTTAGCTCAGTGGTAGAGCACTTGCCTAGCAAGTGCAAGGCCCTGGGTTCGGTCCTCAGCCCTGGAAAAAAAAAAAAAGAATCTCCAGTTTTGACTTGTCCAGACGTGACCTTTTCTTTACCTCTTAGGTCTCTTGAGGAAAGTGTCACACAGCACATACCATGCTTGTGAACCTAGCCCTGGAGGCTGAGGGAAAAGACTCAAATTCAAGGCCAGCCCACCAAAGACCTATGAGACCCTGAATCAAAGCAAAACCAAAATGTGTACCTCCATGTATATGTGTAAGAAAATGTCATAGCCAAACTCATTCTTTTACACAATTACTATTCATTGATTTTAAAAAACAAATCTCCAAAGCACAACACAAATGTCACATGAAATACCTGAGAAAATCAACTTACGAAGACATTTGATTTGGCTCCTGAGTTCAGAGATCTTAGCCAATGACTGATTGGTCCCTCTACTCTGGGCCTCTGGCAAGGCACCTCATAAAGTATAAGTGGATGGTGGAGCAATACCAGTCACTTCATGGCCAAGAAGGAAATGAGAGAAAGAAAATGGGCCTGGGTTCCACCATCCTCTTGCTTTGTTTGTTTTGAGACAGGGTTTCTCTGTGTAGCTTTGCGCCTTTCCTGGATCTCGCTCTGTAGACTAGGCTGGCCTCGAACTCACAGAGATCCTCCTGGCTCTGCCTCCCGAGTGCTGGGATTAAAGGCATGTGCCACCACTGCCCGGTTCCACCATCCTCTTGAAAGACATGTCTCCAATGACCTCAAATCCTCCCCACTGGGCCTTACCTCCTACAGACTCCACTAGTTCTAAAAAATGGCTCCTGGGGGAGCTAGCCTTCACCACATGGACCTCTGTGAGATGCTTAACTTGCAAACTCTAGCACTTGCTTTTCTATGTGGGCCTCCAGTGGGTTGGATAATGGTTGCTTACAGTGACAAAGACGCTACTCCTTTTGCTCTTACTGTTTTTAAGACAGGGTTTCTCTGTGTTGCTTTGGAGCCTGTCCTGGAACTCACTCTGTAGCCCAGGCTGGCCTCGAACTCACAGAGATCTGCCTGGCTCTGCCTCACCGAATGCTGGGATTAAAGGTGTGCGCCATCACTGCCTGGCTGGGCTATTCTTTTTTGAGACTATGTCTCAAAAAAAATAAAAATAAAAATCTTGCTGGATGGTGGTGGCACATGCCTTTAATCCTAGCACTCGGGAGGCAGAGTCAGGCAGGGTCAGGCGGATCTCTGTGAGTTCGAGGCCAGCCTGGCCTATAGAGCGAGATCTAGGACAGGCCCCAAAACTACACGGAGAAACCCTGCCTCAAAAAACCAAAAAGAAAAAAAAAAAAAAAAAAGCCAGGTGGTGGTATCACACACCTTGAATCCCAGCTCTCAGGAGACAGAGCCAGGTGAATCTCTGGGCTACAGAGTGAGATCCAGGACAGGCACCAAAGCTACACAGAGAAACCCTGTCTTGGGAAAAAAAAAAAAGCATCTTGATTGTGTGTTCTAATAGTGACTTGAGTTATTTAAAACACATAGTAAATTATGTTAATAGACATAATTATTATCAAATAGAACAATAAAGTAATCAAACTATTTTAGCAAAACACTCATTAAATTTGTCTTAGGAGATTCAACGTATCAAAAGTGACAAATTTGAAGATGAGAGAGCTGGTGAGGAATGCTGGTTGCTCTTCCAGAGGACCCAGGTTCAAGTCACACCATCTGTAATTCCAGTCTCAGGGGATCTGATGCACTCTTCTGGCCTCCACAAGCACCAGACATGCACGTGGTACACATGCATACATGCAGGCAAGACATCCATACACATAAAAATAAATAGGTCTTAAAAAGAAAAAACAAGGCAAGTTTTGTGTTGGAGAGATGACTCCTGAGTTAAGGCTTACTACGCTCTTGCTACAACACTCACATGTGAAGGCTGGGGACGACCTGGGGACCCTAGGGAATCCGGTGTCCTCTTTTGGCCTTTTGTGAGCAACTGTATGAACATGAACATGAATTCCACACAAACCTACACATACACACATAATTAAACATAAAATAAATATTTTTAAATTTTTTTTTTTTTTTTTTTTGGTTTTTCGAGACAGGGTTTCTCTGTGTAGCTTTGCGCCTTTCCTGGAACTCACTTGGTAGACCAGGCTGGCCTCGAACTCACAGAGATCCGCCTGCCTCTGCCTCCCGAGTGCTGGGATTAAAGGCGTGCGCCACCACCGCCCGGCTATAAATTTTTAAAAAAGATATTGGTATCCTATGTTATTTGGTTTCCTGGACTCTCAGAATGTGTTGTAACCAAGAGTATGCTCGTGGGATGGAAACCAGCTACAGCATTCTCTAGCCATGCTCTGGGTTGGGGGACTGTACTTTCAAGCTGAGTGGCTACAAGCAAGGGGAAGGGTGGAGGCACTGCCAGGCAGCTTCTGACCCTTCCAGGGCCAGAGCAGGCAGAAGGCAGCTTGCAGATTCTTTTGTCACTGAACATCTGTGTGAACAAGTACAGCAAGATGGCATCTATCCTAAACTCAAGCAATCAGTTGACAAGTAAAGTGTTATGTTCCTTTCACTTGTGTTAACTATACTTCAGATTGACTTGGATGGACTTCTCAGATCCCTTGAGTTCCACATCAGAACTTGGTAGGTCCGAGGGAGAGTTTGTTCTCTTCCCACAGTCACAAACGTTCCAGCCTCCAGCCACTGTGACCAAATCTGTCCTTAAAGCAGCCATCTCCTGGTGACATTCAATCCTAGAGAAAGACATCCTCCAGTGGTAACATTGTCTCTACCAGGATAAGACAGGGGTGAGGCTCAGGCAGTCTAAAATGAGTTTGATACTTTAGGCATGAAATTCTGTTGGTTTGGTTTTGGTGGCCAGACATGGGATAGAGCAGAGGTCAGTAGGATGGATGTGAAACTTGGGAGGATTATGGGTGTGCAGCCCGTCCTAACGATATAATAATAACCTGCTTTTTAAAAAAACCCACCTGCTGGGCAGTGGTGCACACCTTTAATCCCAGCACTCGGAGGCAGAGCCAGAAGGATCTCAGTGAGTTCGAGGCCAGCCTGGTCTACAGAGCAAGATCCAAGACAGCACCAAAACTACACAGAGAAACTCTGTCTCAACCCCCCCCCCCAAAAAAAACCCACCCAAAGAAACAAAAATCAACAAGTAGGGGGTGGAGAGATGACTTAGGGGTTGAGAGAACTGGTTGCTTTTCCAGAGAACTGAGGGTCAACTCCCAGCACCCACATGGTAGCTCCCAACCATTTGTAACTCTGTTTCCCAAGGCATCTATCTGATACCCTCTTCTGACCTCCACAGGCACCAAGAATGCATGTATAGACACACATGAAGGCAAAACACTCATGTATATAATTAAAAATATGTATGAAGCATCATGTCAGCAAACTCCACTGCAACAAACACTGTACTGGTAAATTGTCATGTGCTGTTTGAGTTCACTGAAGAGCTGGCCCTGTCTCTGTCCTTCCTGCTTCCCCTTTCAGACCCAAGTATGTTTGTGACAGGGAGGGAAGAGAATAGCAAAATCCCACAAGAAGAAAACTGCTGCGTCTGGGGGAACAGCTAGAAGGTCTCAGTCTAGTTTTGTTGCAGTAACCGAGTGCTGGGTGACTCGAGAGACTACAGGTTTATTTAACTCACATTCCTGGAGCGTGAGAAGCCTGAGACCATGGCGTTGGCATGCGCTCACATGTAGGAAAGGCCTTCCTGCTGGGCCGTGGCGGGGCAGAGGGCATCGCGTAGAGCGCAGGTGCAGGCGTGAGCCTGAGTCAGAATGGCGTTTGCAGCAGATGCACTGTGACCCGGAGGCTGTAACCCACACATGCACTCCAGTGCTCAGGGGAGCAGAGCCTTCCCAGGCAAACCACCTGTCAAAGGCCCCACTTGGCTCTGACTTGGTTTTTCGTTTTGTTTTGAGACCATTCAGCTCTGTAGCCCAGGCTGTCCTTGAGCCAGTCCGGCCTTGAACTCTAGAGATCAGGTGCCTCTGTCACTTATGCTGGGATTAAAGGCATGTGCCACCATTGCATGCTCCATCATGCCCGGCTTCTGGCCTGACCTCTTACTAATTCATAATAGGGATTAAATCTCGGCATGAGGTTTTCATTTCATTTTTTTTTTACATTTTAATTTTATTGTTATTATTTCTGTGTGCATGCACACATGTGTGGGTGTACTCATGTCTCAGAGCGCTTATGGAGGTCAAAGGCACGTAGTGGGAGGAAGTTCTCGCCTTCACTCTGTGAGTCCCCGGGGTCAAATCAGGGGCCTTTGCCCTATGAACCATATCAACAACGCTATTTTACATTTTAAAAAAATTCATTTCTGTTGGTGTGTGTGTGCATGTGCCTACTTGTCTGTATGTGGACCACATGTGTGCAGTGCCCTGGAAGGGCAGAAGGGGTTGTCAGATCCCTCGGAACTGGAGTAACAGGTAATTATGAGTCAAACAATGTGGATGCTGGGAACCAGACAGGTTCTCTGAAAAAGCAGCAAGTATTCTTAACTGCTGAGCCTTCTCTCCAGCCCCTTATTAAAATATATATATATACATATACACATATACATATACGTATATACACACACACACATATATGTATGTATGTATGTATACAGAGTTTCAGTAACCCAGGCTGGCTTTTTTTTTTTTCTTTGAGACAGGGTTTCTCTGTGTAGTTTTTTGGTGCCTGTCTTGGATCTCACTCAACTCAGGTTGGCCTCGAACTCACAGAGATCCACCTGGCTCTGCCTCCCAAGTGCTGGGATTAAAGGTATGCGCCACCACCACCCAGCAAGATACAGTCTTCTTGTAACCCTGGGACTCACTTGGTAGACCAGGCCGACCTATAACCCACAGAGATCTACCTGCCTCCACCTCCCAGGATTAAACGTGTGTGTTTCCATGCTGGACTTCCAGGCTAGCCTTGAGCTCTATCTATCCAAGAATGAGCTGGAACTTCGATCTTTTACTGCCACCTCCCAAGCACTGGGGTTGCAGGAGAGCGTCCCTACTCTCAGCATTCACCATGAGTCTGTGTGGGTGTGGCAGTTTGAATGTGACTGGCCCCCATAGTCTCATAGGGAGTGACACTATTAAGATGAGTGGGTATTGTCTTGTTGGAGGAAGTGTGTCAGGGTGGGCTGTAGGTGGAAGTTTCTGTCCCACCAGAAACTCCCAAATACCCAGCAGCTGCTTCCCAAATTACTACACAGAGGCTTATATTAATTATAAATGCTCAGCCAGTAGCTCAGGCTTATTACTGACTAGTTCTTACACTTACATTTTAACCCATAATTCTTATCTATATTTAGCCACATGACTTGGTACCTTTTCTCAGTATGACATTCTCATCTTGCTTCCTCTACATCTGGCTGATGACTCCTCTCATTTTGCTTCCTCTGTATCTGGCTGTTGATTCCTGCCTCCACCCTTCCTCTTCCCAGCATTCTTAGCTTGGCCACCCTGCCTGGACACTGGCCAATCAGCATGTTACTAAATCAATTCTAGTGACAAATTGTTACAGTGTAGAAGAGGAGTATTCCACAGCAGTGGGCTTCGAGGTTTCCTATGCTCAGGATACCACCCAGTGTCTCAGTTGACTTCCTGTTGCCAGCAAGATGTAGGACTCTCAGCTACTTCTTCAGCACCATGTCTGCCTGCATGCCGCCATGCTCTTCGCCATGATGAAAATGGACTGAACCTCCGAAACTGTAAACGGGCTCCCTCACTTAAATGTCTCCTTTATACGTGTTGCCATTGGGTTAGGGATTTAGCTCAGTGGTAGGCCCTGGGTTCTATCCACAGCTCCAAAATAAAATAAAATAAAAATAAGTGTTGCCATGCCAGGCAGTGGTGGTGCATGCCTTTAATTCCAGCACTCAGGAGGTAGAGCCAGGCAGATCTCTGTGAGTTCGAGGCCAGCCTGGTCTACAGAGCAAGTCCAGGACAGGCTCCAAAGCTACAGAGAAACCCTGTCTCGAAAACAAAAACAAACAAACAAAAAAGGGTTGCCATGGTCATGGTGTCTCCACAGCTAGAAAACCGTAACTAAGATGGTAGGAATATTCAAACTTCAGGGATAGCCAGGCTCACTCATCGGCATGGTACCTGTGCCTCCTTCATACTGCAGTGGCACGTGGGGTTGTGAGAGAAACCTGTGAACAGTGTTTGCAGACCTCCAATCCAGAAGGTCAAGTGGGAACAGGCAGGCTCCAGAGGGTTTGCAGTGTGCAGGAGGCTCAGTACAGGTCTAAACCTGAATCTGACCGTCATCTTTTCCTGTCTCTCTGACAGACGGGTACTCGAGGGGACAGGGGGGAAATGGCTTATTTTGTTACATGGTTCCAGAGAGTTCTTCACGGTTCTTGGTTCTGCCCATGCTGGGCAGAAGGTCAAGGCAGCACAAGTGTGTGGCAGAGACCGTTCATTTCACAGGGAACAGGAAGCACAGAGAAAGAGAAGGGACAGGAATGGATGCAGCCTTCAAAGGCGCACTTTGAGCGGCGGCCAGGTTCTCCCAGCAAGGCTTTGCCTCCCAGAGTTGCTGCCGTCTCCCCAGACAGTGCTGCAACAGAGTCGCCAGCCTGTGATCCCAGCATCCAGGAGGCTTCGGCAGAAGAGTCATGAGTTCCAGGCCAGTTTGGGGCTACAAATTGAGATCACATTTAAAAAAAAAATCAGGATCTAAAATAGTGCCAGCATCTAGAGACCAAACATTCAATCCGTGAGCTGGTGGAGGACACTTCCTAAATCAAAGTGTCACATGAAGAAAAACCAGGCAAACCGGAGAGAAAGGGCAGCCGTAGGCTGTATGCTTCAAAACATTCCTGCCGTGGATGAAGAAAAAAAAAATGTTGACTGGACATTTCAGATTAAACAAGATAGAGAGGTGACAGCCAAAAGTCAAGAGATGGACAGGACAACAGGAATGGGTGGGAAGAAAATGCCATGAGGAATAAATAACACTGGAGGACCAGAGGGGGCCAACCTCTGAGTTCTGCCAACCCTGAGATCAGTCCCCAGAGTGCACTTGATGGAAGGAGGGAACCAACTCCTGCAAATTGTCCTCCGACACCATCCCCACACTAAATAAATGTGAAAAGAAGGAGTAATCAAAAGAATAACAGAACAACTGGTGAAATATTACCAGGCTCATTACCTAGGTAATAGTGGATGGATGTTGATGCCCAGGCTGGTAGTTATACTGTAGTTGTAAAAAGATAAAAAGATAAGCCAAAGGAAAGACACGCTAATAGCAACTTGGTGCGTGTGCTGGGGGAGCGGGGTTGAGGCGCACACAGGCCTGCTGGAAAAAAGACCTGATGTTGTTTGGTCATTAAGGTCTGCTTTTCTTTCCTCCACTGTTAAGAGCACTAGCCACTCTTCTAGAGGACCCAGGTTCAATTCCCAGCACCCACATGGTGGTTCACAATCATTTGTAACTTAGTTCTGGGGGATCCAATGCTCTCTCTGGTCTCCATGGGCACCAGGAACAAATGTGGTACACATACATGCATGCAGACAAAACATCCACATATATAAAAATAAATGAATAAAAAATATAGTATGCCACCAGGTGTGGTAGCGCACGCCTTTAATCCCAGCATTGGGGAGCCAGAGGCAGGTGGATCTCTGTGAGTTCAAGGCCAATATTATCTACATAGTGAATTTCAGGCCCATCAGGGCTACATAATGAGAGCCTGTCTCAACAAACAAAACAACCCTGCTGACTCTTTTTGAGGGCAGCTCTGATTTAAAAGCCCCATTCCTCACAAGAGACTCCCATAACAGTTTCCTATGCACAGCTTCCGGGGATGTGTCCACAAGAAAAAGTTCTGAATTCAGGAAGCAAAATGTCGCTGGCAAATGTGGCTCAGGGGTGGTGAGCTTGCCTGGCTTGTGCTCTGGGTTCGATCCCCAGTCCTGCAAACACATAACAAAACAACCTCTCACACAACAACAGATGCACTAAAGCTAACTGTTGTGAATATGTCTAATTGCCTTGCCAGGCAGTTACAGGTTTGTCAGTCAGTTGGGGTTAATCAATGGTCATTTTACTCAAAGCCATCTTTTTTTTTTTTTTTTTTTTTTTTTTGTTGTTGTTGTTTTTTGAGACAGGGTTTCTCTGTGTAGCTATGCACCTTTCCTGGAACTCGCTTTGGAGACCAGGCTGGCCTTGAACTCACAGAGATCTGTCTGGCTTTGTCCCCTGAGTGCTGGGATTAAAGGCGTGTGCCACCACCGCCCCGCCATAGCTCATTCTTCAGTCAAATATGAGAGACCATAGCTCAGGAACACAGATTCATATAACCCTTAATAGGATGTGCAATGTAAAAATTGTTTACAGAAGTTTTACAGTTACATACAAAAGAAAGCCATGGATCAAGGGGCTTTTGCAATATATTGATGGAAGTGGGGTAATCCCTGCAATGCTTTCTGGTGGCATTCCTAGCTTTTGGGTTGGTGAAAGTTCTTTTTTTTTTTTAATTAAATTTTTTTTATTCATGTTACATTCCAACCACAGATCCTCCTCTCTTCGCTACTCCCACACCCCTTTCCTCCCCTCCCCCCTCCCCCTCTTCCGAAAGGGTAAGTCCTCTCATGGAGGGACAGCAAAGCCTGGTACATTCAGTTGAGGCAGGACCAAGCCCCTCCCCCCTGCATCAAGGCTGAGCAAGGTGACTGACCATAGGTATTGGGATCCAGAAAGCCAGCTCATGCACCAGGGACAGATCCTGATCACACTGCCAGGGGCCCCTCAGAGACCCAGCAACACAACCAAAGCCATCTTCTTTAGTAGCATAGTTGACACACACTTTCAGAGACATATAATACTCTAAGCTTAGATGTAATCTAATGTAGGGCATTTTACTCCTGTGGCTTTGGTTAATATCTTTAATGGAAAAAGACAGGTGTTCTGGCTGGTTTTATGTGTCAACTTGACACAAGCTAGAGTCATCAGAGAGGAAGGAGCCTCAGCTGAGGAATGCCTCCATGAGATCCAGCTGTAAGGCATTTTCTCATTTAGTGATCCATGGAGGGCAGCCCTTGGTGGGTGGTGCCATCCCTGGGCTGGTGGTCCTGGGTTTATAAGAATGAAGGCTGAGCAAGCTCGTAAGCAGCACCTCTCCATGACCTCCATCAGCTCCTGCTTCCGGGATCCTGCCCTGTTTGAGTTCCTCTCCTGACTTCCCTCAGTGATGGACAGCGATGCTGAAGTGTGAGCCGAATAAGCCCTCTCCTCTTTGACTTGCTCTTTGGTGGTGGTTGGTGTTGGATCACACTAATAGAAACCCTAACCGACACAGCAGGGTAGTACATTTTGCCATCAGCAGGGTTTGTGTGCCGATGGGACATGGCCTCTGTACCCTATGCAGTTGGCCATCAGCGTTTATAATTGCCAGAGGACTAGTCTACTCCTTTTATTATGGTCATTATATTTATTTATTGATTGATTGATTGATTGGTTTTGTTTTGTTGAGACAGGTTCTCCCAATGTAGCCTTGTTTAGCTTGGTTAGACCAAGCTTCCCACAACCTCCTAGAGATCCACCTGTCTCTTCCTCCCAAGTGCTGGGAATAAAGGTGTGAACCACCACATCTGGCTTTATTATGGTAATTTTAGAAATTATGCATCAAATAGTGTTATATGATAGTTTTTTTTCAAAACAGCTTACTACAGTGAAAATTACTACTTATAAAAGCATATTTTGTGCCGGGCGGTGGTGGCGCACGCCTTTAATCCCAGCACTCGGGAGGCAGAGGCAGGCGGATCTCTGTGAGTTCGAGGCCAGCCTGGGCTACCAAGTGAGTCCCAGGAAAGGCGCAAAGCTACACAGAGAAACCCTGTCTCGAAAAACCAAAAAAAAAAAAAAAAAAAAAAAAAAAGCATATTTTGCTAGATAGTATATATAAACGAAGGATTTTATTTTAAAATTTATTTACTTTATGTGCATTGGTTTTTTTTTTTCCTGCATATATATCTGTGTGAGAGTGTCTGATCCCCTGGAACTGGAGTTACAGACAGATGTGAGTCACTATGTGGGTGCTGGGAATTGAACCCAGGTCCTCTGGAACAGCAGTCAGTACTCTTAACCACTGAGCCATCTCTCCAGCACCAGGGTTTTATTAATATTGGGAAACAACTCAGACCTTTAAAATAACCAATTATAAGCTGGGGGTAGTGCTACATACTTGTAATTCCACCCTCTGGAGGCTGAGGCAGGAAGACTGATTAAGTTTAACTCCAGTCTGAGCTATAATAGTGAGTTCTGGGCTGGCCTGGGCTACAGAAGAGACTTTGTCCCAAAATGCTAAAAAACCCTAACCAATAATTATTACTATTTAGTCTGTCTCTTTAAGCAATGTGCACATTCCTGTCAATTTCCACTAGATGGCAGCAGAGGACAGTGGTTTTACTGAAATGTAGGGTTAAATTAGAGCACTCATTATTTATTGTGTGTGTCATAGTGCACTTACAGAGGTCAGAGGACAACTTAAAGAGGGTCAGTTCTTCCTGTCATGTAGGTCACAAGGCTCTAACTCGGGTCTTCAAGCTTAGTGGCAACACTTTTACCTGCTGAGCCATTTCACTGGTCCTAGCCCACAGTTTTGTTTGTTTGTTTTGAGACAGGGTCTCTGTTGTAGAATATTATTTTAAGGTGTGTTACTTTTGTTTATGTTGCATTTGTTTAACTCTGTGAAGCTGTGTTACTGTACCTGTCTAAAACACCTGATGGTCTAATAAAGAACTGAACAGCCAATATCGAGGCAGGACAGAGAGAGAGAGAGATGAGGCTGGCAGGCAGAGAAGAAAAAAAGAGAAGAAGCCAGAGAAGGAGGAAGACTCCAGGGGCCAGCCACCCAGCTACACAGCAAGCCACAGAGTAAAAAAACAAAGAAAGGTATACAGGAATAGGAAGGAAAAAAAAGAAAGCCCAGCAGCAAAAGGTAGAGAGGATAATTTAAGTTAAGGAAAGCTGGCAAGAAACAAGCCAAGCTAAGGCTGGGCATTTATAATTAAGAATAAGCCTCCATGTGTGATTTATTTGGGAGCTGGGAAGCGGCCCCCAAAGAGACAGAGTAAGAAACAAGTCTCTCTAGATAACCCTGGCTGTCCTGAAACTCCTATGTAGACCAGGTCCTCCTCTGCCTCCCCAGCACCACCATACCTGGCTTTTTTCTTCTGTTTTCTAGTCTCAGGCAGGCTGAACTCTTATTATGCCTGCTTCAGCTTCCTGAACACTGGGATCCCAGGGGTGCAACCACCACACCCAATTTCCTTAATTTTTCTGCAGGGGAACTATCTTTATCCTTCACCAGTGTCCCCCGATCTGAGGCTTCAGTGTCGCCCTGCCTGTCTGTCTGCTCTCTGCACTCTCTGCTCCCGCGCACCCCCTCTCCTACTCTTATGATCCCACACAGTTTGGATGCAGTTGGAGTCACGCCTGCTCTTTCAGCTAGAGTCCTGAACAAGCACGGGCTCTCTGAGCTCATCGATCGCCTTCATCACACCCATCTCACCCCATCTCAGCTGTGCGTCAATCTACCCTGGAAGCCCACCTGCAGCTGGGGGTCTATTTAGATCCCTGTGGAGGATGCTGAGCAGTTTCCGATCAGCATGGATTTGGATTGACTCCAACCTGTGTCTGCCTATCATACAGGGACCAAGGGCTGGTTTATCTCATCATGCAATACAGAGTTTTCCACACCAGAAGAAAGGTGGGTGGGTTCTCTCACATAGACATTCAAGCTTTTATTTTAAAAAACTTTTTTTAAGGAAGTATCTCACTATGTAGCCTAGGCTAGCTTTGAGTTTAGTTTTATTATTTTTTTTTGTTTGTTTTGTTTTTGTTTTTTGAGACAGAGTTTCTTTGTATAGCCCTAGCTGTAATGGAATTGCTCTGTACACCAGGCTGGCCTTGAACTCACAGAGATCTGTCTTCCTCTGCCTCTCCAATGCTGGTAAAAAGGGTATTTTTAAGTAAACAGAACCAAGGAAACAAGCAGGTGTTTCTGTCTAGTATCTGACAAAGACTTCAAACAAAACACAGCCAGGAGATTTTAAAGAAGTGGTTCCATTTTGATTGAGGGAACAAGCCATCCAGAAGACCTTAGGATTTTCCGCACACATCTGTGCTGAGTTTCATATCAAGTACCCTAATAAATACTAGTAGTTACAGAATTGCAGCTTACCCTAACACAGTAGTCATGGGTGATTTCCACACCCCACTCTCTTCAATAGGTCATCCCCACAAACCAAAGAGGGAGATGTTGCAGTTAAGTGACATCACAGATTAGACAGACTTAACAGATACCTAAAGAGTACTCTATCCAAACACTGCTGGACACCTATAGAGTATATTCCATCCAAACACTGCTGGACAACTATAGAGTATATTCCATGCAAACCCTGCTGGACACCTATAGAGTATATTCCATCCAAACACTGCTGGACACCTATAGTGTATATTCCATCCAAACACTGCTGGACACCTATAGAGTACTCCATCCAAACACTGCTGGACACACAGACGGTGGAACTTTCTTTCCCTGTTTTTCTAAACAGGGTTTCTTTATATAGCTCTGGATATCCTGGAACTTGCTCTGTAGACCAGGCTGGCCTCAAACTCAGAATCTCCTGCCTCTGCCTCCCGAGTGCTGGGATTAAAGGCGTGTACCATCACTGCCTGGTCCAGGCTAGCTTTAAAATCATGATCCTCCTACCTCTCTTTCTTTCTTTTGAGGCAGCGTCTCCCTACATAGACCAGCCTGACCTGGAACTCACAAAGATCAGCCTACCTCTGCCTCCTGAGTCCTGGGACTAAAGGCATGCGCCACCATTCCCAGTCTGCCCCTGGCTCTTGAATTCTGATATTACATATGGGAGCCACCTTGCCCAACTCTGTCCACATTTCCCTCTCCACCCCTTTCGTCTCAGTCCATTGGCCAAACTGAGCCAAGGGGTCTGGAAGGGCTAGTGTGTTGCTCCCACTGCTCAGCAGTGCCCATGGCAGAGTCCTCTGGAATCCAACCAAACGTGAATCCCGTCCCGCTGCTGTGTTCAGAGAGCTGGGACAGGATCCACACAGGCAGCAAGAGTGTCAGATAGTCCTAGCCGTGGGAAGCTTTACAGAGGTGCATAGATGGTGCAGATGTGGAGACAAGATCTGTTCCTGGCAGGTGGGAGAGATGCCTGGCTTGCTGAAGCCCCTCGCCCCCGGCTAACAGTATTTTTGATAACAACTCAGCATGCAGGCCTGGCTTCCAGCTCCCCAAGGGGAACTCGCAGTTAGAGAGGAGCCCGAAGCTATGGTGATTCCGGGCCTAGATAAAAGTTAGCAAGTAGGGGTCATTTTCATTAGAAACAATGTTGTCTAGTAACATAGTTGACACATACCATCTTATCTGTTTCCAGGAAGGCACAGTTAGAAAAAACAAAAGGCAGGTCCTCAGGAAAAAGGGGAAAAATGTGAGACTTCATCCTGAAACCTAGACTTGGAAAGAGACAATGGGCAGGTGGGTTTAGCGAGGGGTTCCATCAGCGCCCCCACCCCATCCCTCCCTCTGACTGAGTCCAGGAGTTCAGCGAAGTGAGTAGTTGTGTTGTTTATTTGGTTTGGTTTTCTTGAAACAAATTTCTCTCTAGCCCAGGCAGACTCAAGGCACTGCTGTCTAGCCTTCTGGGATCACAAGCACGTGCCACCATGTTTGACTCAGTTTTTGTTTTTGTTTTTTGTGAGACAGACTCTCGTGTGTCCAGGCTAGCCTTAAACTCCATTATGTAGACCTTCAGTCCCTGATTCTCCTACTTCTGCCTCCCAAATTGTGGAATTCCAGGTGTGTGACACCAAGGCTTGCCTTTTTTTTTTTAAGATTTTTTTTTTTTTTTGGAGGGGAATGGTGGCACATGCTTTTAATCCCAGCACTTGGGAGGCAGAGGTGGACAGGTCTCTGTGAGTTTGGGGCCAGCCTGGTCTACATAATGAGTTACAGCACAGCCAGGGCTATGTAGAAAGATCCTGTCTCAAAAAAGACAATTTCACTATGTTGGCCAGACTGGCCTTGAATTTGTAGCAATCCTCCTGCCTCAGCTTCTGGAGTGCTAGGATTACAGATGTGAGCCACTGTGCCTGGCTGTAAACTAAGGTACAGTGACTAGAAACAGATTCATAGTTACATGAATAATCCATACAGACAGAGTTGGCTGTGGCTGGGGAGAAATATTGCAAGTAGACTGAAAGAAACTTCTGGGCATGATGGAGATACCCATTCTCTTGCTTGTGGTGATAATTTTAGGGCCTCATGCATGCACATGTAAAAACTGTATGATTTAAGTATGTGCAACTTGTGTCCCCCCCCCCCCCCAGAGTTTCTCTATGTAGCTGTCCTGGAACTCACTTTGTAGACTAGGCTGGCCTCAAACTCACAAAGATCCGTCGTCCTCTACCTCTGAGGCAGGGTTTTTAATGCAACCTGGCTTCGAATTCACTATGTAGTAAGGGTGGCCTTGAACTTGCAATCCTTCTGCCTTGACCTTCTGAGCACAGAAAGTGCAAGCTATTGAACGCCCATCTCTCCGTAAAGCTGTTAAGACTAAAATAGAGATTAAGGAACATTGAGGTCGTATGCACTGTTGTAAACGACCAAGTTTCACCATTTAGTAAAAGCACATGGTTCTGCTGGGTGCAACGCACAAGGTAGAATGGTGGCTGGCAGCATGCGACCGACTTCAGGTTCTGGCACGTCTTGGATTTGCCATCTTAACTGAGTTCCTTTAACTTCCTACTTTCACTGTCTCAATCAAGGAGGGGATTCAATAACATAATAGTCATCACAGAACCAGCGGTGAGTGGAGGTACACTGTTCAGCGCTGAGTTGTGGGGAGTCATTGCTGGGATCCCGCAAAGGTAGGTGGAAGGAGGGCAGCAGAGTGCCGCGTGGGTGGCCGGGAGCTCCAGAGGGCTGGGACAGAAGTGTCAAAGTGAAGTCCACGACTTGTGAAGGGTGAGGCGGCTCAACAGGTCATCCACATGGCCACCAAACACCCCAGCAGTACCATTTCTAGGACTTTGAGCGCATGCGTGCAGGAGATGTAGATGTGCGAGGGAGAAGCTCGGCTCCAGGCTTTGTGGGCGTTGCCAGGCAACGAGCACCTCACGCAGTTCCTGCTTTGGTGTGGGTGCCTGGGTGCCTGACTCAGCGAGTGAACTGGAGTTTGCAGTGTAGTTACTAGGCCCTAGGATTATTTGCTCTTACTCTCTGCAGAAAGGGAGGCAGAGTGTCACTCGGGCAGACTGGCATGATTCTTTCCTGGTCCCCGGCTCACTTAGGACTGAGCCTCCAAGTCACATCAGGTGTGGGGCCTTCTCCTAGGACTTCGTCCTTCCTGTGTGGAGGTGTGGGTTTCAGCCAGTGCTGCAAAAACAGATGCAACCCTGGGGTGGTTTGATTGTTTCTAGGTGAATTTTCTGTTTAAAACAATTGTTTCTTCCTGAATAAGCGAAGGGTAGCACACTTTAAAAACCATTCCTGATTTCCAGGGAGAGGGTGCAGTGATGTGGGAGAGATCCACAACCACCCACTGCAGCTCCGGCTACAGAGGACTCAGACTCCTCTGGTCTCTGGAGCACCTGGAGTCACCTGCACATACATACAAACACTCCCACGTACACATAGTTCAAAATCATAAACATACATCTTTAAATTTTCCTGCTGGGTGTGATGGCACACACTGTAATCTCAGCACTCTGGAGATGGGGGCAAAAGCAGGAGTTCAAGGTTATCTTCGCCTACATAACAAGTTCCAGGCCAGCCTGGGCTACGTGGACCCAGTCTCCAACAAACACACAGACAGACAAGCATCCCCATCAGTAGATGAAAGAGTTTTTGTATCAGAGCCTCACTGTATAGCCCTGGCTGGGCTGGAATCCAAAGACCTGCCTGACTGCCTTCAGAGTGTTGGAAATAAAGGCATCCAGATGCCCAGATGAACATTCTTTGAAATAGATGGCTTATTTTAAGAATTATGTGTGCGATGGGGGCGGGGCATGCCGTGGTGTGGCTGTAGAGGTCAGAGGACAACTTTGTGGTGTTGCTTCTCTCTCCTTCCACTTTTGTGGGTTCCAGGGGGACTCACGATTAAGACCGTGGAGAAAAGTGGGTCTGTCCGATGAGCCTCTCATCAGCCAGTTGGATCTTTCTTTTGGTGTGACTAATGTTGCTGTAAGCATCCTTTTCCTGTTGGATGCTCACCAAGGAGTAGGACTGTTGGGTTGTAATTGTTGGGTATGGTGTATCTAGTTATCATCGATATAAATGTGTTTTCTGGTTTTTATTTTATCTGTCTGTCTGTCTATCATTGAGTGCCTCACTAGGTAACCCTGGCTGGCCTCAAACTCAATGATGTAGACCAAGCTGGTGTGAGCTCACAGGGCTCTGCCTTCTTTTGCCTCTCCAGTGCTGGGATTAAAAGAGTGAACCACCACAGCTGGCCCTTGAGAGTGACCCTTCCCTGGAGCTCCTGCCTCTTCCTGTCCAGTGCTGCAATCACCGGGGGTTTCACAGCAGCCGTTCTATGTGGTGTCGGGGATGGAACCCAGGGCCTCACACAGGCTAAGTGAGCACCCTACCAACTGAGCTGCATCTGAAGCCACAGTATACCAAGACTTCGATCCTGGGTCACCTTGCCCAATCAGTATTACTTTTTTGTTGCTTTATTTTGAGATAGGGTTCTTCTGTAGTTTTGGTGACTGTCCTGGATCTCGTTCTGTAAACCAGGCTGACCTTAAACTCACAGAGGTCCACCTGCCTCTGTCTCCTGAGTGCTGGGATTAAAGGTGTGCACCACCACCGCCCAGCTAGTATTACTTTTTTTTTTTTTTTAAAAATAATGAATTCGGGAGAAACAATGTTGAGTGATGTGTAATAAAATAAACGTGGGGGTGGGGGTGCTGCTGGAGCACACCTTTTATCCCATCACTCAGGAGGCAGAAACAGGTGGATCTCTGAGTTTGAGGCCAGCCTGATCTATACAGAGAAACCCCGACTTGAAAAACCAATCAATAAATACAAAAATAAAGTAAAAGATGCAAAAATATATATTTAATTGGCAGCTAGTTTAAGCTGTTCAGAGCCCGAATGCACGTGAAGGCAAGGTAGATCCGCTAATGTAATGGAAATGGGGCTGGGTGGGTGCCAGGAGTGCTGTTATAGTTGATGCTGTTTGGGCTTACCTAAAAGAACTGTTTGGAGATTAAACCAACAGTGCGTGGAGACTCCTTAGAAGTCAAGGCAGAAGAGACACTCCCCAGAAGTATTAGCTTCTTTTCTTCGAAAAGGATTTTCTTTAGATACATTATTGTATCTGTTACAAATTGTAATATCTGTTACAATTTTTAGACAGTTCTAGAAAGTAGAAGTTTGCTATGTATGAAGATATACACATATAATTCCAGAACTCTGAAATCTGAGGTAAGAGGATTGTGCATTTGAGGCTAAATTAAACAGTGACACCTTGTCTCAAAGAGTTAAAGGACTCAGTGGTTGAGCACGGGCTGTTCTTCCAGAGGACCAGGGTTTGATTCCCAGCACCCCATGATGGTTCACAAGCATCTGAAACTCCAGTCCCGGGGATCCAATGCCATCTTCTGGCCACTGTGGGTACAGCCACACAAGTGGTGCACAGACATATGTGCAGATAGAACGCCCATGGGCACAAAATAGTAATAAAATAATAAAAGACTTGAGCCTGAATCTGCTTTCAAGGACGGTTTGAGCCAACCACAGACTCGGAGTGGGTGAGCATGGGATGGTTGGTGGTAATTGCCCTCTTGACAAGATCATCACATGTATTCCATATCTGTGAAACATATGGGAATTTCTAATTTTCACTAAATTTTGTAGCTGTTAAGATTAACTAGAGATTTTCTTCCTCCCCGGCTCCCAGTATTGGAAGTGGAACCTAGGGTCTTGTGTATGCCAGAACTATATCTCCAAGCCCCAATCTTCTTTCTTACCCCTCTAATTTTGATACAAAGTCTCCCTAAATTGCCCAGCCTGGCTTTGAACTTGCTCTGTCGCCCACAAAGGGTGCTTTAAATAGTAAAGATTTGTTTCAGGTTCCACTGAGAGATGTGCTGATAGACTACAAGTAACGCCAGTCACTCACATCGGGGGAGCCGGGATAGGAGACCCAGCAGCAACCCCTACTCCACAGGATCTAGGATCACTCGAGAGATGAGCCTTTTTGTATGCCTGTGGGGGGATTATCTTGATTACATTAAATGATGTGGGAAGACCCATCTTAATTGTGGGTGAGCTCTTCCCCTGGCCAGGGATCCTGGACTGCATACAATGGAGAAAGTCAAGAGAATAAGCTGAGCAGTGGGCATTCGTCCTGCTCTGCTTCCTGAGTGCGGACACAATCTTATTAGCTGCTCCAAGCGCCGGTGGTCTTCACTTCCTTACCACAATGGGCTGTACACTGTCTGTGAGCTCAAATAACTACTTTCGCCATAAATAGGAAAAACTGAGGTGTTATTTTATTTTCTTTCTTTTGAAAGAAATTATTTATAGTTTATGTATGAGTGCTCTGCATGTGCTCCTGCACACCAGAAGAGGGCATCAGATCCTATTATAGATGGTCGTGAGCTACCATGTGGTTGTTGGCAATTGAACTCAGGACCTCTGGAAGAACAGCCAGTGCCCTTAACCCCTGAGCCATCTCTCCAGCCCATATCTTATTTTCGAATTAAATTATTTTATTTTCTGTATATGAGTGGTTTGCTTGAATGTATATCACATGCTTGCAGTGCCTGTGGAGGCCAGAAGAGGGCTTTGGATCTTCTGGGACTGAAGTTACAGATCATTTTGAGCCCTGTGGATGCTGGGAATTGAACCCCAGTTATCTGGAATAGCCAGTGTTCCCAACCACTGAGGTATTATTTAAATTTCTTTCCCAAGAAGCTTTTCTGTAGAAGGCTTTGGTGAGGACCAGGGAGCCTACACAGACTTCCCCAGTTTATAGTACTTGGAGGAGGAGAAACAACTGGCCACGGCGGCACCGACCTTCAGTCCCAGAGCTTGGGAAGAGAGGCAGATCTGAGTTTAAGGCCAGCCTAGTTTATGTAGCTAGTACCAGGTCAGCCAGGCTACACAGTGAGACCTTGTCTTAGAGAAAAAACAATGGAAATGAGTTATTGTCATTACACGGCACCACCACCTTGACAGTCTTCCTTCTGTGGTCCTTGCCTTAAAGGATGAAGCCATAAAAGCTGATGAATGTGGGCCAGGCTGAGGTCAAGCACAGCAGTAATGTACCTACAGACCCAGTACCTGAGAGGCTCAAGTGACAGATTCTCAATTTAAGACCAGCCTGAGGAACAGTGTGAGACTTTGTCTCAAAAACTTGCAGGTCAATATATGCATAATCGGTCTTTAAAATTATATTTTTATATATTTTTTATTATATCACACACACACACACACACACACACACACACACACACACACACACGCATGCACGCACGCACAACCCACTGAGCCATCTCTCTGGCCTCATTGAATCTTTGTCTCAGCTGTAAAGAGATGGCCACAGCCATCAGAGCCAAAGAAAAGAGATGCAAAGGGACTGGAAAACCTGAAACCGGAGGAGCCCGCAGGATGGAAGCTCCTGGCGGGGCTGGGGAGAGGGTGGGAGACGGCATCAACGGCTTTGAAGGGAGCTCACTGATTTCATAACATTTAGCAAACAGACCCTACTGGTGCAATGTGATGTGGTCTGAGGGAGGCAAGGTCCCGCAGGCTTGTCCCGTGGGCACTGAGTGTGTACAGGCTGGTCTTAGACTCATGAGGAGGGGGGACTTGAGTGTGTTAGAGCTACAGTATGGATCCTGAATGTTTCTCTAAAGGTGCCTGCTTTGTTCTCAGTTGGATGCTGTTGGGAGGTACTGTAGGCTTTAGGAGGCGTGGCTTTCGGGGAGGAAGTTGGGTCATGGGGAGTGGTAGAATTCCTAGCCACTCCCCCATGACCATGCATGTGCTGGCAAGAGGCTTAGTCATCCCAGGGCCTTATGTCCTACGCAATTTGCATGCAGCATGATCATGTAATCCATGCGCATGAGTGGTGTAGCTACTGCATATGCGCATGTGCGGAGGTGGGGGGGGGATCTATAAAAGCGGGTCACACATACCCCTCCTCCATCCTCATTCCCATAGGCCTAAGCACCCCTTTTGTCCCCTTCTCCTAATAAACTCTTACAGTGGGTTTTGTTGTACCTTTTCTTGCACGGTCAACAGCGCTGCATAATAAAGAACAGAGTGTGTCCTTGAAGGAGACATGGGGCTCTTCTTGGTCTCTCTGGCTTTCTGGTTGTCATGAGATGAATAACCTCCTTTGGACTGCGTTCTTGCTAGGATGGCTACCACAGGCCCAAAGCTTTAGGCCCTTGGGTGACTCATTTGCCTATAAGAATCTGGTGCTGATGTTAAATGACATCTTCCACAGCTGACCTCACTCTTTCCTGCCATTTGCTAAGCCAGCTCTTTAGCAAAATGCTTACTTCAGGTGTTTTGTTTTGTTTTGTTTGTGACCCTTAGTGCTTTTATAATTTTACCTCATTTTCCAAGGGCTACTTCATATTCATCTTCTATCTTTGCCAAAGACTTTTCTACTTAGCTTCAAATACTTTTCTTTTTTGTTTTCTTTCTTTCTTTCTTTCTTTCTTTCTTTCTTTCTTTCTTTCTTTCTTTCTTTCTTTCTTTCTTTCTTTCTCTCTCTCTCTCTCTCTCTCTCTCTCTCCCTCCCTCCCTCCCTCCCTCCCTCCCTCCCTCCCTCCCTCCCTCCCTCTTTCTTTCTTTCTTTCTTTCTTTCTTTCTTTCTTTCTTTCTTTCTTTCTTTCTTTCTTTCTTTCTTTCTTTCTTTCTTTCTTTCTTTCTTTCTTTCTTTTTTTGAGGCAAGGTTTCTCTATGCAGCCCTGACTGTCCTGGAACTAGCTCTGTGGAACAGGCTGGCCTCAAACTCAGAAATCCACCTGCCTCTGCCTCCTGAGTGCTGGGATTAAAGGTGTGCACCACCACTGCCCAGCTCAAATATTTCTTTTATATCAAGTAATTTGTTCATGCTTTTTGCTTTACCAGAAGACCAGAGTTTGTTTCCCAGAACCCACATCGGACACAGAGGCCTGGAACTACAGTTCCAGAGCAGCTGGTATTTATTATCTTCTGGTTTCTGTGGCCACACACACAAAACACAACACACATGTACAATATATACACCACACATGCCGGGCGGTGGTGGCGCACGCCTTTAATCCCAGCACTCGGGAGGCAGAGCCAGGCGGATCTCTGTGAGTTCGAGGCCAGCCTGGGCTACCAAGTGAGTTCCAGGAAAGGCGCAAAGCCACACAGAGAAACCCTGTCTCGAAAAACCAAAAAAAAAAAATAAAAAAAAATAAAAAAAAAAAATAAAAATAAAACACCACACACAGCACACACTCAGCATACACACCACACACCCTCAACATACACATCACACAGACCACACACCACATACACCACACACACAGCACACACATCATACACAAATAAAAATATTAATTAAAATTTTTATGTGTAGGGATGTTTTACCTGCATGTCTGTGTGTACACCATATATATGCCTAGTCTAGAAGAGGGCATTGGATCCTCTGGGACTGGAGTTACAGTTATGAGCCATCATGTATGTCCTGGAAATCAAACCTGGGTCCTCTGGAAGAGCATCCAGTACTTTTAACCATGGAGCCGTCCCTCCTACCTCTAAAAATCTTTTAAAAAGAGCAATCTATTTTTATGTACATAATGTTTCACCTGCGTGCATACAAGTTCACCAAGTTTGTGCCTGGTGCCACCAAGGCCAGACGGGAGCGTCAGATCCCCTGGAACTGGGGTTCTAGATGGTAGTGAATACCATGAGGATGCGGGAGTAGAACCCAGGTTCTCTTCAAGAGTCCAAGTACTCTTCACCATTGAGTCTTCTCTCCAGCTCTTAAAAGTCTTTTAAAAACAGCAGGGCAGTGGTGGCACACGCCTTTAATCCCAGCACTTGGGAGACAGGCAGAAAGATCTCTGAGTTGGAGGCCAGCCTAGGCTACAAAGTGAGTTCCAGGACAGCCAGGACTGTAACACAGAGAAACACTGTCTGGGAAAACAAAAAACAAACAAACAAACAAACAAATAAAAAAAACCTCAAACAAACAAACAAACACATACAACAAATTTTGCTACCTGGGAACTGGGGACCGGGCTCAGTTAGTAGAGTGCTTGCCTAACAAGTACAATGGCCTGCGTTTGAGCCCCCAACACTACATGAACTGGGCGCGTACATGGCTGTAATCCTGCACTCCGGAGGTAGAAAGAGAATGATTAGAGCTTTGAGGTCCTCCTCCGTGGCCTAGGTAGTGCTGGGCTGCCAGCTAGAACATATAAACCCTAACACACACAGAGACATTACTAGAAAGAATAGTTTATTAAAGTCTTGCTAGCTGGGCACAGTGCCACACATCTATACTCCCAGCTGTCTGGGAGGCTGAGACAGGAAGATTACTTGAGTCCATGAGTTTGAAACCAGCCTGAGCAACATAGCAAGACTCCCATATTGAAAGCAAGCAAGCAACATCTTGCAGACATCTGCACAAGACAGGTTCAAGGACACCAGTCAGAAATACTGGCAGCCTGAGACCTTCCAAAGTGTCCCTCCCGTCTCAGGCAAGCACTGTTGGAACTCAAATGGAATTTGCAAGCTTTCCTGTTAAATGAATCACTCTGTTACAAGGCCTCGCTTGCCACACAGATTTCCCTCAGCGCGTTTTCTGAAGATAACTTATAATTTAGCAAGCAAGCTGAAGGCGCTTGAAATGCTTTTACATAATAAATCAAAATGTTTGAGCAGGTGGTTATGAACAGAGATGCAGTTTTCTCTGAGCGCTGCGTGAGATGTTTGCCGTTCACTGACTAAGAACAGCAGCTCAGGCTTGGGGATATAGCTCAGTGCTAGAGAAGAGAGCTCCATCTCGCTGGGCATGAGGACACAAGCTTGCAATCTCAGAATGCAGGAGGCAGAGACAGGAAGATTATGAGCTTGTAAGCCTGAGTTACATAATGAGAACCTACCCCCAGTATCACACGGTCTTTCTGAAATTCCAATCAAAAATAGCGAGACTAGTTACTGGGTAACTCGACCGACCTGACCTTGAGGTCCACATGCAAACACTCTTGGCTGCAGACCAATTTCAAGGGTTGGGGGAGCCGTAGATGTAAGGGAATATACTGGGAGGTGTATATGGGCTTCCTTTTTTCAAAAGAACATAAAAGTACAGGGAGCATGGATCAAAGAACTTAAGACAAAGCAATTTCCCCCCAGTAGTGGGATTGAACCCAGGGCCTTGTGCATGTTAGGCAAGCACTCTACCACTGAGCCACATCCACAGCCTTGTTTATGATTAGGTCTTCCTATGTAGCCTGCCTTGGCCTTGAACTTGTGATCCTCTTGCATCTAACCCCTAATGCTGAGGTTACAGGTGTGCGTCACAATGCCCAGATAACATTTAACTTTGAACTACTTTTAGACTTTGAGGAAAGTTGTGAGTATGCTTAGAAATAGGAAAATGGTCCCACAGTGATTTATCCTTGCCTCCAATCTCAAGTTCAAGGCCAGCTTAGGAAACTCAGCAAGAGTCTGTCTCAAAACAAAAAGTAAAAATGGAAAAAAAAAAAAAAGCTGGGGGCTGATGGGATGGTTTGGTGAGTAGAGGCGGCAGCTAGTTCTGACCCCAGCTCCAAGCCGATGTCCTGCCACTGTGAGAACGGTAAATGCCTCCCACAGACTCACCGATATGACCACTTGGTCCCCAGTTGGTGATGCTGTTGGGGAGGTTGTGAGGCTTCCTGGAGGAGGCACAGCCTTCCTGGAGGAGGTCCATCACTGGGGTGGGTTGTGAGCGTGGATAGCCAGCCTTGCCACACTTCAGCTTACTCTCTCTGCTTGCTGTGTGGTTGAAGAAACAACTTTTCAGCCTTCTGCTCCAGCCCCTGCACCCTGCCCGCGGTGTTACTATGGACTCCAACCCCCAGAACTGTAAGCCAAACAAGCTTCCTTAAGTTCCTTCCTGTCACGGCCACAGGAAAGCGATGAATACAGTATGCTTTATGACTATGTAGCCCAGGCTGGCTTCTAACTTGCCGTCCTCTGCCTCTGTCTCCCAAGTGCTGGCATTACAGGTATATGCCACCATGTTCACTCTCAATAAATAGAGTTTTAGGAGATGAGTTTTAAGTAGCTTTAATATGGTAGAATTTCATTTATGTTTCTATTCATTTTTCTAGCTTACAATGTTTTGGGTGATGGAATTAAATAATTTTCTTTTGCATCAAGGGCTCATGCCTTTTATACCTTTCTCTGCCCACACATCACTTTCTAGGATTAAAGGCATGTGTGCTTCCCAATACTGGGATTAAAGGTATATGCCACCACTGCCTGACCTCTATATCTAATCTAGTGGCTGGCTCTGTCCTCTGATCCTCTGACAAGTTTATTAGGGTATACAATATATCACCACACTGGGGGTTAAAGGCATGTGCCACCAGCGCCCTTCAAGAAGCTTAGTAAAACATAGGTTTCTGGCCAGGCAGTGGTGGCACACATCTTTAATCCTAGCACTGGGGAGACAGAGGCAGGAAAAACTGAATTTGAGGCCATCCCGTTCTATAGAATGAGTTCCAGTACAGCCAGGACTACACAGAGAAACCCTGTCTCAAACAAACAAACACCCCATAGATTTCTATTGTTCCATTGCAGATCTGAAAATCAAAACCGTTGGGGGAGGGGCTGAAGAGTGACCTCAGCAGTTATGATTGCTCACTGCTCTTACAGAGGACCCAGATTCAGTGCCTAGTATCCATGTGAAGTGTCTCACAATTGCTTGTAAGTTACGGAAAGGAGCGCTTATTTTGGCTGATAGTTGGAAAGGAAAGGCATGAAGGAGCTTATGGCAGTGGGAACATGTAATGGTTTGTTTGCTCAGGTCTTGATGGATCAGGAAACAGTTCTGGCTGGAAGGTTGAAAGTGTGTGTGTGTGTGTGTGTGTGTGTGTGTGTGTGTGTGTGTGTGTGTGTGTGTGTAAGAGAGAAAGAGAGAGTTATATCCCTCAAGGTCCATCTGCCAGTAATATATTCCTCCAGCTACACTCCCCCTAAAGGTTTCACAGTCTCCCTAAAAGGACATTATCAGGTTGGGTGGTAGTGGCTCACTCCTTTAATCCCAGCACTCAGGAGGCAGAGGCAGGTGGATCTCTGTGAGTTCTAGGCCAGCCTGGTCTACAGAGTGAGTTCTAGGACAGCCAGGACTCTTTCACAGAGAAACACTGTCTTAAAAAACCAAGGGGAAAAAAAAAGGCACCATCAGTGAAAAGTCAGTGTTCAAGCAAATGAGCTTGTGAGACATTTCACGTCCAAACCATAACATAATGTAATGTGTTCTTGCATTGTTCCCAGATGGGCTGGAGAGACAGGGATGGTGTAGAGGACTGAACCTTCACGATGGATTCTGGGAGCTGCAGATCTGCTGCTGCATTTCCTGGCCATAGAGAATTGTAAGTAAAAGAATTTCCTTGGCATTAAATCATAGTTCTGGGGGCTTAGGAGTTAAGAGAACTTCTTGCAGAAGACTGCGTTCAGTTTCCAGCACCCACATCTGGCAGCTCACAATGATATGTAACTCCATCCCTAGGGGATCCAACGCCCTCTTCTGCTCTCTGTGGGCACTGCACTCATGTGGCAAACACACACACACACACACACACACACACACACACACACACACACACGCAAAATCTTAAATCATAGTTCTGACTGTAGTCTGCAATGTGGGACAAGATTTCACTTAGAAATTATTCATCTTGAAAGAGACCAGATTATTCACACAGCGGTTTGTTGTTCTGTACAAGAATAATTTTAGTGTGAGTAGCTAGACAACTGTCCATTTGAGAGCAGGGGCAGTGGGCAGTGCAGTGTAATTACTTTATGTGTGGAATGTTGATCACTTCTCCTTTCTCATGGCCGTGAAAGTGTCTCTATTGAGTATATATGATGTACAGATGCACAAGAACAGGCTTTATCAGTGTGCTGAGAGCATCAGGTCCTCAGAGTGACTAAGTTTCTCTGGATTCCTAGTTGAAAGAAGACAATCATGGATTTCTTTGATTATTTTTAATACTTATTTATTTAAAAAATTTGAAATTACACTTAAAAATTGTGTGTGTGAGAGTGTGTTTGCCACAGCACTCATCTGGAGGTCAGAGGATGATGTGTGGAGTCAGTTCTTTTCTTCCATCATGTGACTCTTAGGGGATCAAACTTAGGTCACTGGGCTTAGTGGCCTTTACCCAAGAGCTATGTCCCTGGTCCTATATATTTTAAGGTTTATTTTTGTTAATGTGTGTGTGTCCACATATGTGTATGTGGGTACTCAGGAGGCCACAACAAGACATGAATCCTCTAAAGTTGGGGTTACAGGGTGGTTGTGAGATGTTCATCATGGGTGCTAGGTACTAAAATTCAGGTACTCTGCAAGAGCAGCAAATATTCTTAATCACTGAGCCATCTCTTCAGCCCTTCCTTCCTTCCTTTTTTTTTTTTTTCTTGAGACAGAGCCTGGCTTGTGACCCAGCCTGGCTTTGAACTCACAGTAATCCTCTTGCCTCAGACTCCTGAGTACTGGAATTACAAGTGTATGCTGCCACACTCAGCCAGTGGGTTTCTCTCAGACGATTCCTCGACCTTTGCTGAATCTCGACAGGCCGCCCTCTTTCTCACTCGCAGTCACCAGAGTCACCCTGGAGCACGCGGACCTCCGTCCCGTGTGCATTGCACTTTCCTCCTCTTGCTTTGGATGCGCTTGGGTTCTAAGGTAACCCTGCATTTTGCACATCTCATCCCAATCTCTTTTCCTTTCTTAAAGCACGTTGCTCTTGTCTTTTCTTTTTTAAGTACCACCGAGGTCTCCCTGTCTATGGCTCATCCTCTCCGTGTGTGTATTTGCTAGAATATCATCATTTTGGGACTTGAAAAAGCTCTATCCCATGTTCTTCTCCAGCGACAGCTTCATTTTACTTTTCCACTCTCTGAGAAAGCTGGCATGCTCTTATTTTGGAGACAGTCTCACATCATAGCCCAGGTTGGCCTTGAACTTGCAATGTTCCCGCCTCAGCCTCCGGAGGGCTGGGATTACAGCCATGCTCTTTCATGTCTAGCTGCCATGTTCTTTCTGAATTTAATGTAGTTAGGTTTTTGACCCCTGGTAGTCATTTCTCAGGCTTTATCTTTCTTAGCCAGCCTACATTCTTTTCTTCTTCAGGCTTCAAACAAAACCTCAGCTTTGGGCTAACACCCGAAGGGACGACAGAGCTTGCCTCTCTTGCCTCCTCACTGTTTGAGCCTTCCAGCTCTCTTTGCTGCCATTTTTTATCTCCCTGGACCAAACATTAGAAGACTTGGGACACAGCCCTTGAGCCCCTCTGCAGCTCTGTAGCGTGATGGTCAGTCTCAACGATCAACTTGACTGAGTTGAGACATGCCTAAGACTTCTGGGGGTGTCTCTCAGGGCATTGCAGAGGCAGTTAACTAAGAAGAGAGAACATGCCCCGGATCCCTGAATGTGGACAGCACCATCTCATAGGCTGAGGGCCTTGATGGAACCGGAGGGGAAGAAGGAATCTCGCTAGCACAGACTTGCTCTCTCTTTGCTCGGCCACCATGAGGTGAGTAACTCCCCCCCTCCCCCCCTTATAGGGTTTTGCTGTGTAGCTTTGGAGCCTGTCCTGAAACTTGCTCTGTAGCCCAGGCTGGCCTTGAGCTCACAGAGATCGGCCTGCCTCTGCCTCCCTAGTTCTGGGATTAAAGGCGTGCGCCACCACTGCCTAGTGAGGTGAGAAACTTTTATCTGGGCAAATGTCCTGGGTTGTCTAAGAATGCAGTCTGAGCAAGCCATTGAGAGCAAGCCAGTAAGCAGTGTTCTTCACTGTCTCTGCTTCCGTCCCTGCCTCCAGGTTCCTGCTTGAGTTCCTAACCTGACTTCCCTCAGTGATGGACCGTGATTGGAATGTGCAAGCCAAATGAAATCTTTCCTCCCCAAGTTTGTTGTGGGCAATGTTCTATCTCAGTAACAGAGCCAAACTAGGACAGTCATGATGGAAAGAAAGGCTGAAGAGTCTTAAGGGGCTGTAGATGCAGAGACTGGCCAGACCTGAGGCAGCCAGGCCCCTCCCCCCAGAGATGGCTCAAAGCATTGCTTCTCAAAGGACCAGAGGCTGGTTCCCAGCACCCATGTTGGGTGGATCACAGTTGCCTGTAACTCTGGCTCCAGGGGATCTGATGCTATCTGGCCTTTGTGGCACACACACACACACACACACACACACACTCACACACACAAATAATAAAATAAATCTTTTAAACAGTAACAAGAAAGAATGGAAATGTTTAAAAATACATAGAACTGGGGGGTTGGGGGTTTAGCTCAGTGGTAGAGGCCCTGGATTCGATCCTCAGCTCCAGAAAAAAAAAACAAAAACATGGAACCTATGACTGCAGGACTGTGTAAGAAGTAACTGGGGAGAACTGTGGTAAACTGGATGGGCGATTGTGGACGGGGCAAATAACCGAGCAGGGTGAAGGGATTTGCACGCAGGGCCTCTGGGCCATGGCGGCATTAACAGGACTGCTGGAAGCCTAGTGTTGTCTTCCTCTGTTCAGAGCAGGGAAAACCACCCCACTTTAAAGACCCACGTGGTTTTCCCATTTCCTTCCTTCCTTGGTTCCACCCGGTCTTCCTCCTCCTCCATGGCACCATTAACCCCCGTGTCTGCAATCTTTGTTTCTCTCCCACTAACCTCTGACATAAAGTATTAATTTTTGGGATTTTTTCCCCCTTTCTTTGAAGTGCTCCTTCTGGCTACAAAAACTTCCAATTAAGTTTTTTAAATAAAAGATAGAAGTTAAAAGCAACCGCTGCCTCAGGTTAGAGGGATGAAAACTTGTAGTTGCTTGGAGCTGTACTTCAAAAAGAGAAAACTCAATTTTAAATGTGTGGAGGTTTAGTTGTGAAATACATGTGTTTCAGAAAATGAATCTGTGGATCCTATTGGCCTCAGAAGAGTAAAACTGCTCGTCATTTGTGCCGCTATATTTACCTGTAAGATATCCTTTCCCCAGCTAATGTTTTAAAAAGCATTTATTTTTATTTGTGATGTTTTGCCTGCATTTATGTCTGTGTACCACATGATTACAGTGGATTCCCTGGGACTGGAGTTACAGACAGTTATGAGCTGCCGTGTGGTTGCTGGGAATCGAACCCGGGTCCTCTAGAAGAGCAGCAGCCAATGCTCTTAACTGCTGAGCCATCTCTCTAGTCCTCTCACATATACTGTTTTTAAAGATTTATTTATTTATTATTGATGTGTATGTGTGTGAGGCTGTACGGGCTTATGTGGACCATGTATGTGTAAGTATTCATGGAGGTCAGAGGACACTGGATTCCTTGGAACTGGAGTCACAGATGGTTGTGCCCCGACTGATGTGGTGCTGGGAACCAAACTCAGGTCCTCTGCAAGAGCAGCCAGTGCTCCTACCTGGTGAGCCACCTCTCCAGCACCAAGATTCATCCATTTTTGAGAGATCTTGGAGATCAAACTAGGGTCTTGTATATCCTGGGAAACTGCTCGATTCTTGAGCTATATCCACCTGTGAGACTGTCGTCTTCGCTGTCCCAGGGAGGGTGCTGACGGGCCAGTGAGACATGGGCTGGGAGTGGATCCACCCCAGATAGAAGGCAGAGGCAGAGTTTCTTAGATTCACTGCAGTGGGTAGGGAGCAAATGGTAGCGAGAAACTGGCTGTAGTGTAACTTTTAACTTACGTGTGTGTGTGTGTGTGTGCGCGTGCGCGTGCGCTGGCACATACGTCAAGGCACCTGTGTGGAAGTTAAAGGACAGTTGTGGGAGTTTGTTCTTCCTTCTGCCACGTGGGTTTTGGAGATTAAACTCCAGTCTCCAGGATTTACAGCCAACACTCACACCACTGAGCTATCTTGATGGCCCCAAAGGGCTGCTTTTTTTTTTGTTTGTTTGTTTCTACCAGCAAAGTCAGGCACTGTTTCAATGCCATGGTGTCCTTGAACAATTGCAGTTGGGGCTGATGTGGCTAACAACAGCCTGCCCTTGAGGCAATGATAGTCTTGTCTTGAGTCAGAATGGCTCGGCAGGGCCGCTTATCCTAAAGAGGTGTTTGCATTTTGGGCTCCTTACACTCACCTCTTTCTGAGGAGATAAGGGCCCTGCTTGGAGACAGGACTGGCTCTGCTCTGAGCTCAGCCTGCTGGGAGGCAATCGTAGCCTTGTCCTGAGGCTAAGAGGGCTGGCACAGCCTCCATCCCAGCATCCCACAATCTCTAGTCACTAAAGTCCTTTCATGAAGCTAGTATTTATATTCCTCTCACATACTACTTCATATATGCAAAAGAATATGTGCATGCACGTCAAATACCTTTTTTCATTTTGTCAAGTTCTCTTGTTCCTGGACCCTACTTACAATAGATGTTCCAAACAGAGAGCATGAAGTTCCTTTCTAAAAGTAAGATTTTATTTTTATTCATGTATAGGTATGTATGTGCACATTTGTGCAGGTGCCTGTAGAAGTCAGAAGAGGTTGAACTCACTATGTAGCTGAGGATGGCCTTGAACTCCTGATTCTCCAGATTCCACCTGCTGGGATTCTAGGCATGCACCATTACAGCTGGTTTATGTGGTACTGGGGGGTCAAACCCAGGGCTTTCTGCGTGCTAGGCAAACACTCTACCAATTGAGTACATCTCCTGCACATTTAGTTCTTAGATATTTTTTTGTTCTTATATTTTCTAAATTTGTCTAGGAAGATGGACTTTTTGATTAATTAATTTAAGATTTTGTGTGTGCATTTGTATAGAAATGCATGAGTGCAGGTGTGCATGTGCCGTTGAACTTGTGTGGAGATGGAAGGACAATTTTTCAGACATCGGTTCTCCATCTCCACCCTCTCGGTTCTACCACGGTGCTGTGTACTCCAGGACCTTGGCCTGGGAGCCTCTGGGTGACTCCATAGGAGTGCTGGGCTTACAGATAGGAGATACTGTGTGGCTTTGTGTGGGTTCTGGGGATTGAATTCAGGTCGCCAGGCTTTCAGCACAAGTGTCTTTACCTACTAGCCATCTCCTAGACCTAAGACAGATTATTTTTTAACAGCAATTACCTTTGTGTTTAAACTCCTGCCCTCTCCGAGAAGGGATTTGCTTGTGTGGCCCTGGCTATCCTGGAACTCACTCTGTAGACTAGGCTGACCTTGAACTCACAGAGATCCACCTGCCTCTGCCTCCTGAGTGCTGGGATTAAAGGCATGGTCACCACCACCCCTCAGTTACCATTCTTAAACAACCCAGGCCCGCCTGTCCGGTGGTGGCCCCGCCCACAGTGGGCGAAGCCTCCTACATCAACCAACAGTCAAGACAATTCCCCACAGATGCAGCCACAGGCCAGTCTGATGTGGGTGACACTAACTGAAACTCCCCCAGATGTCTCTGGCTGTACCAAGTTGACAGCTGACACTAAGTAGGACGTTCAGTTATCCTGCAGTCTGTTAGTATATTGTTTGGTGTGTTTTCAACCTTTTGGCTAGTGTTAGTTACTTGTCTATTACTTTGATGAAACACCATGACCAAGGTGACATATAGAAGGAGGAGTTTATTTGGGCAAATGTAACACCAAGTAGACAAGATTGGTTAAGAGAGGAACTATTAAAAGAGAAGGATTATAGCCTAGTGGTGGTGGTGCCTTTAATTCCAACACTTGGGAGGCAGAGGCAGGTGGATCTCTGTGAGTTCCAGGCCAGCCTGGTCTACAGAGCGAGTTCTAGAACAGCCAGGGCTACATAGAGAAACCCTGTCTTGAAAAAGCTGAGAGAGAGAGAGAGAGAGAGACAGAGACAGAGACAGAGACAGAGAGACATACACACACACACACACAGAGAGAGAGAGAGAGAGAGAGAGAGAGAGAGAGAGAGAGAGAGAGAGAGAGAGAGAGAGAGAGATTAAAAATAGAAACTTTGGAGTGGAAAATTATAGCAATGAATTTCAGCACAGCATCTCGTGGTAGCACTGAGCTGCAGGAGGGAGGATCAGCCAACTTGAAGGCATATCCAGGAAGAAGATGGCGCCTGAAGAAGGGGGAGGGAAGGGTAGAGAAAATAAATAAGGCCTTGGGGAAGTGTGACACACCCTCAAATCCATCCAAACAGGCAGAACAGGAGTGCTCTAAGGAGATGAGAGAGCAGACACAATTCCTTCCTTTGCTTTTTGTTTGGAGATAGTGTCTCATATAGCCCAGGCTGGCCCAGCATTCATTAACAATTGAGGCTGGCCTTGAATCCCTGGTCATCTTGACTCCATAGCCAAGTGATGGGATTACAGATATATGTCACTAAAGCTAACTCTTCATTTGCTGCTGCTCTCCTCTCCCCTCTCCTCCCTTCTCCCCCTTCCCCACCACCTTCTCTTCTTCTTCTTTGAGACAGTCTCAATATGTAGCCCAGGCTGGCCTAGAACTCACAGAGAGCCACCTACCTCCGCCTCCCTAGTGCCTGGCTTTCCTCAGCAGCTTCCATTGGCATTTTGGGCACAGCAGCGACTGCTCTGAGATGTTTGTCTGAGAATCTGCCTGTGTTGGTAGCACAGGCAGCCACTTGTCGCAAATGGTGGGGATTGCTCTGTTGCTTTTGATAGTCCCGGGATATAAGTCGGCTACACGTTCTGATCTAATTAAAATCAATAGTCTTTAAAGAGTAGTCTTGGAGGCCGGTCTTGGAGGTTTGGTCAGGCCTCAGCAGAATTCTTAGCTGCCTTTTCCCTGGTTCTCTTGACTGAAATTCCTACTGGTCTATAATTTGCTGTCTGAACTCGTGGCTGTCAGCCTCCTCTTAATTGTATAATATCAAAATGCTCATTGTTTCAACAACACACTTGGGTTTGAATTGCCCCACGCGTTTACTTCAGTTTTGAATAAAGCAGTCCTCTTGGGAAGGGGATTGGAGGCCTCTGTTTATGCCCTGCTTCTCTCTGCCAGGCATACCTTCTTATTGTTCTGAGACTGGGGAGGAGGGGGTGCAAACACTGGCCAGTCTTTATTTTGAGATGGGGTCTTGCTATGTAGACCAAGCTGGCATCAAATTCACTTGGTAGTCCGGACTGGCCTCAAAGTCATGATCTTTCTGCCTCTGTCTCCCAAATGCTGGGATTGCAGGCATGTGCTAGCAGGTAGCTAGCATGACCTGCTACTCTTGAGTGACATCACTGCTCTCTGAGGAGGCCATTGAAGAGAGGTGGCAGCTGCTGATAGCTTGCCATACCTCTTCTGTCATGGAGTTCGCTGTGAGCAAGTTGGGGCCAGGGTGATTTGTGCCTGATCCCCCCGCCCTTTCTTTCTCTCTCTTTCTCTGTTGTATATGGACTTGGTAGTGTGCATGTGTAATCAGAGGTGGAGGAGTTACACTCCCAGCCTCTGAGGGGTTGGCAGCACAGCATGGAGGTAGATGGGTCAGGAAAGCCCATCACTAAGAGAAGAAACTGGTGTCTGCACTGACTTGGCCTTTATAGACGATTTGGTTTTGAATCTCAACTCATGTTCAGGACTTACTGGCTCCCACCAGAGAGGAGCAGGCTTTGGGCACTGCAGAGGTGCCAGAGAGGAAGATGCCATGAACTGGGAAATGGTGGTGTATGAGTGGGGTGAGCTGAACCTAGAGAGGTGTGTAAAGGCCAGGTGGGAGCTTGGTATGTCAGGATGGTGGCAGGGACAGCAGTGCAGGCCATGTAGGCCTAGCCTAGTGCACAGAAGCCTGGCCACTGTTTCACTAATTGGTTAGGCTTTAGGGAAGTTCCTTTGCTTTTTTTTTTTAACTAAAAACTTTGAATTTATTTTACTTATTGTAGGAGACCAGCCCCCACACTTATTTACCTCAGGAACTCTTAAGAGACTTAGTTAGAAATAAAGAGTAAAGAAACAGAGAAAACACAAGATAGACTCGGGAGGGCCTAGATCCTTATCCACCGGCCCAGAACTTTATTCCAAAGGTCTGTTTATAACAATGCCAAGGGGTGGAGCAAAAGACCTCCCCCTTGCTAGTTACAGTCACCTGGTACCCAGGCCTGTGGTCCAATCAACCGCTTCTGCCGTCCTGCTGGGTACAGCCACCAGGAAACCTAGTGGGCTCCAACACCTTATTATTCGTGTGTGCCTGCGCAAATGTATGGGAATGCATGCACATGCTGAGTTTGGAAACCAACTTTCAGGGGTTAGCTCTCCTCTTCCTTTGTGGGCTCCAGGGATTGAACTCAGGTCATCATGATTACATGATGCCATCTCACTGATTCTCCATCCCCTTTAATTTTTGGGACAGGGTCTTACTATGTACCCAGGCTGGCCTTAATCCTATGACAACCTTCCTGGTTCGGTCAGTCTTCCAAACGCATGTACCACTGGACAAATCTTTCCTTTTAACTGATCTGTGATGGTGACCATGATGCTGACTGGAGAGGCTATGGGAGTGAGGCCAAGCCTACCATGGATACCTGAAGCCAACACAGTTTTAAGATGTATTCAGTTCATTCTCAGTCCTAACAAGTCATGCTCAATAACTATTTTGTATTTCACATTATACCATGTGAAGGCTAGGGAGATGGTTCCATGGGGAAAGTGCCTGCTGTGGATCCCCAGCACCCACACTCAAACCTGAGCATCACCACACCCTTCCATAAATCAGTGCTGGACAAGCAAAGACAGGTGGGCAGATCCCCAGAAATCCATGGCCAACCAGCGTAGCCACACTGACGAGCTCCAGTTCTGTGAAAAGCAAGGTGGGCAGTGATTGAGGAAGACACCTGGGGTCAGTCTCTGGCCTCCACACACTAACGTGCACCCACAAACATGCACTCTTTCTAATTCATTTATTTGTAGTGGAGATTCCCCGATAGGAATTGGCTGAGACAGCGTGAAATAACGTGACTTTGGCCTTTCAGGCTCAGCAGGAAAAGAGCCCCCAATACAGGCTAGTAAAACCCGGTGGGGTTTTGTTTTCACAATTCTTGGCAGGTGAGAAACCTAAGTCCCTGAAGGTAAGGGTTTCTATCCCTTAAAAAGAGGAGCTTCTCTTCCCTTTCCGCTTTGTTAAAATACGGACCGACCTTAACACCAGAGGGCAGTATTTTATAGCACTTGCTACAACATCCTTCTAGCCCTTGTCGTCTGATGGATTAATATGCGTTAGGTGTGTCTGCAGTTTACTCTTGTGCTGTTAAACCTGTCCTGGGACTCAGTGAGCCCAGAATTTCATGAGTGGCAGGCAAAGCAAAACCAACCAAAACAAAATAGAAATGATACATGCCCCCATCTCCCACTCACCCCTGGACCAACTGTTCTGTTTTATAAAGCTAAACCTCCCTGAACTGATTTTCACAATAAGTTGCACTGTTTGGGTTTTGTCGGGTTGTTAGGGATGGCGGCATTTCATACCACATAACTTTCCCTAGACCCAATCAAGCCTTGCCCAGTTAGGTATCTTAAAAGTCAAGGTTTATTTATTTACTTTTTTTTATGTGTATAGGTGTATGTTTGTGCATCCTGTGTATAGGTGTCTGTGTATAGGTGTGCAGAGCCAATGGAGGCCAGAAGAGGGCATCACATTCCCCGGAACTGGAGTTACAGATGGTTTACGTGTAGCTAACACACTTGGTTTAGCTTTAGGGATAGTCAGAAATGGAGAGTTTTGTTTCAGAAAAGTACCCTGGTCTTAACAAGAAGAAAATATGCTGTAGTTGCTGCGGCTGTGTGTGATGCTGGGATTGAACCCAGGGACTTGCATATTTTAGGCAGGGACTCTACCCCTGAGCCACACCCCCAGCCCCTCACTGGGGATTCTAGGCAGGGGCTCTACCCCTGAGCCACACCCCCAGCCCCTCACTGGGGATTCTAGGCAGGGCCTCTACCACTGAGCCACACCCCAGCTCCTCACTGGGGTATTCTAGGCAGGGGCTCTACCACTGAGCCACACCCCCAGCCCCTCACTGGGGGATTCTAGGCAGGGGCTCTACCACTGAGCCACACCCCCAGCCCCTCACTGGGGGGTTCTAGGCAGGGGCTCTACCACTGAGTCACACCCCAGCCCCTCACTGGGGGATTCTAGGCAAGTGCTTTGCTCCTGAGCTACACACCAACTGAGAATGGACCTTTTATCCAGAAAAATGTCATGAGAGTTATCGAGTGCACATTTATACATTTTGTAGTTTATAAACTATAGATAGCATGAAGGACTTTTTCAAACTTAAAATTTTTTATTTATCTTTCATTATGTGTATGGGTGTTTTGCCTGTTTGGATGCCTGTGCATCTTGTGCGTGCTGTGCTTGCAGAGGCCAGAAGAGGGCTCTGTAAGCCCACATGCCCATGGAAATCCTTAAAAAGCGGGTCACAGACTCCTCCCTTCTCTTCTGCTCTCTCCTCCTCCCCCTATCTCTCTCTTCCTGCACATGTCTTTCACAGGCCTAGTCACTCTCTTCTGTCCCCCACCTCCCAATAAAGCTCTGATACTGGGTTTTGTGCTTTATTTTATTTATTTATTTATTTATTTATTTATTTATTTATTTATTTATTTTGGTTTTTCGAGACAGGGTTTCTCTGTGTAGATTTGCGCCTTTCCTGGAACTCACTTGGTAGCCCAGGCTGGCCTTGAACTCACAAAGATCCGCCTGCCTCTGCCTCCCAAGTGCTGGGATTAAAGGCGTGCGCCACCACCGCCTGGCGGGTTTTGTGCTTTATGACCTTTCTTGCATGCTAACAAGCGCCGTGTTTAAAACAATATCTGAGCATCTCTCCTGCCCGCAGGAAGGATGTTTTAGTACACTACGTTAAGTTACCCGTCTGTTTCTGTGTGCTAGAAAGTTCCATTTGATAAAGTCATATACTAGTGCCTGTTTATGTGGAACAATGTGATATTTCAATACATGTGCACAGTGTGTTCTGACGTATGAGGCTTTCACCTCCTTATCATTACTTTATGTTTGGGCCCTCCAGCACCTCTATGTAGTGACTCATAAAACACGTAACAGCTTGTAGTTACATTGCTAACCTTTAAAATTTAATCAGAACAAGCCAGACATAGTGTCGAACACCTTTAATACACTCTTGGGAGGCAAAGGTTTATGGATCTCTGTGAGTTCAAGGCCAGCCTGGTCTACAGAGTTCCAGGACAGCCAGGGCTACATCGTGAGATCCTGTCTCTTACCAAACAAAATTTAAGCAGAACAGAAAGTTAGCTACTGAGAATTCTCAGCCACTCCAACCCCAGTGCAGTGAGCTGCCCTGAAATCCTGTTGGGCTGACTGCCTGTCTCTGAACCCCGAGTTCCCTTCTGCCCCTCTTTGGCCTGACCTGAGTTGGTTCCAAATACCTTGGTAGAATAATTACTTTAGAATGAAAACCATATTAGATCATGTTGTGCCCCAACCCTAAGACATGTGGAAAGACAGGTGCCATGCTCTAAAGATATTCAAGAAGTCAGGGGGGGAGAGACAGAACTGTCATTATTTATGCACCTAATATGTGTCCCAGTCATCCTGAGCCCATTGAGAATTGCACCTGAGTCTTGAGTTTACTTTCGTTTGAGTAGAGTTAAGAAATAGCCCTACAACTTCTACAACATTTAGATTTTTTTCTTCCATTGCAATATCGTACGAAAACAGATCCAGTTTTATTTTCATTTGTTGTATTGATTGACTAATAAACGCTTTTTAAGGTTTACTATATGTTTATTTTATGTGTGAGAGTGTTTAGCCTGAATGTATGTTAAGTGCATTATGTGTGTGCAATTCCTGAAGAGGCCAGATGAGGGCATCAGATCTCTTGGAATTGAAGTTACAAATGTTGTGAGCTGCCAATGAGCATTTGTCAAAAACACATTTAAAAAAATTATTATGTATACAGTGTTCTGCCTACATGTATGCCTGCAGGCCAGGAGAGGGCACCAGATCTCATTACAGATGGTTGTGAGACACCATGTGGTTGCTGGGAATTGAACTAAAGTCATCTGGAAGAACAGCCAATGCTCTTAACCTCTGAGCCATCTCTCCAGGCCGTGAAAATCACATTTAACCTAAGAAATTTCTAAAACTTCTTTCAAGACTCAGAGAACTTCCAGGTGGTGGTGGCACATGCTTTTGATCCCAGCACTCAAGAGGCAGAGGCATGTGAATCTCTGAGTTCAAGCCCACCCTGATCTACAGAGCAAGTTTCAGGACAGCCAGGGCTTTTGTAAAAAGCTTTTTGTTTCTCTTTGTGAGAAACCTTGTCTCAAAACAAAACAAAACAAAATACAAAAAACAAAACAAACAAAAAACCAAACAAAACAAAAAACTACTCAGAGAACTTTGCTAAAAAGGGTTAGGTAGATTTGTAGGCTCTGTTGGTATATTGTAGCCTTTTGTGTTTGTATACTGTGTGTGTGTGTGTGTGTGTGTGTGTGTGTGTGTGTGTGTGTGTGTGTGTGTATGCATGCATGTATGCCTGTGCACTTGTGTATATGTGGATGTAAGTGCACACATACCCTGGCATGTGTGTGTTGTAGGTATTCATTCCACCAATAGCTTTGGACTACCAGCCTTAGGGCGTGGCCTCTTGGCAGGTTACCTGACTGTTTAAAATCTGAGGAGGGGGTTCACAGTTGCTCTCTTATCTTGGGGTGATTGGAGACCGGCAGGCCAGATCTATTCGCTCCTGGGCAGAACAGAGGACAATGACAACTGTTTACTTGGTTCTGTATCCATGAGGATATTTCCCCCCATTTCATATCTTAATAAATCCTTGATACCCCTTAAACAGACTCCTGTGGGTTTCGCATAACAAGTGGCACCCAATGTGGAAAAGAAAAAAGGGGAACAGGTAGGATAGGATAATGAGGTAGACTATTGTATCTACTTGTAAACTAATTTACTAACTATCAGCTTTAGACAATTTGCTGGTATGGATTCCTGTATATTGATACAAATGTAAATTTTTTTTTCTACTTTTGTTTCAGATAATTTGTATATTGATATACATTTGAAACTATATTGTCATATTGTACATATGTTCCTACTTTTTAAAATATTTTTGTATATTGATACAAATGTAAAATTATATTTGTCATACTGTGTGTTTGTTCTACCTCTGTTTAGGATATTTTGTATATTGATACTAATTAAGGATACTGTTGTCATATTGCACTATACATTTCTACCTCTGATTAAAATGTTTTTGCATATTGTTACAAATTTGAGGTCATTGTCCTTATACTGTACATCTATCTACAGATTGTTTATTTCTATAATGTGAAGCTTTAGTCTTTAAGTTATTTAGGTTGATAAAAATTGGGGCAGTAGTGGCGCACGCCTTTAATCCCAGCACTTGGGAGGCAGAGGTAGGCGGATATCTGTGAGTTCAAGGCCAGCCTGGTCTACAAAACCAGTTCCAGGACAGGCTCTAAAGCTACACAGAGAAACCCTGTCTCAAAAAAACAAACAAACAAACAAAAACCCAAGCCCTTCACTTGTGCAGCAAGGGCTGTTCTACATTCAGCCATCTCCCTAGTGCTTTCCTTTTCTTTCTTTCTCCATCCTCCTCCCCTCTGACAAGGTCTATCATGTAGCCCTGGCTGTCTTGGAACTCCCAATGTAGACCAGGCTGGCCTCGAACTCACAGAGCTCCACCCGACTCTACCTCCTGAGGGCTGGGATTAAAATTATACAACACTATCCCTGGCCCCTATTTCTTTAAAACAAGGTCTCACTTAAGCAGCCTAGACTGTGCTTGATTTATCATCATGTAGCTAAGGCTAGGCTTGAACTCATGATCCTCCTGTGTTAGCATTTTATAACATTGATGGTAGGCTAACTTTGATCCCCATCCCTTTTGGAAGTGGTGGGGACTGAATGAGGGGCCTCTATTTTTTGTAAAGTTTGTTAAAATGATCTTTTAAAAATGATAGGTGTAGCTGGGCAGAGTTGGCACATGCCTTTAATTCCAGCATGCAGAAGGCTGAGGCAGGCGGATCTCTGTGAGTTCCAGGCTAGCCTGGGCTATGGAGTGAGTTCCAGGAAAGGTGCCAAAGCTACGCAAAAAAGCCTTGTCTTGAAAAACCAAAAAAAAAAAAAAAGACAGGTGTAGCCAGGTAGGGTGGTACAGCCTTTAATCCCTGCACTAGGGAGGCAGAGGCAGTTGGATCTCTGTGAGTTCGAGGCCAGCCTGGGCTACAGAGTGAACTACAGGACAGTCAGGGCTGCACAGAGAGACCCTGTCTTGACAAGCAGTTAGAGGAGGAAGGGCTGGAGGCCGCTGGCAGGGCACAGATTGTCATTCACATCGCAGCATTCAGGAAGAACAGGAAGTGGGGCCAGGCTATACAACCTTAAGGCCCGCCCCCACTGACATACTTCCTCTAGCATGTCTCCATCTTGAAAAGATTTTGTAGTCCTCCAAACAGGGCCACTAGCGGGTGAGCAATGCCCCTGAGACAGCTGGGAGCATTTCCTGTTTAAATCAACACCAGGCATCACTGGTAAAGCTGAGTAGGAGGATCACAAGTTCAAGGCTAGCCTAGGCAACATGAAAGCCTATCTTAAAATCCAACAACAAAACATGTTGGAAACTCAGAAAGCAGAGACAGGAGAATTTGGGGTTCAAGGCCAGCCTCGGCTATATAGCAAGCTATTGGTTTAGAAAAGAAAATCTGTTGGTTTCATTTGTGTGTGTTTAACACACTATTTCTTTTGTCAAGTAACTTTTAATTCCAGGTATCCCCCGAAGGACAGACATGCTCCCCCACCCCCGTAATTGGATGTTGTGCATGGTGACAGGATTGCCGTTTGCGTTCATTGTTTTCGTTCAGTAGCAGAATATGTTAGTTTAGTCGGGATTGTTAATTTCCCCTTGGGGAGAATCAAGTGCGGGGCACTGATTGAGAAATCAATGACTCCTTAGTGAGTCTGGTGAATTAACGGTCACACACATGTCAACCTTTTCTCCAAAGAGCATCGATTTTTCCTCAGGACCAGTGTGTCCATTCCCCTCCATCATTTTCTTCCTCTAAATTGTAATATACTGAGATATTGAAACAAATCCCAGAGACTGCACGCTACCTTTCCTTTCCTTTTTTTTTTTTTTTATGAAATAGCAGTCGGAATCACAGTGAACGCTCTTGTTTGCATATTTGTATTGCAACCCCTAACCTTTCCGGAGGGAGGACACACGGCTGTCTGCCTGCTCAGCCGGAGGGCCGGAGCATGGGGCTTCGGATTAAGCCCTGAATGCTGACTAGTTTTTCCCAGCCTTCCCAGCATGTGAAGATAGCGCTCATAGCTCCCAGGCAAACGGGGGCGTCCAAAGCCGAGCAAGAATTTTGAGCAATAGCTGTCTGATGTATAAATTTATTTTGCTCTTAGTGTTTTATTCTCGCTGGCTGCATTATTCTTTATTTTGACTTTCTTTGAAAATAGCTTCACGTTTGTTTGATGTTCTCACCACTGTGGGTAGAGTTTTGGTCAGTTCCTGTTGATTGTGGCAGTCTTGATTTTTTTTTTTTTTAAGTTCATTGTTGCTTATCATTTAAAGACTCAGATATTAACTACCCCCCCCCCCCCCCACACACACATACATAGTGACTTCCACATGAGTCTGTGTGGCCTTTCACTGAACACAGATCTGGGCCTGGCTGGAAGCTCTGCCAGGTGCCAGCTCAGGTTTCCTCACACTTAGGATAGGAACAAGGCTTTGGGCTGTGAGTTTCTTTTTCTAACAGTTTGAAGTTGTTATTATGTCTATTTTCAGGGCAAAGCAAATGTATTCTCTGCACAGACTTATTGTTCTTTTATCAAGGAAACATCTATTGTAGACAGATGAATTGATGTATTTACCATTTTCTTTTTATTTTTGGGGACAAGGGCTTATTCTGTGGCCCTAGTTGACCTTGAACTTACTAAGCTTTGTAACCCTTTATATCTTTGTAATCCTTGTGGCCTTGAACTTGTAGGTCAAGAGAAACAATGGGAGATGATTTTCTAAAAATAATTTAAACTTAAAACCTGTGAACTCCTTAAGTCTTTAAGAGCATGTCATTGTCTATTTTCCTTTTATATGCAAGAAAATGAGAGCTTTTCTTCAGAAACAACGCTTTGTGTTTTCACACACCCCATTCCCTCTGTTGCCAGCTGTTTGCAGGTTTTAGCAGGATCTTGGAAAGTTCTTCTCTGTGAGGGAGGCTGTCGTTTTTGACCCAGTACATAGCTTCAGAAGGGACACACATGGGTGGTGAGGGAGAAAGAGACCTTCCCAGCCAGCCAGCACAGCCAAATCCATGCTGGAGATCACCAGGAGGCGGAGAGCTGTCGAGCTAGATCATCCTTGAATACATTGTCCCATATTTTGCACCTTGAAATGTGACCAACACATAGTATATTTTATGCTGTAATTCTAATAATATAATAGGGGATGGAGAGAGCATTGGTTAAGAGCACTTGCTGGTCTTCCAGAAGACCAGAGTATGATTCCCCCTGTCCCATTGGGTGGCTAACAACTGCCTGTAAGTCCAGCTCCAGGGTAATCCAACACCTCTGACCTGGGGGGGGGGGGACATGTGCTCATGAGTGCACACACACATACACACACACACTAAATTAAAAAATATAAAGCAATTATTTATTATTCTTATTGTGTAGGTGGTGTGTGTGAGTGTGTGAGGACAGCTCTGTGAAGTCTTCTTTCTCTCCATCTTCATGTATGTTGCAGGGATTGAACGCAGGTCACCAGCCAGTGCTTTACCGGTTGAACCCTCTTGATGGCCCTACTTGTCTGGTTCTGTTGCTATTTTTTCATTGTCTTACATATGTGTGTGGTGAGCATGTTTGTGTGTTCACATGTTGTGGGTGTGTGAGTATGAGGGACGTGTGCGCACACGTGTGTGGAGGCCTGAGGCCAGTGTTATTCTGTCCTCAGTCCTTCTCCACCTTACTCACTGGGCCGCGACGAACCAGGCGTTTGCTATTTCTGCTAATCAGCCTAGCCGGATTGTTTTGAGGATTCTTGGTCTCTGCTTCCTGTGCTGGGATTACTGGCGAGCTGTCGTGCCTACCTGGCTCTCACACGGCTGGTCCTCACACTTTTTGCAGCAAATGCTTTACCATCTGAACCACCTCCCAGCTCTCCACCTCGTTTGGAACTTGCCAATTCAATGAGGCTGACCGGCCATCAAGCTCTAGGGATTCTCCTGTCTCAAGCTTCCTAGAGCTGGAGTTACAAGCCCATGCTGCCATGGCCACGTTTTTTTATGTAGCTGTTAGAGATTCGAATTCAGACCCCCATGCTTGTACAACAAGTACCTTACTGGTTGAGCTGCCTCTCAAACCTCATTTCCCTATCTCCCCCCCCCTTTTTTTTTTTTTTTTTGCAACATGGTTTCTCTGTGTAGCCCTGGCTGTTCTGAAACTTGCTCTGTAGACCAGGCTGGCCTCAAACTCTGCCTCCTGAGTGCTGGGATTAAAGGCATATGCTACCACTGCCCAGCCATTTGCCTGCTCTTAAATATAATAGATTATAATAGATTACCTAGTCCAGGTTGAATGTCTAGATAAGCAGCAAATGGTTTTAATTACTTTGTGGTATTTGGGAGTGAAGACATCGGTTTACTGCTTTTTAAATGATTTATTTTATTTTTATGTATGTGAGTGCTTTGCCTGCATATATGTCTGTGCATTATATGTGTACCTGGTGCTGTGGAGGTCAGAAGAGGACATTGGATCCCCTGAAACTAGAGTTTCAGATGGTTTATCTGCAGTTATTTTGGCCACGTTGAGTCTAAGATGCCTGTTATACACACCAGTGGAAGATGAGCTGCATGCTATGATGTGTGGTATTCAGAGGAGGGGTAGGGGCTGGAGAGACACACTTAAGACTCTCAGAGTATGGGTGATATTTAAAGTCACGGTGCTTAGGCACATTAGAATCCCAGCATCTGGGAGGCAGAGACAGGAGGATCTTAGTTCTGGGCCAGACTGGGCTACACAGCAGATCTCAAAACAAAAACAAAAACAAAAACCCAACAACAAAACTCAAACAAACAAACGCTTAAAAGTCAGGGATGTAGCTCAGAGTGAACAGCTTGTTTAGGATGTACAAGGTCCTGGATTCAACCCTCAGCAATGGGGGTAAAAAAAAAATCACACAATGGGCTGGGGAGACGGCTCAGTGGTTAAAGAGTTTGCTAAGCAAGTGTGAGGACCCAAGTTTGGCACCTCAGAAACCCACATAAATGCCAGGGAGGTATGGCGGGCTGCCTGTAATTCTAGCCTCAGAAGTTGGACACAGGGAATCTACCTTAATAATATAAGAGCCAGAGAGAATGATTTAGGACATCAACCTTAGGCGTCCACATGCATGGGCACATTGTGTAGTTGCAGCTACACACATGTGTGCCCAAACACACACAAAATCCGCACCCACCTAATGCACATTACACATGAAAAAAAATGGAGGAATAAAAGCCACACAAGTCAGGTACATACCCATAAGGCCAGACTCTTGGAGGTGGAGTCCCGAGGATCAGGAGTTCAAGGTCAGCCTTGGCTACATTGAGTTCCCAGGCGGCCTAGTACCTTGTCTCAAGGCAACAACAGCAAAGCCACAGGGTGGGATGAGAGGCCTTGGTTTTCTAGAAATAAGAGGAGATGTCGTCGTCTTCAGATCGAACCCCAGGCCACTTCATAGTTAGAAGCTGAGAGTCACAAAGTGGAAGAAGCCAGTAAAATCTGAACGAAAACCAGAACACAGTGAGCCGGCAGCCGAGTGAGGAGGATCTGTGCGCCAGACGCTGCTGACTGGCGACAGTCCTGAGCCATCCGAGCCCTGCGGTGACCTCTTACCTCAGCCCTCCCCGCGTTTGACACCTCAGCTAATATTCTTGGAGGGGGAGGGGAAGGTCAAATTCCTCGGCAGCCCCATCGTATTCTCAGTGTACCATTAGACCTAGAATAAAACAGATTAAGGAATTAAAGTGCTGGAGGCCCCGTGTCTGTTCGTAGGCATTTAACCCACCCCATAGTGGCGTCCTGGTGTCAAGCAGCTGTGTGTATTTAAAAAGAGCCCATCTGAATGCTCCAGAGGGCTTTTTGTGTCATGAGTTAGCACCGCTTGGAAGAGCTGATTGGCCCAGGTCCACGGAGAGGCTTCCAATAGGTTTTAAAGCCTTCTGTCTCATTTCCTTGTGCATTTGTTATTAGCACAATAAATAATAAATAGAGGAATTATCCAGTCACTAATTTGCTTTCCTTGATCAAGTGGAATTCATGTTTTAATAAATTGCCATTTTTGTATTATTGAATGTGAGCTGTAATACACCCGTAACTTCAAACATAAAACTCTTTTTCACTGTTGGCTTTTGTTAAGTTCCCTGCATGTCTGCTCCTCAGCCATGGCTTTTGTCGGGTGTTTGTTCAGTTTTTAACCCTCCTCACATCCCCGTCTTATAGATGCCTTCCAGGAAGATGTCTGCTTTCTTCCCGAATTACTTCACTTAAAAAACTAATATTTGTTTACTGTTCTCTGATCATAAGAATAATAAATGATCCCTTTTAGGAATCTTACACTGCTTCTTCGTGTGTGTGTGTGTGTGTGTGTGTGTGTGTGTGTGTGTGTGTGTGTGTGTACACGCCATACATGTGCAGTGTCAGAAGAATCAGGAGGGCATTACATTCCCTGGATCCAGAGTTCAAGGTGTGAGCTGCCTGAGGTGGGTGGGTGCTGGGAACCGAACTCAGGTCCTCTGTGTTGTTTTAAAAAATGTACAGTGGTGCTGTTACCAGGCGAAAAGGTCATGAGACAAGAGCCAAGACAAAACCCAGTATCAGAACTTTATTAGGAGGAAGAAGGGACAGAAGGACCAGGCCTGGGGAAGAAGCACGTGCAGACAGCAGGGGGGGGGGAGGTGAGAGCAGAGAAGAGAAGGAGGAGTCTGTGTCCGGCTTTTTAAGAATTCCCGTGCACATGCGCAGGTGGGCTTGTGCATTGATTATATGACCATGCTGTGCACATTTGTGATATCACACAGCACACTGATGACCTAAGACCCCTTACTTAGCTACTGAAACTGAGCATGTGCCGTCGAGCGGCAGAATCCTAACACTCTGGAAGAGCTGCAAGTACTCTAACCACTGAGCCATCTCTCCAGTCCCAGAGTGTTGCCAATAGCTACATTTATTATCAGGAAATGCTGAGTTGAGCTATGTGAAGCTGATAATATTTAATCAGTTTTCGTTATAGAAACTGTAATTTCAAATAATTCTACCTAACAAACAACAACAGAGAAAGAGAAGAAAAGGAAAAGGAAATAGTTCTATCTCCCCCCTTTGTTTGCATTTGTAATTATTCCAACACTTACTTATTTAGCTTTCTAATTCAATTTCAGGCTTTTAGATTTCCTGACTTGATATAACAAGAATTGAATAGTTCCCTGAAATAGCATCTCTTGTTTTCTCTTTTCTCAAAGAAATGGTTTCATGCCTCCCTCGGTCTCCCGTCTGACTCTTCAGCGCCAGAGCTGTGATGCTCCTTAGCCTTTCTTGCAGTCTTCTAAAATTGCTGCAGCCCTCCTAGAAGCACCAGCACAGCGTCCCTTTCAGAGTGGGAGGCACTTGGATAGGACGGTGGAGGCCCGTCAGCTTACAAGCAGCCTTATGTAGGTCATGGGATGTATAGAATATTTGTCCAGCATCCAAAAGGCCCTGGATTCAATCCCCTGAACTACAGAAAACTGGATGTGGTGGTCCATGCTGTAATCTAAGCATTTGGGAGGTAGAAGCCGGAAGCTCAGAGGTTCAAGGTCATCCATGGTTACATAGTGAGAATGATTCTGTCACCAACCCCCATCTCTTGCCAAACCTGGTTTATGGATGTTAGCAGTAGCTTAGTATATTATTAAAGCTGGCAACAGTCTCAACTTGGGTGAGGGTGCCTTGCCTGCCTGATCTCCCCGCTTCTGTGTCTTCATGGTCCAGAAAGGAAGCATGACTGCTCTGGCCCCTCCTTCCCCTCTTTGTCCTGTCTGCTGGCCCTCATCTTCTTCCCTAAGGTTTAATAAGAAGAACGGTAAACTGGGTGTGGTGGCACACGCCTTTAATCCCAGCACTCAGGAGGCAGAAGAAAGTGGATCTCTGTGAGTTCAAGGCCAACCTGGTCTACAAAGTGAGTCCCAGGACAGGCTCCAAAAGCTACACAGAGAAACCCTGTCTTGAAAAACAAAAACAATGAAAAATAACTTCTATCAGTGGAGGGTTCGTACTGGACACTGTACATTCTATATGCACTACCTCCTTTAAACTCCCAAGCAATTCACTGTCTATATCACTGTTGTTATAATTTTATATGACCGTGTTAGTCACTGTGACAAAAATGCCCGGCAGAACATTTTGAAAAGAGGAAAGTTTATTATCTGGCCCATGGTTTCAGTCTCCAGTCTTTGACTGCTGATTCTGGGCCCATGGTGGTGGGAGTATGTGGTAAGGCTCCTCACCTCATGGGAATGGGAAGTAGAGAACAGGGGGACTAGAGAAAGATTTAGCCCCAAGAACACATCCCCAGTGACCTATATTTCCCAACTCCTACTATTTTTTTAATCATCTCCCATTAAATACAGTATTATGATAAATCCCTTAAAGGATTTAATTCATTGCCAGCCATCAGGACTCAGTCAGTTTTGCAAAATCTGTCAGCTGGCAACCAAGCCCCCAGCACACTAGCCTGTGAAGGACAGTCTTCAAGCTGTAATAGTGACATGAGAGCCCTTCCATGTGTTGAGCTGTGTGCACTTAACCCAGAACATGTCCAAGAAGCTGTCCTGAGGTAAGAGATGCTTAAGACATGCTGTGTAGCCAGAAGTTTTTCTCTGGTCCCGCCCAGTCTGGTGGTCCTGCAGCCACTTATAAAATAATCACTCAGGGGCTTATATTACTTACAAACTGTATGGTGTATGGCAGGCCTCTTGCTAGCTATGTCTTATATCTTAAATTAACCCGTTTCTATTAATCTATGTTTTGTTGCGTGTTCTGTGGCTTTACCGGTTGGCTGGCATCTTGCTCCTTGGGCGGCCGGCTGGCGTCTCTCCAGACTCTGTCTTTCTCTTTTCTGTCTCTCTCCTTGAATTTCCTGCCTGCCTCTAAGCTGCGTTGCCATGGCCAAAGCAGCTCATTTATTAACCAATGGGAACACCATATATTCACAGCGTACAGAAAGACATCCCCCAGCAATGCGAGTGTGCACTCAGCCCCGGGCTGCAACCTCTGAGGCCATCCTGCCCTGTGGTGACCTCCTGAATGGCCTCTCTTCTTAGGTTTTGTTCAGCTCTAGCTGGCCAAGAATGTGGTTTTAAAACTGAATCTTACTATGTTGCTTTCCTGTGGAAAACTCACCTCCTCCTTCTGTTCCTCCTCCTTGTCCTTCAAGATTAGTTGGAACTTGGAGAATGGTTAAGAGGACTGGCTGCCCTCATTTGGTGGTGTTCAGAACCCACGTGTCAGTTCACAACAGCCTGTAACTCCAGTTCTAGGGGACCTGACACTCCTTTTTTGGCCTCCCTGGACACCAGGCACGCACAGGGTGTACATCACTACGCACAGACAAATACTCATAACATAGGGAAAAAAATTGAAAAAGGTTATTTTTAATTACATACATGTGTTACATGTGTGTACATGCACATAAATGCAGTACCCGCAGAGACCAGAAGTTGGCACTGGATCTCCTGGGGTTGAAGTTACTCGTGGTTGTGAATTGCTTGATGTGGGTGCCGGGGACAGAACCCTGGGTCCTCTGCAAGAGCAGTGCGTGCTCTTAACCACTGAGCCGTCTCTCCAGCCTCCCTATGGAAAACCATTCTATGTTGTCCCCTTTAAACAGAGCCCAGAAACAGGTCTCTCCTGTCTTCCCTGCTTGCTAGATACACTACAAACACACACACACACACACACACACACACACACACACACACACACACACCCCGCAGAGCATCCAGTGCCGGCTTAGGGGCTGTTGTCGTGCGTCACCCCTTTGCTTTTCACCTCTGCCTCGGTACCGAACTGAACATTACATGGGCAGGTTCAGTGTCTCTCACTGGCTCTGTGTGCCGTGTCCACTCCAGGGGTGTGGCAGGGAATATGCGTTAGATCAGTGCTGATCATCCTGATTTAAATTCAGACCCAGCCTTCGGGTCATGGTGGGAGTTGGAGGCATTGACAGTTGACAATACATCCCAGGTCTCTCTGAACTACCTGACTGAGAAGATGAGGAGGGTAGATGGTGTCTTAGTCGCTGTTGTATGCTGGGAAGAGACACCATGACCACAGCAACTCTTGAAAAAGCCAGCATTTAATTAGGGCTTGCTCACAGTTTCAGGGGTTTAGTCCGTTGTCCTCATGGTGAGGAGCATGGCGGCACACAGACAGACGCAGCATTGGAGAAATAACTGGGAGTTCTATATCCAGATCCACAGGCAGCAGGAAGAGAGAGATGCTGGGCCTGGCTTGGCTTTTGAAACCTCAAAGCTCACTCCCAGTGACACACTTCCTCCAACAAGGCCACATCTCTTAATCCTTCTCAAGTAGTGCCACTCCCTGATGACTAAGGATTCAAGTCTATGTGCCTGTCGGGGCCATTCTTATCCAGCCCACCACAGGTGGGTACCCAGAACAAGGTCCCTGTTTGTGTTTACCTGGGACACAGATAGGGGTGGTATGGAAAGGCCCAGGCCTGTTGCTCCTGTGAGGTACCACCAGATCATGTTGTGTGAGCCTGGGGGTTGGCACTTGAGGTGGTCCCTTTAAGATAGCTAGAAACCCCTGTTCCTTGAAGACATGGTGGGAATGAGAACGCTGTAGCTGCTCCAGTATGGAAGGAGATTATTTTTCACCCCACTTGTAAGTAATTATGCCTCAAAAACAATTTCAACTTTATGTGATAGTTTATGTTAGATTCTAAATAGAAATTGCAAACACAACAGATTCGCTAGGTAAACCAAGTAGTGAGATGGTGAGGGTGGTGGTGGTGCTGGTGGTGGTGATGGTGAGTGATGGGATGGTGGTGAGTGATAGAAGATGATGATGATGGAGAGCGATAGGATGGTGGTGATAATAGTGGTGATGGTGATGGTGATGGTATGATGGTGAGTGATAGGATGGTGATGGTGGTCGTGGTGATGATGGAAGTGGTGGTGGTAGCAGTGATGGCGATAATGATAGTTTTCTTATTTAGTAAGTGTTTTGGCTAGTTTTAGTCAACTAGATACATATTAGAGTAATCCAGGAACTACAATTGTGGGGACTATTATTTTAATGTGTGTTACTTTTGTTTATGTTGCATTTGTTTAACTCTGTGCAGCTGTGTTACTGTGCCTGTCTAAAACACCTGATGGTCTAATAAAGAGCTGAATGGCCAATAGTGAGGCAGGAGAGAGGATAAGTGGGGCTGGCAGGCAGAGAGAATATATAGAGGGAGAAATCTGGAGGAGAGATCTAGAGAAAGAGAAGGAGGAGGACCCATGGGCCAGCCACCCAGCTGCACAGCAAGTCACAGAGTAAGAGTAAGATTTACAGAAGTAAGAGAAAAGGAAAAGCCCAGAGGCAAAAGTAGACAGGATAATTTAAAGTTAAGGAAAGCTGGCAAGAAACAAGCCAAGCTAAGGCTGGACATTGATAAGTAAGACTAAGCCTCCATGTGTGATTTATTTGGGAGCTTGATGGAGGGCCCCCCAAAAGAGCAAAAATAACCAACAACACACAGTCATCAATAAGGCTGTGAATATGTCTGTGGGGGCATTTTCTTAGTTACTAATCTATGCTTAAGGGCCCAGCTCACTGTAGCTGGTACAACACTTGGGTGGGTGGGTCTGGGCTGTGTGGAGAGAAGCTGAACGAGCCAGAGGGGAGTAAGCCAGTAACCATGGTTCCTTCAGGTCTCTGTGTCCGACCCTGCTTCAGGCCCTGCCTCAGCTTCCCTTGATGAGATGAGGGACTGTGACCTGTCAGGTGGAATAAACTCCTTCTCCAGTTGGTTTTGGTCAGTGTTTTATCACAGTGACATGGAGCAAACTCGGTAAGTTCCGCTGCTCATGAGCTTTGGTGGCAAGAGCCACATCACAAGTGTGTGTCCTACTGGTGGAGAAAAGGTAACATTGTGAAAGGACCAGGCAGACACCATAACAGGCTGCTCAGTCTCCTCTCTCAGGCCTCAATGTCAGGTTCCTGAGACTTAAGCAAGCAGTTTCTGGGAGGGCCGTAAACAAAAGACATAGTCCTTTCAGTAGCTCCCTTTCTGCACGTACTCTGACTGCTCAAAGTTCAGCCAGATGTTTACTGTCTGGGACCCCTCACCAACTTAGAGTTATGTGCACAAGTCAAGGACAGAGCCTGGACCACTGAGCCAGTCCCCACAGTCAGTACATGCTTGGCCAGCCAGCCCCCATGGCGTCTCAGGGACAAAGCCTGGGACTTGTGTTGGACTGCCCCCAAAATGGTAATTGTAACCCCAACCAGTAAATTCAAAGGTTACATACCCTCACCCAATTAAAAGAGAACAGAGATAAAAATAAACCAATCCGAGTTGCACCTGAGCAAAACCCCCAAACCCCGCCCCCAACTGCCCTGAAGGGCTTGTGGGTTTTGCCTTTAAAAAGCCAGCCTCACAAAGAAAGAGCAACTCCTCCCTGCCTCACTGTGTTGGGTGTAGGAATGAGTTTCCTGTCTAGACTTGTATGTACAGAATAAACCTTGCTGTTGCATTCTGGACATCCAAGGTCTTCGGTGGTCTCTTTGGGGTCACAATCTGGGCATAACAATTGTTTCTATTTTATAATTTAAAAATGTATTTAAAAATTTTAATTATGTGCATCTGTGGCCTGGACCAGCAAGTCATTCTTCAGTGACAGAGCCCTGATGGACAGGTACCAGGGGCTAAAAAAGATACAGAAATTAGAGGATGAAAGATGGGACCAGAGGCCTTACATGAGCCTTTACTTATGCCAAACAAGTTTATTAGGAAGTACAACATCATATATACTATTTTCAGTGGTTCAGGGTTGGGTTGGGGTGGACAGCCACAGTAGTGGGTGGTTGTTTGAGCCATGCCCTGAAGCACCGCCCCTAGTAAGGTAGCAGGTAGCTGTTCTGCCTGCCTATGACCTTGAGGTACATGCCCCTGAGGCATGGCCACTGGGGACCCTTAAGACCTAGGATGCATATATGTGATTCTCTTTATGCTTTGCTACCTCATGGTTTTGGATGCTGGTATGGACCACGGCAGAGCTCACCAGAGAACCACGTTGGACCATGCCTCACCCTTCTAGGATCCTGTGAGAAATTCCCTTATCCTGTCTTATGACAAATAAATTCCTTTGATCATTAAATAGACTCTGTGGGTTAATTCCAATAGCCAAGGTCAGCAGAGAGCTAAGTCAAACAATGTTGGAAAATAACACAGGATACCTTAGACACAGCTGCCTAAGGACTGATAACCACAGCCCAGGAGAAAGAGTCCTGTCCCCAGAAACCACAACCTTGACTCCTATGAGACACTGGCTCCAGCATAAGATAAGCCTTGCCAAGTTCTCTCCTAGATGAGGACGCAGAAGTAAAGTTCTCTTTGTCCTTTTAACAGGGCTCCCCAAAAAGAGCTGGTCTGGCTCCCCACAGTCAGTCAGTCAGTCTGTCTGTCAGTGTGTGTGTGTGTGTGTGTGTGTGTGTGTGTGTGTGTGTGTGTGTGACTGCAATGATTATAGGAGGCCAGAAGAGGGCGTTGGGTCTCTTGGAGCTGGAATTTTGGACAGCTGTGAGTCTCTTGATATGGGTGCTGGGAAGTGAACTTGGGTTCTCTGCAAGATCAATATGTGTGTACTCTTAACCCTGTGCCACCTCTCCAGCACCCTCTAATAACTTTTTATATAGACTCGCCATGATTCTTTTTCTATGCATAGTCCTCCCCCTCCTTTTGATAAAACAGCTTCCTTTGTTAGGAAGCATCCTCTTGAGATTGTGTTTATTCCTAAAATAGATCCCAGCTGTGTAGAAGCACCCCCGTCTCTTGTTGAGATTTTGGTTGTCTTTAGTTCCTGCAAAGGGATTGGGACCTTGTTATTACTGTGGCTGCTTCTACAACGGTCATTCACAGGACAGAGCTGAGTGGCTGCAAAGCTTTTTTGCCATCTCCATTAATTCCAAACAGAACTAGAAGAGACTCAGTGACACAATTGTCTGCCCAGTAAAGCTTGTACTTCAGTGGCTGGAGAGATGACTCGGCCATTAAGAGCACTTGCTGCTCTTCCAGAGGACCCCAGTTTGGTTCCCCCCACATACACTGGGTGGCTCACAGCTGCCTGGAACTCCAGCTCTAGGGTAACCTATACCTCTGACTAATGCAGGCACTTGGACTCATATGCTCACATTCCCCTTTTAGTCACTCTTCTATTGCTGTGAAGGGATACCATGACCAGGGCGACTCTTACAAAAGAGTACATTTAATTGGGGCTTGCTTACAGTTTCAGAGGTTTAGTCCATTCTCATTTAGGTTGGGAGCATGGCAGCATGCAGGCAGACATGGTGTGTGCTGGAGTTCTACATCTGGATCCATAGGCAGCAGGAAGAGAGCCACACTGGGCTTGGCTTGGGCTTTTGAAACATCAAAGCCCAGCCAAGCCAGTGACACACTTCCTCCAACAAAGCCACACCTCCTAATCCTTCTCAAACAGTGCCACTCCTGGATGACCAAGCATTTAAATGTATGAGCCTATGGAGGCCTTTCTTTCTTTCTTTTTTATGATTTATTTTATTTACTATATAAACAGTGTTCTTTGTTCAAGTTTGCCTGTATACCAGAAGAGGGCACCAGATCTCATTACAGATGGTTGTGAGCCACCATATGGTTGCTGGGAATTGAACTCATGACCTCTGGAAGAGCAGTCAGTGCTCTTAACCTCTGAGCCATCTCTCCAGCAACCCCTTCTCCAGGCCATTCTTATTCAAACCACCACAACCCCTCCAGAGACACATTCACATGCACATAACTAAAAATAATAAAAGTAGGGGCTGGAGAAATGGCCCATTCTTTTGGAATGCTTAACTATTCTGATTCCTTCTCCATGAATTGTGGACCTTGACCATCTGCTGGCCCTTAGCCACCGGCTGGTGTTGGTACCTCCAGCCGTGGAGGTGCCTCAAAGAGCTGTCAGCTATACCACATTCTCTTGGTTCTCCTAGCTGCTTGTGTGTGTGTGTGGAGGGGGGTTGGTGATGAGGGAAGGGTCTGGTGTCTCTTTCCTGAAATAGATGGGGGCTTTCCTCCAAGCTGCCATTATTAGGCATTAGAAGCAAGCATATGGAAAATGACAGCAGTGGAGGGGATCTTGTGGACTCTATGCAGCCCGCCCACCCTAGCCTTGCTCCTCCAAGCCTGTCTGCCTGCCTCTTTCGGTGTCCTCTGCTATCTCAACCCAGGGGCATATTTCTTTGTCTTTCATCCAGAGTGTTCCTGATTTCATAGTGTTCATGCTAATATTACTTCTAACCCTAAAGTGTTCTCACCATAAAATATAGGAGAGCCACTTGTCATTTGCACCATGGGCCTTTCTGTGACTGCTGCATAAGCCAGCAGGGCTACAGGCGTGCACCGTTTCTGCCAGGTGTTTGGCCACAGCTCTGATAAAGCTGCTGTCAGAGGGGACCCCACTGGACACTGAGGGGCATTGGGAACTGTATCTTGGCTGCATCTCAACAAAGGCGGCATGTGCTGACAGCTGAGTCCATCCATCAGGCTGCTTCCTGCCAACAGAAGCGTGTGTGTGTGTGTGTGTGTGTGTGTGTGTGTGTGTGTGTGTGTGTTACAAGCTTCCTCTCACCTTGTCCACTTGTCTCTCAGTCTACACTGGCAGCATTTCTGCAGGCTCATTTTCTCAAGAACTTTGTGAGTCGTCTGTGTATTTCACTGGGTCTCTCTGTTGTACCAAACCCATGCTGGCGAATCTTTTTGCAGCCACCCCCATGCTGCCCTCTCCACATACACCTTAGTCTTCTGCCAGGGATGTTGAAGGTCAATTTCCTTGAGCTCTTGAAGGCTCTATGGTTTAATGAGATGGTTTATTATGCCCACTCTCAGTCTCTCCAAGGGGCCCTTCAGGAGGCTGAACACTCTGACTTCTACTGTTGTGAGTTTTAGCCATACCTTCAGCATCCGCTCAGTTTCCTGACCTCCATCAGTGCCCTGCGGTGTTGGTTGTAGCAAGAATTCTTGCTGTCTGGAAAGGCCGAGAATAAAAATATTCAGGTAGGACTACTTTTTGTTCTTTTAGAAAATATTTATTTTTATTTTATATGTCTGAGTGTTTGACTGTGTGTATGTCTGTGCATGTGTATGAAGTGCCCACAGAAACCAAAAGAGGGCAGCAGACTGCCTGGAACTAGGGTTACAGTGTCTTACAAGCTTCTTCTCGCCCTGTCCTGTTGTCTCTTGGTCTACACCGGTGGCATTTCTGCTGGCTCATTTTCACAAGAACTTTGTGAGCTACCATGTGGTGCTGGGATTCGAACCTAGGTCCTCTGGGAGTGCAGCCAGTGCTCTAACCACTGAGCCATCTCTTCAGACCCTGCTTGTGTTTGAAAGGACCAAGCAGATGTCATAACAGGCTGCTCAGTCTTCTCTCAGAGATCAGGCCTCAATTTCAGGTTCCTGAGACTTGAGCAAGCAGTCTCTGGGAGGGCCATGAACAAAAGACATAGTCCTTGCAGTAGCTCCCTTTCTGCACGTACTCTGACTGCTCAAAGTTCAGCCAGATGTTTACTGTCTGGGACCCCTCACCAACTTAGAGTTATGTGCACGAGTCAAGGACAGAGCCTGGACCATTGAGCCAGCCCCCACAGTCATTACGTGCTAGGCCAGCCAGCCCCCATGGCAGCTCAAGGACAAAGCCCAACGTGATAATTGTAACCCCCAACCAGTAAATTCAAAGGTCACATACGCTCACTCAATTAAAAGAGAACAGAGACCTTCAAAAATAAAAATAAACCAATCCCAATTGCACCCAAGCCAAACTCCCAACCGCCCTGAAGGGCTTGCGGTTTTTGCCTTTAAAAAGCCAGCCTCACAAAGAAAGAGCAACTCCTCCCTGCCTCACTGTATTGGGTGTAGGAATGAGTTCCCTGTCTAGACTTGTATCTACAGAATAAACCTTGCTGTTGCATTCTGGACATCCTCGGTCTTCAGTGGTCTCTTTGGGGTTGCAATCTGTGCATAACAGTGTTCTTCTGCTCTTTTACTGGCATATACCTTACAACGTGTACACGCCATTTTGATGTTATAGATTATAATAGAAACATATGGGAAACATGTTAACAGGGTTTGGATGAACACCTCAGCAAGGCCTGTTCTAGTGCTATAAATCTGTGCTCTGGTCAACAGATGTCTGCAGGGAGGGAGCCTTGGAATCACTGATTTCCAGCTCAGGACCCAACCTTTGGAAAGGACCTCCTGGATCATCCCACATCACCCATGGCTCCAGGACTGTGTGATTGTAAAGGTTCCTTTTATACAGCCTCCTCCTCTCTTAGCTCTGCTCCCCCTCCCCTCTCTCCCTCCTTCCTCCCCTGCTGTGGTGGATTAATAATGGCCCCATAGGCTCATGTGTTTGAATGCTCAGCCACTAGGGAGTGGAACTTTGGAAGAACTACAAGGACTAGGAGATGTGGCCTTGTTAGAGTAGGTGTGGCCTTGTTGGTGGAAGTGTGCCACTTAGGGTGGCTCTGAGGTTTCAAAGACCCACGCCAGGCCCAGCTCTCTCTCCGCCTGTGGATCAGGAAGCAGAACTCTTAGCCACTTCTCTAGCACCGTGCCCGCCATGGCCGCCACCGCGCTCCCCACCGCGGTGTTAGTGGACTGAGCCCCTGAAACTGTAAGCTGCCTCCAGTTATAGCTTTCTCTTCTAAGAGTTTCTGTGGCCAATAGGATGGTGACTGAGACAGATGCTCTTTCTTCCTCCTCTTTTTGAGGTAGTTGTGATTTGTTTGCTTGTTTGTTTGCACGTGTCCCTTGAGACACATGCAGCGGTCAGAAGGACTTGATCCTCTCTTTCCGTCATGGAACCCTGGGATCGGGCCCAGGTCGTCAGGCTAGCACAGCGAGCGAGCCCTTTACCTGCAGAGCCACCTTGCCGGCTCCCCGGATGCGGGGATCTTCGTAAGTGTGCACCACCACACTCAGTGTCCTTTCATAGTTTCTGTGCTTTAAAATCTCTTTGTTAAAAAAGTAATAATTCTTATATTTCAGTGTTTACTTTTCCCCCAATCCTAGTATTAATAAATGTGATATTCAACTCAGATTAATTTGTTTAAGTTCATGCTGATAGTTGAGTCATACTTTTTAAAAATTAAATTTAGTTTATTTAAATATTTATTTTGTGTGTGTGTGTATGTGTGTGTGCATGTGTGTGTGTGTGTTTGTGTGTGTGTGTGTGTGTGTGTTTGTGTGTGTGTGTGTGTGTGTGTGTTTGTCGGTCAGAAAACAACTTAGGGAACTCAATTCTCTCCTTCCACCATGGGGCTGTAAGGATTGAATTTAGGCAGACAAATCTCATGGCAAGCAACTTTACCTGCTGGATTAATCACTTTCCATTATGGTGATAAATCACTATGATCAAATCACCTTCAGGAGGGGTTTATATTTGGGTCCAGAGGGAGAATCTGTAACAGTGGGGGAGATGTGGCGTGGTGGCAAGAGGGTGAAACTGAGAGATCACATCTCAGCTGCATACAGGAAGCACACCACAAGAGCAGGGAACAGGTGGAGGCTACAAACCCTCAAAGCCTGCCCCAGTGATGTACTTCATCCAGCATGGCTGTACCTCCCCAAAGAACACCACCATCCAAGGACCAAGTGTTCAAACACATGCGCCTGTGGGGGAATTTCTCACTCAACCACCACAACCGCTGGGCCATCGCAACAGCCCCAGGCCATAATTTTTTCCCTTGCACATCTGGGAACTTTTCTGGCTGACAACTTAGCCTATTCAGAAAATAATTCAGGCCCAGTAAACTCCGAACTGAAAACTCTTCCTGAGTAGACTTTGGCGCATTGAGTTTTCCATAGTGTGGTGGTGCACACCTGTAATCCTAGCAGAAGATGGGGGGGCGGGCATGAGTTCCAGGCCAATCTGGGCTACACAGTTCCAGGCTAGCCTGGGCTACAGTATGACAGCCTGTCTTAAAAAAGCAGACTCACTGAAAGGGTTGCAGAAAGATTTGGTATTGATAGCTCAGCCATGATGCCGTGTGTCATTCCACGACTCCAGGCCTCACAAGTCCTCCGGTGGAGAGCGCCCCTGAGACTCGCCTGCCCGATTGTGTGGGGAAGTATTTGTCTGAGACAATGTCCCGTCTGCCCCCGCTGGCCTGCAACCCTCTGAAATCAGTGTTTCACAGTCTTAAGCGGCTCTGGTTTCGCCTACAGAAAGGCCCTGGTGCAGCGCCCCCTGCTGGTGAGCGGCAGTTGAAGGGTAGCATCCTGTCAGTGATGGGCGCAGTGAGGCCCCGAGCTGACGTGGGAGCCGGGGGTAATGCTGAGCCTGCCAGGTCATTTTTACATCATGTCCTTAAAGTAGCAGAAAGTCGAATCTACAGAGAACGAGCAGCTCACTGTTTTGTTTTTTTCTCTACATTTTTTTTTTTTCCTGACGGGACGATTCGCTGTAGCTCAGTTTGGTTGATAACATAGAAGCGCTTCACAGAAGGGTTTGCATTTGTCTGCCTTAGTTCACAAGTCATTTCACTCTAATTCTCAGGAGCCATCTCCTCCCATCACCGGGGAACCTGAGGAGAGCCTCCCCAGAGGAGGTTTAAGTGTGAAATATTTTAGGAGTGTTAATTTTGTTAAGCAATTAAGAGAGCACTTGAAGGGGACAGAAAGTCCTTTCCTCTTCCTCGTCAGTGGGATGAGTTAGCATTCCCCACGCGGGTCTCTAAGCGGTCATGTTAAAGAAAACTAATTAAAACGAAGGACAGATGAGTGCTTTAGTTTGTCATTTTAACTTTGACTCCTGAATGGGATGGCTTGAAAATGCATAATTATCCATTTCATTTTGCTCTTGCAGTCAGTGGGGCTAAGCATGCCTGTCTGTATCAGCTCCCCACACCCCGCTATGACAGAAATACCACAGAGTGCAACTCAAAGGAGGGAGGTGCTCTCGGGCCCAGGGTTTCAGAGGCCTCCGTCCATGGCTGCCGCGCCCCAGATACCTAGCAGGACATTGTGGCAGTCTTCACCTCATGCTAGACAGAAGTAGATCACAGGAGACAGGAAGTGGTGAGGGACAAAATACCCCCACAGGATCCACATCCTCCATACTTCCTAACGTTTCCAGAACTTCCTAAAATAGCTTCCCCAACTCGGGATGATAAAATTTAACCCATGGTGCTGGGGGCTAAGAGTTATACCCTTATCTGCAGGCAGCAGGCTGAGAGACATGCATGCCGGGCCTGGTGTAGGCTTTTGAAGCCTCAAAGCCCACCCCCAGTGACACACGCCCTCCAGTAAGGCCACACCTCCTAAACCTTCCAAACAGTTTCACTAACTGGGCATCCAGCATTCAAACACATGAGCCTATGGTGGCCATTCTCATCCAAACTACCACAGGTCCTCTGGAAGAGCAATAAATATGCTTAAACCACCAAGCCCAAGATGCTGTCTTGAGACGCAAACGAATACCATCACCACCACAACAAAAAAATCCCCCAAATGAGGGAACAAAAAATGAAGGAAAAATTTAATTTAGCAACATGAGACCTCCTTGGAGGACAGTTTGGGTGGATTGTGGGAACAGAATCCTACTTAGCATGTGTTGACTAGTGAATGAATGGGGAGAGATAGGGTGAGAGTCTTCTCAATGAAGAATAGAGAAAGCTATCTCCAGAGGTGGATGTGTGTATTCTTCCATTTTCCATCTGTGTAACAAAGTATCTGACACAAGCTACTGATGAAGAAAAATGATGTGGATCCGAAGTGTTCTCATGTGCTGAAGGTTTTGCTCCCAGCGCAGAGGATGGGGCTCCTCAGAAGTGTGTGGATCTTGAAGGTTCCGATATAATCAGTGGGTAGAGTCACAGATGGATTCCTAACTTGATGGCATTACACAGAGGTCATGGAGAAAAGGGATTTGGTCCTTGTTAAAGCAGGTGGGCCCCAGGTGTGTGAAGGGTTTCTATTATTTATTATTATTATTATTATTATTATTATTATTATTATTATTATTATTTAGTGTTTGTCCTGTTTCTCGTCTTTTCTCTGCTTTGACCTTGCTTTCCTGTTGGCATGAGGTGAGTTGTTTTTGTCTTTATCTCATGTGTCTTTCTTCTTGCATCCCAAATGGAGCCAGCCAACCAATGGCGGAGCCTCTGAAGCCACAAGCTCAAATAAAGCTTTCCTCCCTTTGAATGGATTTGGGGGTGTATTGAAGCAGTGGGAACCCCGACGGACGCAAGAGGAGCTTCCTTACCTTAACCATTGGACTGTCAAGGTCCAAGTAGTGACTCAGGCTGTCTGCATCACCTCCGGCAAATACCAGTCATGGGGTGTGAGAGCACACAGGAGTCAGAAGGCAGAAAGAGCAGATGGGTTAGGGTTAGGTTGTGTGTGTGTGTGTGTGTGTGTGTGTGTGTGTGTATGTGTGTGTATATGTGTGTATGTATGTGTGTGTATATGTGTGTATGTGTGTGTGTATGTATGTATGTGTGTGTGTATGTATGTATGTGTGTGTATGTATGTATGTGTGTATGTATGTGTGTGTATGTATGAATGTATGTGTGTATGTATGTATGTATGTGTGTATATATGTACGTGTGTATGTATGTATGTGTAAATGTATGTATGTGTGAATGTGTGTGTATGTATGTATGTGTGTATGTGTGTGTATGTATATGTATGTATGTATTGTGTGTATATATGTATGTGTGTATGTATGTATGTGTGTGTATGTGTGTATGTATGTGTGTGTGTGTATGTATGTATGTGTGTATGTATGTATGTATGTGTGTATGTATATATGTATGTGTGTGTATGTATTTATGTATGTGTGTGTATGTGTGTGTGTGTGTGTATGTATGTACGTGTGTATGTATGTATGTGTGTATGTATATATGTATGTGTGTGTATGTATTTATGTATGTGTGTGTATGTGTGTGTGTGTGTGTATGTATGTGTTTTTCATGTATATATGTGTAGGTACACATGGTACATTTATAGAGGTCAAAGACAACTTGCAGGAGTTGGTTCTCTCCTTCTACCATGTGGGGCACAGGGACTGAACTCAGAGTCAAGAACCTTTTCCCACTGATCCATTTTGCTGGCCCAGGCTTGTTCTTTGAGTAACATCCTCCATCAGGAAACATTATCGGTGGACCCTACCTCTAACAGATTCTATCATCTCCTAACGGTGCCACAGTAGGGACCAAGACTCCCGTATATCAATCTTGGGGGGAAGATACAAGCCATAAGATAGGATTCTAATATAAGTGAATTTTCTGACAATTGAAACCATGGAGCCACGGTCAGGGACACTTATGAGTAGCCTCAGCAGAAATGCTGTGGACCAATGATGTATAAGGATAGGATGTTTTGCTTATTTTCTTATTATTTTTGTTTGTGTGTATGAGTTTATGAACTGAAGTTTGCATCTTTTTTTTTTTTTTTTTTTTTTTTTTTTTTTTTTGGTTTTCCGAGACAGGGTTTCTCTGTGTAGCTTTGCGCCTTTCCTGGGACTCACTTGGTAGCCCAGGCTGGCCTCGAACTCACAGAGATCCGCCTGGCTCTGCCTCCCGAGTGCTGGGATTAAAGGCGTGCGCCACCACCGCCCGGCAAGTTTGCATCTTTTACCCTGCTGTGCTGTCCTTTGAGAGTTATTTGGACGTTCTTATGGAGGACCACAGCTACTTGCACACCCTTGATTGACCCATCGTCCCCTGTCAAGGAAGGTTGGCCTCTAAGCACGTGGCTTAGGGAGGGGACACATGGAGCCATGAGGGGGAAGAGGACACCTGCCTGACTTCTGCCCTCTGTCCTCATCCACCCCTTCCCACTTCCCATCGGCTCACGGGCCCCAATCTCTGGGATGAGGACACCCCTTGATGCCCTCTGTCCTCATCCAGCCCTTCCCACTTCCCACCGGCTCACGGGCCCCAATCTCTGGGATGAGGACACCCCTTGATGCCCTCTGTCCTCATCCAGCCCTTCCCACTTCCCACCGGCTCACGGGCCCCAATCTCTGGGATGAGGACACCCCTTGATGCCCTCTGTCCTCATCCAGCCCTTCCCACTTCCCACCGGCTCACGGGCCCCAATCTCTGGGATGAGGACACCCATTGATGCCCTCTGTCCTCATCCAGCCCTTCCCACTTCCCATCGGCTCACGGGCCCCAATCTCTGGGATGAGGACACCCCTTGATGCCCTCTGTCCTCATCCAGCCCTTCCCACTTCCCACCGGCTCACGGGCCCCAATCTCTGGGATGAGGACACCCCTTGATGCCCTCTGTCCTCATCCAGCCCTTCCCACTTCCCACCGGCTCACGGGCCCCAATCTCTGGGATGAGGACACCCCTTGATGCCCTCTGTCCTCATCCAGCCCTTCCCACTTCCCATCGGCTCACGGGCCCCAATCTCTGGGATGAGGACACCCCTTGATGCTCTCTGTCCTCATCCAGCCCTTCCCACTTCCCACCGGCTCACGGGCCCCAATCTCTGGGATGAGGACACCCCTTGATGCCCTCTGTCCTCATCCAGCCCTTCCCACTTCCCACCGGCTCACGGGCCCCAATCTCTGGGATGAGGACACCCCTTGATGCTCTGATAGCAACAATGAGTGCCTGTCCGGACCCCACTTCCTGTCCCCCAGAAACAGAGCCTCCAAGAGGTGATGCCAATCAATAACTTTCCCTTCCTCTGGTTTTCTTTTCATCTCTAAAATGGGGATATCAAGTGCTTTTACCCCCAACACTGTTTGAGGATTAAATGACCAAGCACCAGTGTCCCCAGACTCTAGGCACGGCCTCGGCAAGGACATTCCTGGCAAAGCCGCAGTGCCGAGAGCCAGTTCTGACTCCCGGCCGCCGCAGGAGAGCTCCCTGGAGCCTGGAGTCACCTGACTTGACTTCCATTACTGCACGTGTGCTCTCTGTCCAGAGTGCTCAAACTACTTTTTTCTTTCAATCAAAGCTTTAGAGAGGATTAACTAGATGGTGTTGTACTCAGTCATGGAGGAATTACCTTTTATTACAGAGCCGTTTTCTTAAATCATTTATTTGGTTTCCATATGCACACACCGCCATGAAAGAATGTTTTACAACCTGTGATTTAAATGGAGGAGTCTACTCTGCTTACGGGTGGAATGCTCAGAGAATAGTCTGTGATTTTATCCCTGCTGGGTAACCTCGTAGAGAGGCCCAGTCCGTCCCTGGGGATGTGGCCTGGAGGACATGGTTGGCTCAGAGAAAATAGCTTGCAGAGTGACAGGACACTCCTCAGCAGGCCCCATCAGCTCTCCCTGAGGCAGGAGGCTGGGTACCTGTGCACACACCACCAAGAGCACATATCTTTGTGTGCTGAAGTGAATGCAGTACCACCTGTTTTTCATTTACTACTATTCAAGTAAGAGACTGTGAAAAAGTCACGTTTGACCTGTGTGTTCCCCAAGCAATTCTATTGAAATAAGAAATAAAAGCATTGAAAAACAAACACACAAGCAAAACAAAAGACCTCACCAGGCTGGAGAGGTGGCTTGGTAGCTAAGTGTATTTATTGCTCTTGGAAAGGACTGGGCTTAGGTTCCCAGCACCCATTTGGTGGCTTACAACCACCTGTAACTCCAGCTTCAGGGACATCTGATGCCCTCTTCTGGCTTCTGTGGGTTTCTGCATGCCCAAGGTGCATATAAACTCATGCAGGCACACACACACACACACACACACACACACACACACACACACCCCAAATATATAAACAGATAAATAACCTTAAAGCCTGTAAAACAAGACATCACTAGGACAAAGAGAATAAGCGAGAAGAAGACAGGAAGCATAGGAAGGTGGGAATGTGGGATAGATGACGTAGCTGCCACAGCAAAACTCTGTTCTGAGCTGGTGGGAAAAGTGAAGAAGCATTTTAGTTTGTGCCAAACCTTTCTCCCAAGGCCTAGGAATAGGCAGACTGAAGTTGGAAATGGGTCTGAAAACAAAACTCTATGGAAAGTTGTCTAGTTAGCACTCAGAGCATCTCTGGATAGTGCTCCTGGGTCCTGCCAGCAGAGGGGAACAATTCTGTCATCCTCGGAAGTAGAGGTCCAGGGCCTTGATGGCAGGGACTTGAGCATCTACTTTAGTTCCTCCCTCACAGCAACGGTCTCACAGCCGAGCGGAAGCCCTCACTGTGGACCAGCTGCCTCGCATTGTGCCCCGGCTTCACTGGCCTTCCTCCATCCCCACCTCAGCTGCAGGACCTGGCTTTGTCACACAGAGATCCATCCCCGGTGCAGGTAGATTGGGAATTTCTCTCCTCTTTGTTTTTGATGTATTGGCTATTTTACTTTTCTGTGTGTCTGTATGTGGTGCACATGTGTGCGCATGGATGTGGGATGTGTACTGAATGAGTGCAGGTGCCTGTGGAGGCCAGGAGAGGGCGTGGGCTCCCCTGGAGCTGAGTTACAGGCAGTTGTGAGTCACTCGATGTGGGTGCTGGGAGCTGAACTCCGGTTCTCTGCAAGAACATTGTGACATTATTCTTGGGGTCAAAATGACTACATCTAGAATTACTAAAACCCAAGAGACTGAGTACACTGTGAGGGACTTCTTAAGTCATTTGAAATGGAAAGATTCACCTTTAATCAGGATCTTTCAAGGTAGGGAGATCTACCTTTAATCCAGATCTTTTGAGGTGAGAATATCCACCTTTAATCTGGGCCACACTTTCTGTTGGCAGCCTATATAACGGACATGGAAGATGGAAGCTTGCTCTCTCTTTGCTGATTACCCTCATTCTCGCTGACACGTCCATTCCTTCACTGGCATAGAGCCAACTCCTTTGGGATTCTGGTGTATATGGAGGACTGGCTGAGACATCCAGCCTCTTGAACTGAACATCTACTGGATTCTTGAGCTTTCTGTTGGTCCACAGGCACTGTTGGACTAGCTGGACCACTGCCTGTGAGCTACTCTAACAAATCATTTTTTCTTGCTATATGATATATATATATATATATATATATATATATATATATATATATATTCTACCAGTTTTGTTCATCTAGAGAATCCCAACTAATACAAGCAGCAAATGTTGCTAACTTCCTTTTTTTTTTTTTCTTTCAGTACTTGAGTATAAACTCAGGGCCTCTTTCCTGCTAGGCAAGCATCCTACCCCTGAGCTTCAGTCCCAGCCTCTTACTGCTGGATTCTATGTTATTACTTTGCCACTAAGCTGCACCCCAGATCTTCATGTTACACAATTCAAATTTTTTGGAACCGAGTCTTACTGAGTTGTCCAGGCTGGCCTTGAACTCACTCTGTAGCCCAGGCTAGCCTTGAACTCACTCTGTAGGCCAGGCTAGCCTTGAACTCACTCTGTAGCTCAGGCTGGTTTTGAACTCACTCTGTACTCAGGCTGGTTTTGAATTTACCCTGTATCCCAAGCTGGTTTAGGATTTCAGGTTTTCCAGCCTCAGTCTCACGGAGTAGCTGGGATCACACTGTGCCGACAGGCTGCCTTCCTCCCTGGTAGTGACCTTCCCTTCTGTGACTTCTTATTCACCCCCAAGCATATGGCTGACTGAGTAACATCACCGAATCTCCGAGCTCCATCGCTCTGACCGTTCTTGCGTCTGCTAATGTCCCTGCTCTGTGGTTACTTACAAACTCTCTCCAGGGTTCCATGCTGAGCACCCACGGGCCTGTTATCTCCCTCACGTCACCCCACCAGTCCCTGGTCGATCTTTGCCATTGCATTTTGCAGCTGAGCACTGGAGAGGTTTCCCCCTCTGTTGGAGAGAGTCCCTCCCCCCTCCCCCATTATTGCTGCTTCTTTGGTGACATCAAGCTTTTCTCTAACGTGTTTTCTATTCTTTTACCAGGTGCTTGGTGCTGTTCTCAGAGTCTCATTCTTATTTTCCCCGGAGGGCCGCCTCCATTACTGCGGCTGCTGAGTGCCGCGCAGGCAGCGTGGGCGGTTTCTTCTCCCTGTCTGCCCGAGTCTTCCAGTGAGCATGTGAGTGGGTGATCACACAGCCACTGAAGGCCACAGGCTGTTTCCCAACCACACTCCTCTTCTCGGGGGACTCGGTGTTTATTCCTTGCTTTTCCAGGTTTCTTTCTGATCAAAGAGGATTTAGCGCATCAGGGTCTTGCAAATCTAGATTATCTGAGGTCTTCCGTAAAATCGTCTTAGTCCAGGTAGAGAGAGCCAGTTCAATTGCTACAAATGGACACGATCAGAGGGTAACAAAAGGACGGCCCGAATTGTGTTTATGAATCTGTTTTCCCCTGGCTTCTAAAACAGATTCCGATGTTTGGGTCATTTTCATGACTCCCAAAATGGAAAAGCCCTTGAGGGTAACAATTCCTCCATCAGATGAACTGAGTCCCAGGGAGCATACATGTGACTGGGAGGGTTATGTATAAGACCTGTGTCTTCTGGTGTGGGGCTTCTCCTCTCTCTCTCTCTCTCTCTCTCTCTCTCTCTCTCTCTCTCTCTCTCTCTCTCTCTCTCTCTCTCTCTCTCTCTCTCTCGTCCTCTCTCTCGTCCTCTCTCTCGTCCTCTAAGTACCTAAGTATGCCGAGAGACCCATAGGCTTCCTTGATCATCGTTTTGGGGAGATAGGGAACCATCTTGCTTACTGATTTTTTTTTTTGGAAAGATATTCTTGGCTTCAATACATTTTAATCTGATTATTTTTATTCTGTTGTTTGTTTTTGACACAGGTTCTTATTATACAGCCCAGGCTGGCCTTGAACTTGATGTTCCCCTGCCTTGGTCTCCTGAATGCACCACCATGCACAGTTTGTAAACCTATTTAAAAGTTGTATTAAAATCTTAAATTTATTACAATTGTATTGTGTGTATATGATGAGGAGTGTATGCCCATCACAAGTGTGCACGTGAAGGTCAAAGGACAACTTTGTGAGGTCTGTTCTCTCACTTTTATGTGGAGTCTAGGGATTGAGCTCAGGTTGTCAGGCATTGGCCCTATAAACCATTTCTTTCTTTCTTTTTTTTACTACATTAAAGCAATTGTGTGTGTGTGTGTGTGTGTGTGTGTGTGTGTGTGTGTGTTTATGTATGAGAGAGACAGAGACAGAGAGACAGAGAGAGAGCTCATGTATGCCAGGGAGGTCAGTGGACAGCTTTCAGGAGTTGGTTCTCTCCTTCCACCATGTGGGTTCTGGGGCTCACACTGAGGTCCTCAGGCCTGGTGACAAGCTCCTTAACATGCTAAGCCATCTCTCCAGACCCCTATAAACCTATTTTTAAATGGAGATTTTAGTTGAAAGTTATTGCACATTAAGAAATGATATATGCTTTATTTAACATGTATTTAACAAATAACCCACATAACCTTTTGTAATTATTGCTGTGAATGAATGAGAATTTGGAACCCCAAGCCCTTTGGGAGTCCCAGTTCAGAAACTGGGAAGATTGGGAGGATCTGGGGGTGGAGGGAAAAGTGTAGTCAGAATATATTGTGGGAAAAAGTTTTAATTAAAAAAAGCAAGTGCTTCAGTTGCATTGAAAATGTGGAGATGCTGATATTTGAGACTATAATGACAGTTTTTCATTGTTTTCTTTGATGGTTTTGATGACATGGAGTGAACTGGGGCATCTCCACTTCTAAGCTTTAGATGCGTCGTTCCCCCTTTAAAAAAAATATGCATCTGGACCATCAACAAGTTGGCTTGGTAGTTTTTCTTTTTAATGGTTGGTATTATAAACTAGGGGTCAGAACTAAAAAGAAAAGAAAAAGTTCTTTTGAAAAATGATTTATTTAAGTTGGGCATGGTTGTTGCGGAATATTTGTTTACACTGTGTAAAGATGTGTCACTGTGATTGGTTTAATAAAGAGCTGAATGGCCAATAGCTAGGCAGGGGAGACTAGGCGGGACTTCCTGGCAGAGAGAGGAAACGCAAGAGATGCCAGTGACACACTGGAGAAGTTGGACACACAGTACAGAGGAGAGGTAACCGAGCCATGTAGCAAAATGTAGATTAATAGAGATAGGTTAGTTTAAGTTAAAAGAGCTAGTTGGGAGCTATGTCAAGCTTTCATAATTAATAATAATTCTCTGTGTTGTTATTTGTGAGCTGAGTTCAAGGCTAGCCTGATGTACAGAGCAAGTTTCAGGACAGTCAGGGCTATACAGAAAAAGCTTGTCTTGAAAATCTCAAAAAAATTATTTGCACGTGCACATACATGTACACACAGCATTCCTCTGGGTTTGCATGGAAGCCCCAACAGATCCACCTCACCTTAGCCCCCAGCAAGTTTATGTCTTTTGGGGGGGTGCGTGTTTGAAGACAGAGATTCTCTGTGTAGCCTTGGCTGTCTTGGAACTCCATATGTAGACCAGGCTGGCCTTGAACTCACAGAGATCCACTTGCCTCTGCCTCCTGAGTGCTGGGATTAAAGGCATGCGCCACCAGTACCCAGATATGCTTTTTTTTTCTTTTAAAAAATAAGCCACTGAGTCCAGTTTGTGCCGCCCATATAGTCCTGGGTGTGGGACCATCCCCTGGAGCGTGGTCAACCTACAGGAGCCACACCCTTGAAGAAAACTCTCTTCCCTGAAGCCATCAACTGTCCCTAATTTCTCAGCTCAGGGTGGGGGGTGGGGCAGGGGTGGGGTGGGAGGGGAGTGGGCATCATGAGTCCTCTCTATCCATGTTGGAATGTTAGCCGGCTTGATCTTGTGCAGACAACCACCGCTGCCCAGTTCCTAAGTGGTGTGGTCCTGCCATTTGAAGGAGACACATAATTATCTCCCTCACAGTCCCCCCCTACCCCACCCAGTACAATTAAACGGGGAATGAGACTGTATATGTGCTGTGGCGCTGCCACACCATGTTCAAACCATAGCAGCCCTGACTCACCATCTAGCATCTCCCTGGCATTTTCATCATCCCGGAACTCTCAGCCGAAGCGCATAGAATCACCTTAGAAACATTGAACTGAAACTTAGTTCAGAAACGTCTCAGGAGCTGATGAGGTGGATTAGTGGGTAAAGTGATTGCTGAGCAAGTGTGGGGACCTGAGTTTGGGTCCCCAGGACCTATGTAAAAAGTGGAAGGTGGCCACACACCTGTTACCCCAGTGTTGGGGGATGGAGACGATTGGATCCCGAGGGTTTGCTGGTCAGCTGGCCTAGCCAAAATGGCCAGGTCCCACGTCACTGAGGAACTCTGTCTCAAAAATAAAGGTACAGTCACCTTTCCAAGACCCAGGGACCACTGTAGAAGAGGGAGCAGAAAGGTTGTAAGTGCCAGAGGCTGGGGAGGAGCAAATGACTATGGGCTTCTAACAGAGGTACTGAAGCAAACCAGCAAACACAGCAAAACAAACCACCAGCGATGGAACGACAGCAACCCACCTAGGGCATTTGGTTATGTTAGCAGGATAGTGGGGGTGTGCCCAGTATAGGGGGTTTTAGATTCACCCAGACTTCTTGTGCTAAGACCATACCTGGATGCATTCATTGGGCAGACCCATCCTGCTCTCTGGTGTTCTTACTGGCAATGGTCATAACAAATGAAAAAATGAGGGGCTGGACAGATGGCTCATCAGTTAAGAGAGTGTTACTGCTCTTGCAGAGGACAGGAGTTCGATTCCCAGCACCTACACCAGGTGGCTCCCAACTACCAACAAGTCAGCCATATTCAAGGCTGTGCCACACAGGGATTTCCAGGCCAGGTGGGACTATAGCTGAGCCCCTGTTCCAAAAGGAAACCAAAATAAATAAATATAAAATAATAATCATTAAAGAGGCTCAGCAGAGGGCAAAATAAAAGCCTGTGGCAGACATTTACAGCCAGGCTAGTGACGAGATCTCCCCGTGATGGGGCAGAGGTAAACCAATCAGAAGACCTTTAGGTGAGTGTGAGGAATGCAGAGCCAGGGGAGCATTTGGTAGCTTAGGGACAGGACAACAAACAGATGTAAAGGGTGATGGCACCGGGAAAAGGGGAGCTAAGTCTGAGGAGGCACCCCCTCCTTTCTTATCACGTGTGAGCATTGATCTCCAGCTGTAAGGTCCAAAGGGGTGGAGGAGACTCCTAAGTGGTCTTTAAATGGTCCCTTCCATGACTGGGCCCACAACAAGGAGTAGCTTTTGCGGATGAAAATTAAATTGAGCATCTGAAGACAAGGTCGAGTCACCCAGGTGACGATGCTGAGGGGACAGAGCCAGGAAGTCCAAAAAAGCAAACTGCCATGTTTCTGAATGCTGCAAAACCCAGAAAGGCAAGAGCGCTGTGAAATTAGAAAAACTTCCTTGAGGCCCTCTTTCTTTTAATTTTTTAGGAAAATTCATTTTACACAAAAATGAGCAAGCAATTGAGGTCAAACCTCATACCTAGTTATTATTTGTAAGACAAGATTAAAGAGGAGAATTACATCCTTTTATACAATGAGAACACACATAGCACATGACCACAGAGCTAATCAAAACGGTGAGCTTCTCCCCATATAAGATAAAAGACACTCAGAAACTTACCCGAGCCATGAAAGGACGTGAGTCGGAATTAGAAAGGCCGGCGGAACTGAGGAAACGCTGGCAGGAAAGTTTAGAAATGAAAACTAAAATAGAAGGTATGTAAGTCAAACGAGAAAATAAGAGGATAGCAAAACAAAGCCGGGAAGAATGGTTAAAAAATATTGATGAAAAAAGAGACGGTAATATTCTACAGCCAAGTGATGAGCATTGAAGGCAGGCAAAGAGCCAGCATATGAGAGAGAAGAGTCCAGCCAGCAAGGTAGGTCAGTGGGTCAAGGTGCCTGCAGCCAGGCCTGATGACCTGAGTTCAAACCCCAGGACCCACTTGACAGAAGGCAATACATGCACCGTGGCATATGCATGCGTGCATTCATGCATGCATGATTAGACACGCAATAAATAAAATAATACTATAATGGAGACAAGAGAAGAATATCTGCAAAAATAATCGAGGCACAGACAGACCATAAATAATAAAAGTCAATGGATTTTAGAAAGCACTCCTAAAGTGGAAAGATAATTTGAAATTGCATGTTGAAAGGGTTTACCAGGACCTGAGACTACCAATGCAGGACAGAGAGCGCCACATGAGGATGCATTCTAGTTAATTACCAGGACTTGAAAGGAAAAGTGATATTCCTCTGGGTATCTACCAAGACCCAATGATTTATGTGAGAAAGTTAGTTAAATTATTGTTGTGTTATTTACAGCACTACTTTATGCCACAGGAAAATGAAATAATTTGGTTAAAATATTCAGGTAGGGCTGGAGAGATGGCTCATCAGTTAAGAACACTGTCTGCTCTTGCAGAGGACCTAGGTTTGATTCCCAGCACCCACATGGTGGCTCACAACCATCTGTAACTCCAGTTCCAGAGGATCTGATGACCTCTTCTGATCTTGGCAGGCCTCAGGCATGCAGTGGTACAAATACAAACTGCAAATAAACACTCATACACGTGAAATAAAATTAACAAAATCTTTAAAAAAAGATATTCTTGTAAAAAAAATTAAGTCAAAGATTTTTTTTTGTCTAGAAAATAGACTGTCAAGTATTAAGATTACTATCAATTCCACTAATTCAGAAAACAGTGCTCCTGTGAACCTTTCTTGAGGAATCTGTTAGAAAAGCATTCTTCTCTCCTTCCAGGGACCAAACTCTGGTCATCAGGCTTGTTGGCAGGTGCCCCAGCCATCTCAGCAGCCCATAAATGTTTTTATTAACCTTGGTGGTGGTTGCAAGGTTCTGGAGTTTTGCTTCTAAAATAATAATATTTATTTTATACTAAAAACATTAAAAAAGGATAGGAAAAAAAAAGCAGAGATAAAGTGACTTTAAAAACATATGTATTGGCCGGGCGGAGGTGGCGCACGCCTTTAATCCCAGCACTCGGGAGGCAGAGGCAGGCGGATCTCTGTGAGTTCGAGGCCAGCCTGGTCTACCAAGTGAGTTCCAGGAAAGGCGCAAAGCTACACAGAGAAACCCTGTCTCGGAAAACCAAAAAAAAAAAAAAAAAAAAAAAAAACCAAAACAAAACAAAAAACATATGTATGGCTTTCAGTTTGCGTGGTGGATTTGTTCCGTTCGGCCTTCCTCTTGGTGGTCGGGGTTCCACAGGCTCAACCGCACTGTTCGCAGCGCGGTTTCTCACTGCATTGGGCAGTTTCCTTGGCCTCCTGCGTTAGTCAGCTTTCTGGTACTGTAACAAAATGTGTGAGATCAGTGACTTAGGGTGCCAGCCACAGTGCCAGTCCATGGTTGATCAGTGGATTGTTTCTGGGCTGAAGATGAGGCTGAATGTGATGGTGTACAGAGTGTGGGGGACAAAGCCATCCATCTAACAGTGGCCAGGAGAGAGGGCAAGGGGAGGGGAGGGGAGGGGGAGGGAGAGGGGAAGGGGAGGGAGAGGGGAAGGGGAGGGGGAGGGAGAGGGGAGGGGGAGGGAGAGGGGAAGGGGAAGGGAGGGGGAGGGGAGGGGAGGGGGAGGGGGAGAGGAGAGGGGAAGAGGGAGGGGGACGGGGAAGGGAGGGGAGGGGAGAGGGAGGAGGGGAGGGAGAGGGGGAGGGGGAGGGGAGAGAGGGAGAGGAAAAGGGAGAGGGGGAGGAAAAGGGAGAGGGGGAGGGAAAAGGGAGAGGAAGAGGGGAGAGGGGAGGGAGGAGAGAGAGAGGGATGAGAGAGAGAGAGAGGGAGGAAAGAGAGAGAATGAGAGTCAGTCAATCTTTGGATAAGATACACCTTCTTCAGCTAGGCCCTGCCTCCTAATTTTCCATTCAGCTATGAATTCACCAATGAGTGGATCTATTGATGAGGTCAGAGTTCTTATGAGCCAATCATCTCTGAGCACTCCTGTGCTGGTGCCTGAGCCTTAACAGGTGAGCCTTTGGGAACACTGGGTCCCAACACTGACACCCCCCCCCCTTTCCTGCTTCAGGTTTCCCAAGGTGGGGTGATGGTGGTGGAGGTGATCGTGTCCAAAGAAGGTGAGCAGTTTTATCTTGATGTTTTCTTTCCTTTCTGTTGATATGACAAAACACTCTGACCAAAAGCAAATTGGCCAGGGTGGGGTGGGGTGGCATTTGTCTTACACAACCAGATCATGGTCCATCACTGAAGGAAGTCAAGGTGGGGACCTGAAGCAGAAACCGTGGAGGAATGCTCCATTCTGGCTTGCTCTTGGGCTCATGTTCGCCTGGCTCTCTTACACAGCCTAGTACCACCTGCCTAGGGATGGTGCTGCCCACAGTGGGCTGGGCCCTCCTTTGTCCATTAATAATCAAGACAATGTCCCACAGACATGACTGTGGCCAATCTGACCTATATAATTTCTAATCGAGGGTTTTCTCTTAGATGACTCTAGGCTGTGTTAAGTTGGCAGTTAATGCTAACTAGGACACCTATACCTTGTAGGAAAGAGAAAGCTGTTATCTTTGCATTTATTTTAATGATATGCCTTTCAAGATACCTCTTGCAGGCCTGGGGATAAAGGTTGTGGGTAGAGCACTTCCTAGAATGTGCAAGGCCTTGTGATTGATTGATCCTGAGCACCACTGTAGCTAGAGAGTTTTCTCTTTGGGTCCCGCCAAGCCCCAGCAGTCTGACAGCCCACCTATAAAATAAACACACAGACACTTATATTATTTAAACTGTTTGGTCTAATGGCTCAGGCTTCTTTTGAACTGTTCTTGTATCTTAAATTAACCCATTTCTATTAATCTAAACTTTGCCATGTGGCTTGTGGCTTATCGGTACCTTACATCTTCCTTGTCATGGCGGTAGCTGGCAGTGTCTCTTTGACTCAGCCTTCCACTTCCCAGAATTCTCTTCTCTGCTTGTCCCGCCTATACTTCCTGCCTGGCTACTGGCCATTCAGTGTTTTATTTATTAACTAATCAGAGCAATACTTTTAACATACAGAACATCCCATAGCACACCACAAAACCCAAACCCAACCCACGAGACCTCATGTATAGAAGACAGGTAAATACCAGTGGGTATAAAGTCCTCCTTCAGTCCTGATAGTTGGTATTTTAGTATCTATATTGGTTTTTTGAGACAAGGTTTCTCTATGTAGCCCTGGCTGCCCTGGAACTCGCTCTGTAGACCAGGCTGGCCTCAAACTCAGAGATCCGCCTGCCTCTGCCTCCTGAGTGCTGAGATCAAAGGTGTGCACCATCACTATCTGGTGAGGTGTAAGTACATTGACTTAGTTTTGTTCTATGGATACAAAACAAAGAGGTTTAGTGAAATTCTGTAGGTTACTCAGAAACCTCTAGCTGGCTATCCAATGGGATTTTGGGCCATATTAATTACTATTTATTATTAATTAATTATTATAATTAATATCATTAATTTTTTAATGTTTTATCTAAAATATTTATTTTATTATTTACTTGTGTCTGCATTTATGTCTGTAGAGGGATGTGTATATGTGCATGCCAGCGCCCATGGAGGGCAGAAGAGGGTGTGGGATCTAGAAAGGAGCTGGAGTTGCAGGAGATGGTGAGCTGCTTGGGATGGGTCCTGGGAACCAAACAGCTGTGTGTTAGCATTCAGACCCGCTTCTTGGAATCCTGGTCAATAAGCAGATGATACTCTGGCCCGCCCAGTGTCCTGATATCATCCTATGTTCTCATTCCCTCTAAGAAAGGAGTCTTCCCCTTTCGCATGAACTCTCTCTCTCTTACCCCCTCACGAGGTTGCATGCACCTCCTCCCTCTCTCTCTCTTTCCCTCTCCCTTCTTTCTTTCCCCACCAAATAAAACTCCCCACTGAGCACTGTCTGCATGGCATCTGTCTCTCACCCACCGTGGGGCACCTTGGCTCCACCTGCAAAGGCCTCTCTCTTGCCTTATCACAACACTGTGTTCCTCCCAGCTGCTGAGCCATCTCCCCCAACCCTATTTTTAATTAATTAATTCATTAATTTTATTTATTTTTTAAATACCATCTTAAGAAAAAGGCTTTGTGGTCTGTAGAGATGGCTCAGTAGTTAAGAATTGCTGCTCTTCCAGAGGTCCTGAGTTCGGTTCCCAGCACCCACATCAGGTGGTTCACAACCACCTGTAACCACAGTTTCAGGGGATCCGACACCCTCTTCTCACCTCCAGCTGTCACCACACGCACGCACGCATGCACGCACATGCACACGCACACACACTGGTGTGTTAGGATTCTGTACCACTCCAGCTGCATGACTGTACACGTGCAGTTTGGTTGTGGTCTTATGTCTTTCATCAGCAGCATGCACTGGCGACTGCGTATGCACCTTAAAAGCCGGATGCAGACCCCACCCTCTCTCTCTGCTCTTTTCTCTCTCTGCTCCCGCCCCCCCTATCTTTCTCTCTCTCCAAGCCTGGCTCTCCTCTTTCCCCTGACTCCCTTTTCCCTCCTAGTAAAGCTCTGAAAACTAACACTGGGTTCTGGTGTGACCATAATCTTTCCACTCGGTAACCAGCGCTGTTTATCATCTTTTCAGGGTGCCCATGCATACATGCAGGCAAAGCACTGATACATGTAAAACCAAAATAAAAACCAACTTTAAAAAAAAAAAATGTGTTTTATGTGAAATTTTAAATTCCAGAGACTTCCTCCTCCCTTGCCTCTTTTGGCAAAAGTCTTTGAAAGGAAGTCTATTGTTTCTGAATTATAGCAATTAAAGATAAACCCCTTACAAACCAACAAACAACAAACAAACAACAAACAAACAAACAAAGTAAGCGATTTTGACAGAACTGGGACGCGGCAAGCAAGCAAGTCAATTAAGGCTGCTTTTTTTTCCTTTTTTTTTTCTTCTGAGAACCACATAAACGTTGTAAAAGCGCCACATATTTGAGCCGTTTTAGCAGTTTTCCATCTGTTTTTGTTGTCTCAAGAAAGAAAGACAGTTTCTGGGGCAGGTCTGGGAGTTGTGGGTGACTTTCAGGTCATCACAGGGCTTCGGATGGCCCCAGCTTGGCTCTGGAGTTTGGGTCAGGATCTACCCTTCCCAGGGTTTTAGGGTTTTTTTTTTTTGCTTTCTTTTGGCTTGAGGAACGAAGCCCTGTGCATGCTGGGTGGGCAGAGCCACATTGTGGGCCGCCCTTCAGACACATTTTCCACAGGCACCCATGTCTTCTTGGGCATAAACAGGCTGTCGCTGAATGCACAACCAGCCAGGAGATTCTGTAAATTGAATCCTCCATCTTCTGCTAATATGGCTTTTGGCAATAAAGCCATTATCTCAAAGTGCCATAAAAGGCATCTTGAGCCCCCCCCCTTTTTTTTTCATCTGTTGCGGGCTCAGCAGGGAGTTTTATTGCTATTTAGAACTCCGATTGCCAAATGCTAACGGAGGCAGGTCACCCTGCAGTAAGGGGTAGACAAGCCTCTGAGGTGCCACTCGCTGCCATTCAGGGTGACTGGCAGGCGTTTTCAGTGGTATAGCCTAAGACTCCATGAGAGAGAGCCTCCTCATGGTGTCTGAGTTGCTTTGGTGAAGATCAGTAAGTCCAACCACTGGGACCTGTTTGAAGTCTGGTATTGTGAAAGTTTAGATGGGTGTAGAACAGGAAAGGAGCGATTTGCAGAGTCAGCTTCATGTCTGTAAATCCTGTGCTCAGGAGCCTGAGGCAGGAGGAGCCTGAGTTTAAGGGAAGTCTGGGCTACAGTGTGCGGTCCTGCACACACATACACAACTTCTTCCCACATATATACATAAGTGAACTAAAAATAAAATCCTGGAATCATGTCTTCTAATTTTTTGGGGGTGGAAGGTTAGTACGTGTCGAAGTTATTTTGGCATCGTTGCCAAGGAACACCTGAGAGAGTCAACTTAATTCAGGAGTGATTTATTTTAGTTCGTGGCTTTGGTCCACTGTGGCAGGGGTTCACCTGTGGGGAGTGGGGAAGGGTGGCTCCTCCACCATGGTGAATTAGTGTGGCAAGCACATACCCCGGTTACAGAGGAGGAATAATCACTCTTGATTCAGACTTGGTAGAACACTCATTTATTCACACAATAAGATTACAAGCAATATTTATCCCACCTTCCAAGTGGAAGCAGGAGTACCTCTCCAGGTTTGCAGGTCCAGACTCACCACATCTGTTCCTCCGGATCTCCTGTCAGCTTTCCTGTGGTCAACCTCGTCTGAGCTGAGGACAGGATCTTTCGTCCCTGGGGGAGGAGAGTCGTCTCCTGTGAGGGACTGAGGAGCTCTGTTGGTTGTGTCCGAGGCTTCATCTTTTATACCTCTTTCTGGGTAGGTTTCTAGTCTTATCACTACTTCTTCCACACATAGCTTATCACTACTCATTTATGGTTTATTTACGTCATTCTATTGCTTATCACTCCTGACTAGGGTTGATCACCCTAGGTCTTATATGTTCCTTACAATTAGGAAGCACAGGGCAAGCCAGGACAGAAGTGAGTGTGGTCTTAGAGGCCCACCCCAGTCACCGCCTCTGTCAGCCAGGCCTCACAGCCTCACCCCAAACAAATGCCACTAGCTCGGGAGCAACAGGGTGGACCGAGGAGCCTCTTGGGGACATTTCATTTTCCGTCCACAGCAGTACAATCATTATAGTGAAGCTTTTTTTCAATCTCTTGGGATTTTATAGTTGGTATTTTGAAAATCAGAGTATCTACTTTTAATTATGATATAGCTATGCTCTGTCTGTCTGTCTGTCTGTCTGTCTCTCTCTCTCTCTCTCTGTGAGATAGGGTGGTTGACTGTAGCAGAGGTGGATCTGGAACTCGCTATACAGCCCAGTCCAGCCTTGAATTCCCAACAATTCTCCTGTATCAGTCTCCCAAGCCCTAGGGTGGCAGATTGTTTCCACCATGACTGACTTTGGAATATCTTCTATTAAAAAATAAAAAGGAGGCTGGAGAGATGGCTCATGGGCTAAAAACACTGGCTGCTTTTGCAGAGAACCTGGATGCTATTGCCAGTATCCACATGATGGCTCACAACCATCTGTCACTCCAGTTGTAGGGGATCTGATGCCCTCTTCTGGCCTCTGCAGGTACTGCATGCACATGATATACATACTTTTAGGGAACACATATACATAAGAGTAAAAAAAAATCTTTTTTGAAGGTAAGAATCTTGGTTTTTCCTCATTTTGAAATACAGCTTTTTTTCCAGTCTTAGGTGATACCTGTAAATGGTTAAGACATCCAGATTTTCCTTTACACAATTGAAAATGCTTTTTTTTTTACCATATGAGAAAAAAAAAACCTTTACAAATGAATATTACCATTATGCCTCGATAGTCCTTTAGATTTGATAAGGTAATATCTTCCCTGCTTTCTTTGAAAATAATTATTCCCATATCTCTGTTTTGTTTGTATTTTGAGTGAGGGTCTCTCTGTAGTCTGGGACAGCCTCCAATTCCTGATCCTCTCACCCAGCCTCCTGAGTGCTGGGATCTCAGGTGTGCATGATGCCTACTTCCTAGTCCACTTTCTTTGGAGTTTTTGCTTTCCCTCATTTCTAGAAAATTTTTGTAATATGTCTTTAGGATTATGAAAACTTTGTCAAGTGAAAGTATCTAGTGTGATTTTTAGACTAACAATAGCTAACTTCAAATTATTTTCATCTAGCTGGGTGTGGTGATATATGCCTTTAATCTCAATACTCAGGAGGTAGAGACAGGAGGATCTTTGTGAGCTGGAGGCCAGCCTGACTTACATAGTGAATTCCAGGACAACCAACTCTACATAGAGAGACCCTGTCTCAAAAAACAAAAACAATAGTTTCATCCTTCCTTTTGTGATTTTAAGATTGTCTCATGTAGAGATTTTTAGCTTCCTATCCCCTGAAGAGAAAAAGAAAGATGGGATTCAGAGTTTGATTTTACCCACAGGTACACTTCTTTAATTAAAAAAAATTAGATTTTTAAATTTTATTTTATATGTGAGTGTTTTGTCTGTGTATCTGTATGTGCATTATGTATGTGTAGTTCCTACAGAGGCCAGAAGAGGGCGTCAGATCCTGGAACTAGAGTTGCAGATGGTTGTGAACTGCCATGTGGGTGCTGAGAAATGAACCTGGGTCCTCTGTAAGAGCAGAAAGTGCTCTTAAACTCTGAACCATCTCTCCAGCCCGGGTATACCGCTTTTCACTTCCCTTTTTTAAATTAACAAAGCTAGTGTGAAAGTAAAAGTGTTGCCTGTTGCCAATTTAACTTCTTTAATTAAAACAGAAAGTTACCAGGCGACAGTGCCATGGGTGAAGTTCTGAAGTCATCAGGGTGAAGAAGTCGGTTTGAAATTAAAATGGTTGGCGTGCTAGTGACTGTACGTTCTGCCATCAGGAGTGTCGACACTTTAGTTAATGGAAAATGGAGACAACTGCCTTAAACTCTACTAGTATTACCTTTTTAAAGTATTATGAGACCGTAAGAGGCGTGACTAGAGAGCAGCCTTGACAGAGCTGAGCTGCCTTAGGAAGCCCGGAGTTTGGAAGATTAAAGCGTGAAACTCAAAGGAATGTGTATTCCGCCTCTTAAATGAGGTCAGGCAAGGAGCCCCGCTTCCCTTCCATGAGCTCCTGAAGCTGGAGAGTATTGGAAACAAACAGTTCATTCCGGAATGCGCTAAACCCTATGATTAAAAAAAATTCCAAAGAACCCCTGGTCTGTGGTCCTTGAGCCAGTCGATGGCTTTAAGGGTTAAATTTTTTCTGCCTAAAAAGCCAAGTATTCTTCTGCCCTCCCCCTCCTCCCTTCCCCTCCTTTTTCTCTAACTTTCTTTTCCTTTCTCCTCTCTTCCCTTCCCCCGCTTTCTCCCTCTTTCCTTCATTTCTTCTCCCTCTTCCTTTTTTTTGAGTATCTTTATCACCATCACCCACCCCCCATTTCCAATTTCTTCAAAAATGCTCTTTGCAAACTTTGCCGCCCATTTCCGAAGAGCGGTGTGTGTCCTGCTACGTTGTCCACCCAACCGAATCCCAGCACTTTGAGGAATGATGCCCCACCCCCTGAAAAGCCACACCTTTTACCAGACCTATCATTTCATAAGCATGAATACATTTCCCAGTATCAGGATTATTCATTGAGATGTTTCAGGCACACAGCTACAAAGACTAACACAAAAATGTCCTGGGCTCCAGGACTCACAAGAGAAGTGTAATAGCAAAACTCAGTTCATTTCATGGTAGTTTATCATATTTAAAGTGGGGGGAGACCAAGGGTCTTTGTGCCACGCCTTCCCTGTGTCTCACAAAAACAGATGCACTGGAGTGTGGTGTATCAGCGAAGGAATCACACATTTCCCTGCTAAGCCCACAGCTCCTGCTTCTGAAATACGCGCCCAGATCCGTGGACATTGAGTCCCAAGGACACTGACACTGTGGATGATTTGTTTTTCAGATGAAGCAACAGTGGCTGACAGAGGGGACTTTTGGACAGCACCAGCCACCAGCTGGAGTGGCTGCCCTGGGCAAACAGAACCCCCTTCCCTTCTGTCCTTAGGGACTCAGAATGCTGGAGGCCACCCCTTCCCTCCCCAAATCAGAGCCACCATGCTCTGTCTGCCATGTGACAAGGCAGGGACACTGGGCATCTGTGCTGGCCGTCAAGGCAGAGGCAGGCTGCAAGGCTGGCCTGGCTGCTTGCATCCCAGCCCTTGCAAGGCAGTTGCTGTGGTATCCCACGGGGGCCTCTGATGGGAAATCTTTCCCCTCCAGGGACCCCTGGAAAGTGATCTCCAACCCTTTCACCTACAAGTTTTGGAGATAGAGTCTTGCCAGATAGTTCAGGCCCACTTGAATTTGCAATCCTCCTGCCTCAGCCTCCTAAGCACTGTGATCATAAGTGCGCACCACCATTTCCACCCAGACCCACGACCGCAACATCTACAGTCAGATTTGATGGTATGCATCTCTAATGTCAGCACTCAAGAGGCTGAGGCAGGAGGATTGTTGCCAGTTTGAAGGACTGCATAACAAGACCCTGCCTGAAAACCAACAAATAAAAATAAACAAGTGCCACATAGATAAGGATGATTCCCAAGTTTAAATAAACATTATTAACATGATTTTTGATCGTCAACTCTGACTGTATACATTTATGGGCTATAATGTGGTGTTTTGGCGTGTATGTACAACGTGGAATGATCAGCTCAAGCTGGTTAACACTGGCATCACTTTGCACAGTTATTTTTTGAGTATGTGGTAAGACATTCGAAACGACACTCTTGGTTATTTTGAAGTACGCATTCGTCATTATTGACTAGAACCACCCACTGTGCATTAGATCTCAACGACTATTCCAGTCTGGCTGAAACCTTTCTTTTATTGAGTTATGATTCACATGATATAAACTTGACTGTTAATCATCTTAAGATGTATAAATTCAGTGCCAGTTAGTGTGTTTACAGTGCTGTCTTGCCCCCACATCTAGCTATTTCCACGCTATATTTATTATTTCCTGCAAGGGAAACCTTGGGCCTACTGAGCTTCTGCCCACCCCACCCCTAGCACACCCCCATTCTCTCCTCCTCAATGCTTCTGCCCCCCACTCATCTTTTCTGGAATGTCATATATAAAGATTCCTAGATGTCTTATTCATTGTCCCGACCACTCAATTTCCTTTCCCCCTTCCTTATTTAATTAACTCATTATTTTAGAACTTAACACCTTCTTTTGGCTAGTTTCATAGATCTAAACCAGGTACTGTGATCATGTCAACCCCCATTACTTTCTCCCCGCTCCCACACCTGCCGCTGTCCTCCTCCTCCTCCTCCTCCTCCTCCTCCTCCTCCTCCTCCTCCTCCTCCTCCTCCTCCTCCTCAGTGAGTCCGGGTCTTTCTAGTCTTATGTTTTTGATCCAGTGAGTTTACTTAGAGCTGCTGGGATGAATACGTGAGTGTGGCGGGTGTTCACTAGCCCAAGGGCAACTTACCAGTGGCCTGATCACGAAGACGGTTGTTTCCTCCCCAGCCCAGCAGCAGGCAGTTCAGTCCTTTGCAAAGGCGAGGCTGCCTCCTCCTCTCTGTCCTACTTTTCTTTCCCATTGCTGTAATAAACACCATGACCAAAGGCAATGTGGAGAGGAAGGGGTTTATTTCAGCTCACAGCTCTCCAGTCTACCATGAAGGGAGTCAGGGAAGAACTCAAGGCAGGAGCCTGAAGGCAGGAGCTCATGCAGACAACATGGAGGGGAGCTGCTTACTGGCTTGCTCCCCATGGCTTGCTCAGCCTGCTTTGTTATGGAATCCAGGACACCAGCCCAGAAATGGCACTGAGGCCAGTGAGCTGGGCCCTCCCCATCAATCATTCATCAAGAAAACGTCTCACAGACTTGCCTATAGGACAGTCTGATGGAAATAATTCCTCAACTAATGCTCCATCTTCCCGAATGACCCTAGCTTGTTTCAAATTGTCAAAAACTGACCAGTGACCTCTCATTACAACTCCAAGTTGGTGTCAGCGCCCACATATTGTTACTCCAATGATGGTTCATCTTTGTTGTCTAGGTGGGTATATCTGGGGTTAGAATATTCTTCATATTCTGCCTGTTTAAAATATGTTGCTAATAAAATGTAGATTAGAAGCGGGGCTGGAGAGATGGCTCAGTGGCTAAGAACACTGGCTGCTCTTGCAGAGGACCCGAGTCTGGTTCCAGGCACCCCTGGAACACATCTATCTATAACTCCAGTTCTGGGGATCTGAAACCCTCTTCTGGCTTCTATACCTGTGGTACACTCAGGTTCAAGCAGGCAAAACACTCATATAATGAATGAATGAATGAATGAATGAATGAATGAATGAATGAATGGAAGGAAGGAAGAAAGGAAGGAAGAAAAAAGAAAGAAAAAAAGAAAGGAAGGAAGAAAGAAAGAGAAATCTTTTTCAAAAGACAGACACTCGCAGGCATCTTCTTTGGAAATCTGAGGCTGAAAACTTGTCTCTCCACCCACCCTTTTTATTTTCTTCTACTGTAGCCCAGGCTGGCCTTGAACTTGTATACCCCCTACCTCAGCCTCTCAGGCATGGGGATTACAGGCATGAGCCACCACACCTAGCTCATATTTTCTGAGACTTTTTTTTTTTTTGGTTTTTCAAGACAGAGTTTCTCTGTGTAGCTTTGCGCCTTTCCTGGAACTCACTTGGTAGCCCAGGCTGGCCTCGAACTCACAGAGATCCGCCTGCCTCTGCCTCCCGAGTGCTGGGATTAAAGGCGTGCGCCACCACCGCCCGGCGAGACTTATTTTTATCATTATTATTTTAAATTATTTTTAATTGATTTTTTGGGAATCTTACATCATGGACCCTGATTGAGCTCACCTCCCAGTCTTCCCATGTTCACCCCTCCCCTCTGGCCTCCCCAGAAAATAGAAAAAAAGGTCCATTTTGTGTTGTCCATATATTCACTGGAGCAAGGTCAGATTCCTGGTGGCCAGCCCCCTAAGGAAGGAAGAGTCTTTCTCTGCCTGCATCCATGCCAGAAGTCATCAAGTGAGGAGAGCAGTGTGGTGGCCGGAGCCAGCTCTCCGTCGCCCATGCTACCATCACTGTGCTGTGGGCCAGTGAGGTGCTGGGTCAGCTCTCCTGAGCACAGGGACGTCAACATGGCTTCAGGTGGCAGCCCAGACAATGGGCTTTGGTGGTAACACGGGCTGTAGACATCAACACAGCCCTTGGTTATATCAGGATCACTGACCCACTCACCGCCCTCAGCAGTGCACAGCCAGGAGCTTTGGCATGGCCTCAGGTGGTTACACATGTCACTCACATCAGCCTGATGCCCCAAGCAGGAAAGCCTGAGGACATCACCTCAGCAGCAGGCAGTGGCACAGGATGCATAGGTCCACAAGGGTCTCAGGTTTCATGGAAGCCTGGGGCAGCAGCATGGACCACCGACACTAACATGACCTCCAGTGGCATCACAGGCCACAGTGGTCCTTCAAGGAGGTCCAATCCAGAAAGCGAACCTTTCCTCATCTCTGGCCTCTGTTGTTGCCCAGAGCCAGGGGTCAGGCGGCAGGTTCAGGGGCTGAGTCTACATCTGCCCGAGCTCCAGGCTGTTGTGCACCAAGCTCTGGCCAATGCTACTGGACAGTGACAGCATGTCCATCTCAGCCCTTGCTCCCTCCCATCTGTCACCGCCATCACGTTCCCAGTTCCACCCTCTCCACAGAGCACTCCCTGCTCCGTTTTTCTCTTTCCCACCTCTCCATCACATACATGTTCTTTGTAGTGGTGCCAGCTGCTGCCCTGGGCCACGAGCTAGCTATTTGTATTATTTTTAATTACACGTGTGCATGTATTTGTATGTGTGTATGTGCACACAGCTGTCAGAGTCACCAGACTCCCTGGAGCTGGAGTTACAGGTGGTAATGAACTGCTCCATATGGGTTCTAGGAAGTGAACTTGGGTCTTCTGCAAGGACAATGCACACCCTTGACCACTGAGTCTTCTCTCCAGGCTGCAACTCTCACTTTTCGTCTGTGTTTTCTTTCTCTCATGATTCTTCAGACCTGTGGTGTGTCAGCATACACAGTGCAGTGGGTGCCCAGGTCGTCCTGGCTCTGGAGCTGCCATATTTTTGGGCTACACATGCAAAGAACTGTTGGTGATTAAGGACTGACTTCACTGTCCATGGGTTTGGTCCCTGGAAGTTTGGCTCTATAAGACTTTCAGATTCAAGAAGTGCAATAAGCTTCGCTTGCTTCTTTCTGTGCATTATAGCAGGTACAATGAGCTTTCTGGAAAGAAGCCAGGGTGTGCTGGCACATGCCTGCAATCCCAGAATTTTGGGAGCTGAGACAGGAAGATCCAGCCTGGCTTGCATAGGGAATTCCAGACTGTCTTAGTTAGGGTTTCTATTGCTGTGAAGAGACACCATGACCACGGCAACTCTCATAAAGGAAAACATTCAATTGAGGTGGCGGCTTACAGTTTCAGAGGTTCAGTCCCTTATCTTCATGGCATGGAGCATGGCAGCTGGGAGGAAGGCGGTGTGCAGGGAGACATGGTGCTGGAGGAGCTGAGAGTCCAGCATCTTGATTCACAGACAACAGGAAGTGGTGTGAGACACTGGGCGTGGCTTGAGCATATATGAGACCTCAGAGCCCGACTCCCTTTGGGGGAGTCATTATCTTTCAAACCACCAAACCAACACACAGACCAAAATGTTTTTCTTTTAACATTTATGTATGACTGTGTATCTGTCTGTATGTGCATGTGTCTGTCTGTGCATGTGCATATATGTGTGTGTGGATGAGTGAGTGCCCCCTGTGAGGAGGCCAGAAGAGGGAATCAAATCTCTTGGAGCTGGAGTGTCAGGTGGTTGTGAGCCACTGGACATGGATGCCGGGAACTGAACTCCGGTCTTCCCTCTGGAAAAGTGGCAAGTGCTTTTTGTAGCTAGAGTTCTCCTGCCTTGCCCACAGTCAGGACAAATCTTTGTCACCCGCCAGTCCCACAGCTGCTCAGACCCAACCAAGTAAACACAGAGATATTATATTGCTTACAAACTGTATGGCTGTGGCAGGCTTCTTGCTAACTGTTCTTATAGCTTAAATTAATCCATTTCTATAAATCTATACCTTGCCATTGTGTCTGGTGGCTTACCGGCGTCTTTACATGCTGCTTGTCCTGGCGGTGGCTGCAGTGTCTCCCTGCCTCAGCCTTCCGCTTCCCAGAATTCTCCTCTCTCCTTGTCCCACCTACTTCCTGCCTGGCCACTGGCCAATCAGTGTTTTATTTATTGACCAATCAGAGCAATTTGACATACAGACCATCCCACAGCAGCTTTTAGCCACTGAGCCCTCTCCAGCCCTGACGCCTTTTTGTTTTTTGAGACAAGGTCTTACTATATAGCCCTGACTAGCCTGGAACTCTATGTCGACCAGACTAACCTTGAACTCACAGACCTGTCTGTCATCTCCCCCAACCCCCACCCCAAGTGCTGGAATTAACACTTGGTCTAACATTTCTTTTTAAATTGAAAAGTTAGTAATACTGTAAGTCGATGGGGTTGATTTGTTTTTTTAACCTACAGTAGATTTTACTTAAAACTGAATATTTAACAGTTTATTGGGTGAGCCTAAAGGCTTGAAATTGCACGTCTGTGAGTTTGGGCCTTGCGTTTTCGACACCCTGGGTTCTATTCTTTGCTTTTTTTTTTTTTTAAACTCAGTGCAGCAGATCAGGGGGCTCTTAAGCCATCTGTTAACCTTTCTTTCTCCTTAAAAAAAAAAAATCTCATCGAGTCGCTCAAGGTAAGAAGACCCACAGCCAGAACGCCGGAGCAGAGCTGAGGGGATGTGCAGGCACAGCCAGGACTCCGGAGCAGAGCTGAGGCGATGTGCAGGCACAGATCATTGGCTCTGACATTTCAAGGCTTGAGCCTATTAATTTTTTATGTCGCGCTACTTGTATATCGTTAATAAAAATCTGACGACAAACTTTTTAGGATGTATTTGTTGCTATGGCTTTGATCTTAATGTTTGCAAACTAATACATTAATACATGGGCAGCCTTAAGGAGGCTTTCTAAGAGAATATTTCCATACATTATATTTTCATTTCCATTTGAGGTGGCTGAGCCTCTGTGGGGTTGTTGATGGTGGTAGCATTAGATTTGGGTGGGAAGTGTGTCTTCTTAAGAGAGACAGCCACTAACCGGAAGCAGGGTAATGACATTTGGTTGAACTAGGTAGATTTTTTTTTTTACAGTCTCGTAAGGTAGCCCAGGCTGTCCATGTACTCACCAAGTGTTAGAATCACAGACGTGTGCTCCCCCGCCACCCCCATGTTACTTTCCAGGGCTAGGCAACTTCATTAGAATTTTTATCTAAGTTCACTTCTGTAAGAGCTCTCCCTTCTAACATGAGTTTTCACTCCCCAATCCTTCATTTTGAAAAGAAGTGGGGTATTCATATTCAATTGCTATTTGCAATAATATTTATTTGTGATAGGGAAGCAAGACCCCAAATCATTGAACAATGGAGTATAATTATCAAAATGTCGCTTGGGAGACAGGTGCATTACCTGTTGTTCTGGCATTCAGGAAGAAGAGGCAGGAAGATGGAGTTGGAGGTCAGCCTGGGCTACATCATGAGAGCCTGTCTGGTGGAGGTGGGGTGGGGGGGGATGGGGGGAGCAGAGGGGCAGGGGAAGAGGCACTTGTGTAAGTCTGCAGAGGTGAACTCCATTGAACGGCACATCTTTGGTCCCTGCTAACTGCCCCTTCCCTGGCTGTGGCCTCCGTGACAGAGATGTGAGACACTCACACGTCAGGCCCATGAATGTGTGTCACTTTGTGACTTATATATTATATATGTGCCCTCAAACACAGGATGCTGCTGTGGCAAGATAAAATGAAACTTCTAAACAGCACGCGAGATTTGGGGGTCTGAGGAATAATTTGACGATATTTGAAGGTCTACTTCACAAAAGTAGAAATGTAAGTGGAATGATGATATTAAAAATGATCGCTAACCCAGTTTCGAACACTTTGGAGCACTGTGTGGGCAAGCAGGCTGTTGCCAGGGCTCTTTCATTTGTACGCGACGCAAAAGCCACCGTGAAATGCTTTGAATATTTATGATATCGATCGAGGATCAGACTAGCTCCAGTAGCCTCCAATTTTCTTACCCTGGTGAAAAGTGTTTGAAATGTCTATCGTTCTCTGATGTATGAGTGGTTAATTATTTGGGTGGGTGTGAAGAACCCCTTTCTTTGAAGGAGGCTGTGGGAAATCCTACTTAACACGAAAGTAAAATTAATTCTCTGTATTGACCATGGGGTGGAGGAACTAACTGGTCAGAGAGATTCTTGGGGCAGTTTCTATTTCAAAATAGATGGTGTCATCGTAAGTCTGGCTATTTTTCAGGTCCACTAGAGGGAGTCGTGAGGTACAGATGTGGATTGTTTTTTAATAAAGAAGATTTGTTTGTCATTGAGTGAGTAAATACATTTGCAGTGATGGTCTTGTCCGACTCCAGCCGCTGCTGCGCTGGAGTCCTGCTCTTTACTCATGGATGCTGCCCTGATAGAGGGAAGTGCTTTTTACGTCCCTGAGTTCGCCTGACTTCTTTCTCTCCTTGCTAACGTTCTTCCTTAATTTTCTATTTCTGCCTACCATCCGGAGGCAATTTTGATATGCAAATAAGCCTTAGCATTCAGAAACGGAAGCTTTTGAGAGTCTGATTTAGTTTTTTCTCTCCCCCCCCCCCCCCGCCCTTTTTTTCTTTTTAAAAGAATCTGTGTTGGGTAGAGTAGCCCCATGATGGGAATAGAGCGATACAACTCCATTTCTCTCTCCCCGTGACTCCTGCCCTGTAACCTCCCGCTGGTCTCCTTCCTAAGACCCTGGGGACACTCCTGGGAGAGAAGGGGGATGTGGTTATTGATGCTGCATGCTACAAGAAAAATACAAAGCTGCAAATTGGAACCTGTTTAATTTTCCAAAGCTAAAAGATTTTAAAGCAATTTAGAAAAGTGTTTAAAAATTTTTTAAGTGCTGAAAGCTCCATGTTGCTCATCAAAACCGATGCTTTACAAAATGATATCGTTATCAAGGTAAAATTTACATCCAGTGAAATCTTCAGACCATTGATTATGGTGACTGACATAGTGCGGATGCACAACCACCACCCTACTTGGGGTGAGGGTGGCTTCTGTCACTCCACAAAGTTCCTTCTTGCCCCTTTCTGTCAGATGATGCAGAAAAGCAAAATTAATTCACCATAGTAATGGTTTATTTTATTTTGACAGACTTAATTCACTTTATTTTTTTGTGTGTAAAATCCTTTCCTTGTATGGTAGCCACAGCTGGAGCCTGAGTCCTCTTAATGGACACTCTGGTGGGAGTTTTCACAAGATGGTCAGTGAATTCCTGTTAAAGAGATTTGGTGGGCACAGTCTCATTCCAGAGGTCAGGGTGGGGTGGGGTTTTAAGTAGCTGTTGGTCTCGGAGATAGCATCAAAGGTGGCCTTGGCAACGTTGCCCAGGATGGCAGTGCAGCCTGGCTGGTGCGCAGCAGTCATCACCAGCTTCTTGGGCACGGGAGCAGAGACAATGCCAGGGGTGATGTGCACCAGCAGAGAGCCATAGTGGCTTGCCAAGCTTGCTCTCCAGTAGCCTCTCCACACAGGAGCAATGGAAAGCTTGGCCATATGATGACTCCCCAGATTGCAGTGGCTACCTCCTCAGAGCTTTGAACAGCAAGACCAACATGACCACTGTCCCCAGTAGTGACAAAAGCCTGGATCGCTTGCCAGCACGAGTTACCTTCTGCACAGGCATGACCTCATCCTTTTGGGATGCTCCCAGGAAAAAGTCAGTCATCTCATGTTTCTTAATGGGCAGGGAGAACAGGTAGATCTCCAAGGACTCCATCTTCATGGAGAACTCAGTCCTCTGTGAGTGTCAGGCTTTTTCACAGAGTCTCAGCTCTCTTCCACCCACTAGGGCTCTGTCCTATGCCAGTGCCCTACTGCCTCAATTACAGGGGCTTTGTAATAACTTCTGAAATCAGAACGCAAAATTCTCCAGTTTGTCCTTACAAAAAAAAAAAAAAAAAAGAAAGATTAGGGAATATCCCAGGAATCCACAAGGATGACCCCAGCTAAGACTCCTAGCAATAGTGGAGGGAGTGTCTGAACTGGCTTCTCCTGTAATAAGAGTGGTGACTACCCTGATTGTGTCATCAGAGAACCTTCACCAATAACTGATGGAAGTAGATGCTGACATCCTAGCCAAGAGCTCTGGGAGTCCTCTTGAAGAGAGGGAGGAAGGATTGTAGGAGCTGGGGTTGAGGGGTGGGGGGTGAGGGGGTGGGAGTGGGGGTAGCAAAATCATGACGGGGAAACCCATACAGACAGCCGCCCCCAGCTCATGAGAGCTCACAGACCCTAGACCGACAGCTAGGGAGCCTGCATAGGACCGACCTAGGTCCTCTGCATGTGGGAGACAGTTGTGTAGCTTGGCCTGCTTGTGGGGCCCCTGGCAGTGGAACCAGCATCTGCTCCTGGCTTTTTGGAACCTTTTCCCCATGCTGAGATGCCTTGATGCAGAGGGGAGAAGCTTAGTCCTGCCTCAACTTGATATACCATGTGTTGTTGACTCCCATGGGAGGCCTTGCCCTTTCTGAGGAGTAAATGGGGGAGGGGGTAGGAAGGAGATGCGGGGAGGGAACAGGAGGAGAGAAGAGAGGGGAAACTGTGGTCGGTATGTAAAATAAACAAAAAAATTAATAATAAAAAATTTAAATTTATGTGTATGCGTGTGTGCATACGTACAGGGGTCCACACAGCCCAGAAGAGGGTGTCGAATCCCCTGGAGCTGGAGTTACAGATGGTTGTGAGCCTCCCAAAGTGGGTGCTGGGAACTGAACTCCAGTACTCTGGAGGAGCAGCAAGTGCTCTCAACCTCTGAGCCATCTTGCCAACCTCCTTCAATTTGTTCTCAATTTTCCAGACTATTTTAGATAATCTGTGTCCTTTATGTTTGTATATGAATTTTAGGTCAGCTTGTCCATTTCTGAAAAGTAAGTCATCTGGGATTTTTATAATGCATTCACTGAGTTCTTTGTCAGGATACAACAGCCTATAATTAAAACCTTCAGGCCTATCTAATAACTTTGAACAATTATTCTCTAGTTTATGTGTAACAGCCGGAACATAACTGTGGGTTTCTCTCTCTGGACTTTGCTGTTCTTTCTGTAGCCATGTGAGAGTGACTTTCGCAGCAGTAGCATAAATGGTCCGATCCTCACATGCGACAGATAGGCCTTCAGACATTCCAGCTCTCCAGCACTGCTACCATGGTCCCTCTATTCCATTGCTTTGGTTCTGTCACTCATGAGGTGCCCTGGGGCTAGGAATACCAAACAGGTTCCATTTGGTGTGTCAACTCTGAATACACATGCTTGTCATCCTGGGTTGAGGGTCATCAGGCTTGCAGTGCTAGGATTCCATTACTAGGAATTGTGGTCGATTAGCAATGTCTGCCTTGGCAGACATGGGGTGTACTAAATAGAGGGGCTGCTTGCCAGCTGTGGTCTCAGAAAGGAATAATTTTGGGTTGGATGGCTGTATGGTCTCACCGGTCAGGTGACTGAGAGGCCACGGAGCTGAGAGTGACTTTGGGTAGGCTCAGTGGTTAAGAGCACTGACTGTTCTTCCAGGGGTCCTGAGTTCAATTCCCAGCAACCACATGGTGGCTAACAACCATCCATAATGAGATCTGGTGCCCTCTTCTGGCCTGCAAGCATGCATGTAGGCAGAACACTGTAGACATAATAAATAAATAAATCTTAAAAAAAAAAATGGAACTGTGTAAGTCTGACACTAGAGGGAGATTGGCAGGTGTCAAGCAGAGGATCTGATGACCAGTTGCTGCTGGCCCAGTGTCTCACGCTCTGGGGTCCATAGCATCATCAAGATGAAGATAGCTGGCTGGTCTCAGGGTCTGAAACGCCATTCAGAGGTGAAAAACCTCTCTCAATGGCTTCACAGAAATGGCGTTGATCCCTGGATAAATCCAGAACTTTTCAATCCAAACTAAAGACCAGACAAGACAGACTTGCTTTAATCAAGTTCCAAAATAAAGGGGCACAGTTTTAAAAGGCGTGGTCCTGGAAGAAGATGCCTGGGTGTGTAGAAGTGTGCTTCTGGAAAAATACCAAAGAAACCGCAAGTGGTTTGGCCTCCTGCCCCGGGATGTTGCCTCATAGCTGGGGCCTGGAGGCTCCTGGGTCCCGCTGACTTGGAGCATGCTTGCTGAACGTATTCAGGTCTCTGTTGAGGTCCTCTGCTCTCTGCTTGTGAGTTTTGCATCCTTTAGGATTCTTTCCACTTGCTGCTTCTCATGCACCTGCCTCGGGGCCTCTGTCCGCCTGTCCCCATGGCACTGCTTTCCCATTCTCTTTACTCAGGTCCTGTGTGCTGGGTGGGGGTCACTTCTAGGAGTTGCCCCTTTGTCTCTCTCCCCCTTTCCCCCTCTTCTACTTAGTCACACAGAACGCTTGACATCTTTCAGCTTCAGGGGTCTCCTTACATGCTCTTGCCTGCAGTCCCACAACTGGAATCTTTATTCTATAAATAAATAATCTTTATTCTCAACAACACTGGCTTTTGCACTCCAGGAAGATGCAATATTGGATCTCTTAAATTTCTTCCCACAATAGTTTGCCATTTTCAGAATGTAAGTGTTGCATCTTTTTGTTTGTTTGTTTTGGCTAAGCTTATTCCTAAGTATATTTCCTTTTAATTCCATCTGTAAATGAAACCATTTTGTTTTTTTTAAACAATTTGTTTATTTTTATGTGCATGAGTGCCTGCATGTGTGTATGTGCACTATGTGAGTGCAGTACCCACAGAGGCCAGAAGAGGGTGTCAGATTCCCCTGGAACTGAAGTTTCAGATGCTCATGAGCTGCGATGTGCAGGGGATCAAGCCCAGGATCTTTGCAAGAGTATCCAGTGCTCTTAACCCCTGAGTCATCTCTCTAGTCCCTGATATTGCTCTTTAAGTGTCACCTCAAAAAGTTCATCACTGCAGTATGGAAGTACAGTTGACTTTGTTACTATTTCATTCTGCCACTTTGCAAACTCACTTAGTTGCAGTCATTTATAAAAATTGATTCTTTACCGGGTGGCACACACCTTTAGTCCTGGCATTTGGGAGGCAGAGGCAGGCAGATTTCTGGGTTTGAGGCCAGCCTGGTCTACAGAGTGAGTTCTAGAATAGCCAGGGATACACAGAGAAACCTTGCCTCAAAAAAACAAAACAAAACAAAAAAATTTGTTCTTAAGGATGTTTTCCATAGAGCGTTTTGTTGTCTGAGAACTAAGGGAGTTTAAACTTTGCCTCACTAGTCTGTGTGCCGTTTCTTTCTTTTTCTCATCTAATTTCTCTGGTTAGACCTCCAGTACCACAGCTGGAGAAATGGCTCATTGGTTCAAAGTGTGTACTGCTCTTGCAGAAGACCTGAATTCAGTTCCTAGCATCAACGTTGGGCAGCTCACAATTGCCTGTAAATCCAGCTTCTGGGACTCTGATGCCCTCTTCTGGCCTTCATGGTCACTACACTCACATGCATATACCCACCCACACCCTCCCCTCCCTACACATACAATTAAAAATTAAAAAATAACCCTAGTTGCCTATATTTGTCTGGTTCTTGGTCTGAAGAGGAGATACTGTCCCTGTCCTGTGTTGCCCACAGAAAACGTTCCAAGGGAGTTGTCTTACCCTCGACTTACTAGAATGGCTCACAGTCACATGCAGTTAGGTCAGTTCTCTCATGTAAATTCGTTTGCTACCTTTGTTTCTCCCTTTTGAAGTTGGTGAAAGAAGAAGCAGGTTTCCTCCTTGTCCCGCTAAACCTTCCCCAAACCCCATCACTCAGAGTTCATTCCACACACACCCTTTCCTCTCCCCTCAGTTGGCCTTGGCTAGTATTTCACCACAGTGACAGAAAAGCAAACTACAAAAAGGCTTCGTCTCTAAGTAACTTCTACCCAGCGGGGTTGAGGGAATGAAACTGTGGATGTCTGCAAATCTGAAAACCGCCTCTATTTGGTGCTATGGTTTGAACACGGCTTGCCCCCCTCCCCCCCACACACCAAAATTCACTTTGTGGCTTAATTCCTCAAGGTGGCAGAGGTGGGGCCCCATGCCAGGAATCTGGGTCATGGTATAAATGTCTTGTGACAGCTTATTGGTATCAATTGTTGGTATAAATTAATGTTGCCTCTCGGGAGCCTGTTCTGGTTGTCACTGGATTAGCTACCCAGAGGCTTTTGTAGGGCAAATGTCCTCTCCTTTCCCCTAGCACATGAGTGACCTCTTCAAGCAGGCCCTCTTACCTGTCTTTGAGCCATGATTTGAAGCACTCCGAGGCCCCCATCAGAAGATCTTTTATCTCCTGATCTCTCACTTTGGTCCAGAGTTGTAAGTTAACTAAAGCTCTTTTCTTTATAAGTTACCCTTAGGTGTTCTGTTATAGCAACAGAAAGAAGACTAAGACAGTCTGTCTCAAACTTGATTGATACTTTGGCTGGGTATAGAATTCTAGGTATAAAATAAGTTTCTGAATTTTCCTCAGAAATCTCAAGGTCATACTGTGTTTTCCCCTAGCTTAATATATTGCTTATGGGCAACAATGAGTCTGATGCTTTTGTGTTTTTTTTAATGATTTATTTATTTTTATTTCATGTACGTTGGTTTGCCTGTATGAGGGTGTTGGATCCCTTGGGACTGGATTACAGACAGTTGTGAGCTGCCATGTGGGAGCTGGGAATTGAACTCAAGACCTCTGGAAGAGCAGCCAGTGCTCTTCACTGCTGAGCCATCTCCCCAGCACCTTTTTTGTTTTGTTTTTTACTATTTTTGTTTCTCTGTCAGGAGCCTTTTCTGACTAATATGAAATTTCACAACAGTATATTTAGGTTCGACCTTTTACATTTGGGTTGTTCAGGCTTTTACCTTGAAAACAGACATTAAGTCCATCTGCCAAAGGCAGGCTTGACGTCCTGCTATTGCATCTGGAATTGAGGGAAGATGGGCTGTTCTGAATACAGATCATTTTAATGAGTCTCCCATTTCCAGCCTTGGTGCTAATTAGCTAATCTGCTAGGGTCAAGCTTCACAATTGTGAGTCTAGGACCTTCTAGAGTTGGGTCTACTCTCAACTGTGAGGCAGACAAGTGTAGGGAATAATTTAGCAACCTAGGACTCCACTTCTCTTGGGCTACACCACACCCCTCTTTTATCAATGACCTGGCCACACAGATCCTCACCTACATGTTCTATGCACACACACCCCTTTTCAACAATCCACCTAGCAACCTGTTAGCAGCCTAGGACCCCACCTGCACTGAGCAGCGTGATACTTGCTTTAAACAATGAGAATAAGTTCCTTCCCTTAGCTGTGGTGGTTTGAATGAGAATGTCCTGCATAAGCTCATGTATTGAATACTTGATCCCCATTTGGTAGACTGTTTGGGAAGGGTCAGGAGGTGTGGCCTTGTTGGAGGAGATGTGTCACAGGGGTGGGGGGTGGTGTGGTGGTGTGGTGGTGGTGGTAGGGTGGTGGGGGGTGGGCTTTGAGGTTTCAAAAGATTCCTGCTCTCTCTCTCTCTCTCTCTCTCTCTCTCTCTCTCTCTCTCTCCCTCTCCCTCTCTCCCTCTCTCCCTCTCTCCCTCTCTCCCTCTCTCTCTCTGCCTCATGTTTGTGGATCATGTGAGTTCTCAGCTACTTCTCCAGTGCCATGTCTGCCTTCCTGCTGCCATGCTCCCCATGATAGTTATGAACGCTAGCCTTCTGGAACCATGCGCTACCAAATTTAATGCTTGCTTTTATATTTTTGGTTGTGAGCCTAGCCTTTAACGGCTGAGCCATCTCTCCAGCCCTGAAAAGCTGCCTTGGTCGTGGTGTTTTGTCACAATAATAGTAAAGTATCTGTCTTAGTCAAGGTTTCTATTGCTGTGACAAAACACCAGGACCAAAAGCAACTTGGGGAGGAAAGGGTTTATTTAGCTCACACTTCCACATCACTGTTTGTTGAAGGGAGTCAGGCCAGGAACTCAAGCAGGGCAGGAACCTGGAGGCAGGAGCTGATGCAGACGCCATCGAGGGATGCTGCTTACTGGCTTGCTCAACCTGCTTTCTTAGGACCACCAACCCAGGGGTGGCACCACCCATAATGGGCTGGGCCCTCACTCATTAATAACTAATTAAGAAAATGCCTTACAGTTCCAGGCCAACCTGGTCTACAGAGTGAGTTCCAAGATAGCTAGCACTACACAGTGAGACCCTGTCTTGAAAAAAAAAAAAAAAAAAAAAAAGAAAAAGAAAATGCCTTATAGCCGGATGTTATGAAGACACTTTCTCAGTGTTCTCTCTTCTCAGATGACTCTAGCTTGTGTCAAGTTGACATAAAATGAGCCCGCACAGTGACTGAGGTGGCAACCCTTTGGTAACATTGTTTCTATTTAAACACATCCTTGAACTGCCTGAGCCTGCCTAGACTGGCTTCAGGTTCATGCTCAATAAAGCAAACTATGTCTTCAAAGTGAACTTTTGAGGAGGGGGGCAAAATCTCCTATTTACCATCTTATGCCTACACATAATTGAGCATAGAAATGATTAAAATCATTCGCATTATGGGAAGGGACGCGCACAGTAGAAAACAGGTCACATAACTTAATCTGTCAATCAAAATAGAGAGCCACCTAAACCACACCCCGTTAGCAACCCTCCTCCTTTGAACTCCATAAAAGGCAGCTCCAGACAACCAGGCCCGTTGAATGTATCCCTCAGGTCGCTGCTGTCAATTTTGACAGTGTATCTAACCTGTTGTCTTGTCAAAAAAGTTCACTCTCTACTTTGCAACCTGTGTGGGGTCTTATTTCATTCCTGAGTTAGAGGCCAAGAACCTAGAAAACCCGGCCCAGACCCAGACCCCCAGACAGCAGCAGACTTCCTCCTGTGTTCCGGTCCAGCTGTGTACAGGTGTACAGTCCTTCCTCTTGGCGACTCACACCTGTCCGTCCTTTCAGCTAAGCCTCTGCGGCTTCTCTGGCTGCCCAGTGACCTTCTGCTGTTCTCCTCTGGCTGCGGGATTTGCTCTTTTCTATTTTCTTATCATTTTCCTGGGTTCTGAGGAGGTAAAGGGCACCTGGTGTGTCCCACTTGCTGCCCCCGCGGCCCCTGCCTCTCCACCTTTTCCCACTTTTATCTCAGTGTCAGGGTAGTTGTGGTGGACCAGCCTCTTTGGCATCTGCATTCTGGTTGTACCCAGCGTTAGGGAGCCCCAGCAGAAGGCCAGCGTGTGAAGAGTGGTAGGTACCAGGGTGTCCTCCCTCCCCATATGTTTGGTATCACAGTCTCTTCCTAAAGACCCCATCTCTTGCCAGGTGGCCTCTTCCCTAGGCCTCTGGCTTGAGTGGCAGGAACCTTATCTTTTCAGGCCAGCCATGGCAAAAGACCCCCGGCTCTTTCTAACCACGCCTTTGTGTTTTTCTTGTAGATCACATCTCTCTCTCCTTCTCTCTCTCTCTCTCTCTCTCTCTCTCTCTCTCTCTCTCTCTCTCTCTCTCTCTCAGAATATCTTTCACTTGTTCTTTGACAGTTTCACATGTGTATACTATGTATCTTGGTCCTATTAACCTTTCTACTTTCCCAGAACACGCCCCCAGCGCATACCCCTCCCATCTTCATATTCTCTCCTTGTTTGTTTATCTTGTAACTGAGTCCAGTCAATGCTTCCTGCTGGAATATTTGCCTATCTCGTTGGTTTGATCCTGTGTGGGTTACCATAGTTGTGGTGACTTCATGCCACACACACCTTTGAACCATCTATTAAACTTTCCTCAGTGGGTCCAACTGAAGAGTGATTTTATTTCCTGATGAGATCGGCTTATGCAAAGATGATGTGAATCCTGACTGCCTGTTCCAGATATGCGGACAAAGGTCCCAGTTAGAATATGACTCCTTGGTGCAGACAGGCTGTCTTAATTCTTTATCAGTGTGACGCTGACCTTGCCTGTCGACTGGAAGCAACTAAAACCCAAGCAACTGAGCATGCCTGTGAGAGATTTTCTTGATTGGTTCCTTCACAGTGGGAAGACCCACCCAAAACCTGGGCTACACCTTCTTGTGGCAACCCCCATAAAAGGACATGGAAGAAGGAAGCTTTTACCTTTTGCCTGCTTGACCCACTCTCAAGGGCAGGTTCATCTACCCTGCTGCTGAGGTATTCCTTTGCTGGTATTAGAACCTGCCTCTTCAGGATTCTGGTGTAGACTGAGGATCAGAAGCTCTGTAGGAATTCTCCAGGGCCCCAGCACCAGACAGGGGTTGCTGAGAATCCAGTCTAGACTGAACAACTCTAGGAATCTTGGCCTTTCCATTGGGTGACATCTGTTAGTGGACTGCATGCTGCAGCCTGTAAACTCTCTAATAAACCCCCTTCATGTGCATGCATGACTGTGTGCATGCTTGTGTGCGCGTGCATGAGTGTGTATGTGTGTGTATTCGTTCTACCAGTCCTGCTCCTTTAGAGATCCCTGACTAATACAATCTCTTTTGGCTTGCTGTTTATTAGGGAGTCTTGAAGCTCTCCCATACTTTCCCAGTATCTATTGGTCACAGAGGACCCACAGAGTGGGGCTCCTACCCTAAGGTTCTGTAACCAGTACTGGAGTAGATGACATTTCCAGGCCTAGCCCTGAGTGTTTATGTTTATGAAACTTTAAAATTCCGCACCTGCTTCTGTGGGTGACTCCTTTCTGACCACTGGCCAAGTAGGAAGGGTCTCAGCTGAGCAGAGGAAAGCTCCACCTTTGAATTGTTTTTCTTACAGCCACAGGAGTTCAGATGCATGGGCAATCTGCTCCTTCCTCTAGAGTGATGTCCCTACGGGCAGGGCCTGTGTCCTGGTTAGGTCTGTGCTGCCAGCAGCCAGTCCGGAGGCTGCCCACAGCAGGACTGAAAAGATCATTTGTGCAGTGGTGGAAACTGTCCTCAGACAGCTGTAAAACCACAGCCCCAATTGAGCATCCTCTCTGCTCTCTGCCCAGTTTTGCTCCATAAATTAATGACTAGGGGGCTCTGGATCTTCAGGGAAGGCGATTCATCTTAGTCTGAAGACCCCTGCACGGGAGAAATGAAGCTTCCCATTATTTCCTTTAAATCAAAATAAATTGGATTCTGAATTCTCGCACGACTGGGTTGGTGGAAATGGGATCCCAGCCTTCTTGGAGAGTAAGAATGGAGCATCTCGCAGACATCTGAACAATGAGAGGAGACCCCCACACACTGTCAGTCACCCCAACTGCATCGCCCAGTGCAGCCATGATGGCTTGGCATGAGCTTGGCCCTGGGTTCTCTCCCAATACCAGGACACAGAGTGGTGGCTCTGGCTTCTTAGAGTCCTGGTGTCTCCCTCGCTGTCTTTAGTGCCTCTGGCACAGAAGGGGATTGTCTTGGTCACTGTTCTATGGCTATGAAGAGACACCATGACCATGGGAACTCTTATAAAGGAAAACATTTAACCAGGCTGGCTTACAGTTTCAGAAGTTTAGTTCATTATCCCCATGGCAGGGAATACCGCAGCACCCAGGCAAACATGATAGCTGAGAGTTCTACAGCTGGATCCAAAGGCAGCAGGAAGAGACATTGGGCTTGGCTTGGGCTTTTGAAACCCCAAGTCAATGACACACTTCCTCCAAAAAGACCACACCCACTTCAACAAGACCACACCTCCTAATCCTCCTCAAGTAGTGCCACTCTCTGATAACCAAGCATTCAAATATATGAACATATGGGGGCCATTTTTATTCAAACCACCACATTCCACTCCTTGGCTCCCACAGACTTGTAGTCATATCATAATACACAAATGCATTCAGTCCAACTTCAGAAGTCCCCATAGTCTGTAACATTCTAGAACTTATTTAAAAGTCTAAAGTTCAGAGTCCCTTCTGAGATTCATGCAATCTCTTAAGTGTAATCCCCTGTTAAATCAAAATCAAAAAACAGATCCTACACTCCAACATATAATGGCACAGGATATACATGACCATTCCAAATTGCGGGGAAGGAAGCATGGCAAATAAATACTGGACCAAAGCAAGACTGTAAACCAACAGGGCAAACTCCAAACTCTTCATCCTCCATGTCTGATGTCAACGGGCTCTTCAGAACTCCGGTTCCTTCCAGCTTTGCTGACTGCACCACACTTCTTTGTCTCGGGCTCGTTCCCCTCCCTGCTGGCAGCTCTCCTCGGCAGGTGTCCCACGGCTCTGGCTTCTCTGATATATTGGAGTCCACAAGGCAATGCACGCGTCACCTTCATAGCTTCATACAATGGCTTCCCCGGGCCTCCATGCAGGGACACCTCTGACACACACCTAGGCTCAGCAGCTTTCCTTAGTCGCAGAGGGAGATTCCACAACCCCTTCTTCTATCCTTGACTCTAAAGCCAGAACCACGTGACCAAAACTGCCACGTTCTGCTGTTTTCTGGGGCTGGAACATGCCACCCCATTCACATACATTTTCATCAGCTTTCTGATTTTGATGGTTTCAGCTCCCCCACACTGTAATATTGTTACTAATTATTTGAGAATGTTGTACAAAGGACCCTGATCACACTCACTTCCTGTTCTCCCCAGGCCCACCCTCCTACCCTTGTACCCCACCAAAAAATCAGAGTCCAACTTGTGCTGCCCATATACTCGCCAGAGCATGGCAACTCCCAGTGGGCAGCCCCTTGAAGAACACTGAGTCCTTACTGAGTCCTTATCCCCCGCCACTAGAAGCCGTCATCTGTGAAGAGCTACACTTTAGCATCTTTATTACATTTCTTACCTTCTTTTTATTTGTTCTGTGTGTCTTTCACATCATGCATCTTGATCCCATTCATTTCCCCATCCCTTCTCATATGCCCTCTGCCCCTGCTACCCCCAACCAAATAAAACAAAATTAAAGAGCAAAAAAGGAAAAAGGAAAAAATTAAAAATCTCATCAGGGAAGCTGCAGTGACACAGTGAGTCACCAGTAAACCCTTAGACCATGCACTTTACTTGCAAGTGTTCATTGCAAAGAGTCAGTGGTCTGGTTCGAGGTCTCTGGTTTCTACTACACTGTCAATGCTGGGCCTTCACGGGGACTCCTCTTGGTGATCCTGTTGTTGCCCTGTGTCATGAAGATCCCGCAGCTTTGGGTCTGCTGATCAGGACCCTTCACATCCTCTATCGGATCATAGACAGGGTCGATGTTGTGGTGAGCCAATCCATAACCCTGGTTCTGGGCCTGGGCAGCTGCAGGTTGGTCAGCTCACCAGCTCTCCCCTGTCCTCACCACCAGGGTGAGCTCTCCAGCATTGTCCCAGCTAGTTCACTCCTTGCAGCAATGAGCAAAGGGCAGGGTCAATTCTGCTTTCACATCCTCGGGTCGGCTCTCCCACACATACACCTTCAGGGCCAGCTCTCCTGTGTTGCCCAGGAGTGGTACAGGGTTCATTCTCTTGAGTGCTGCTGCTGGTGAGGGGCAGGGACAGCTCTCCCACTCCCATAACCCCGGGGCCAGCTCCTTCACCTGACCCTGGCATCACTGGGTGGGGTGGGGTGGGGTGGAGGAGGGCATCTCATCTCCACCTGTGCCATCACATGTCAGGTGAGTAGTGGACACAGCTCCCCTCACCACAACATCAGGGCTGGGCCACCCACACCTCTGACAACAGAGCCAGCTCTGCTGTGCTGCCCAGTGAGGAGCAGGGCCTGCTTTCCTGAGTGCTGCAGCTGGTAAGGGGGAGGGTCAGCTCTCTCATCTGTTGCAGGCAGTGAGGGGAGGGGGAAGGAGGCATCTCTCCCCCACCCACACCGCCACATGACGGCAGTAGGAATAGTTCTCCCGTGCTTACAGCTTTGGGGCTGCTCATCCACACCTCCACCAATAGGGCTGGCTCTATGTGTTGCTTAGGTGAGGTGCAGGGCCTGCTCTCCAGAGTGTTGCAGCTGGTGGGGGCAGGGATGGCAGGGACAGCTCTCCCACTCACGTGACATCAGGGCCAGTTCTCCCACATGCCCCAGGTATTGATGGGCAGGGGTCATGCGAGGGCATCTCCCGTCCCCCGTCCCCTCCCTCACCCCCCGCCCATGGTGTGTCACAAGACAGATGAGTAATGGGGACAGCTCTCCCACACTCACAGCCTCAGAGCTGGCTCACCCACATCTCTGCTTACAGGGTTGGCTCTATTGTGCTGCCCCAGCGAGGTGCAGGATTTATCACAGTTTTTTTAAAAATAATTTGTTTTCATTTCATGTGTATTCATGTTTTGCCTGCATGTACATCTGTATGAAGTTGGCGGATCCCCTGAAACTGGAGTTAGAGGCAGTTATTCACTGCCATGTGGGTGCTGGGAATTGAACTTGGGTCCTCTGGAAGAGCAGCCAGTGCTCTTATCTACTGAGCCATCTCTCCGGCTCCTTTATCACAGTTTTTAAGGACTCTCTTCAATATCTTCCTGTCTAGACTGTTTCTTTTTTTTTTTTTTTTTGTGAGGGGTGCGGTTGGGGGAAGAGATTGTCTCAGAAGCCTCCCATGCCTCAGTTCTCAGTTATGAGTCCACAGTCATCAATACCACTGCAAAAGAAGCTTCCCTGCCTGTGGCAGCGTGGACCATGGACATCAACATGGCCTCTGGTGGTAGCATGGACTATGGAAGTCTTTCAAGGGGACTAAATCCAGGAAACGAAGCATTCTTTATCTCGGGATGCTGTCTAGAGTCAAGGTGATTGCGTGGTTGCACAGTGTGTCCAGGGCAGGGCCTGCTTGAACTCCAGGCTGCTGTACACCCCCTCAGTGCTGACCACCCTGCAGGCACCCCAGGTATGGCCATCTTGGCTGCAGCCTGGGCAGTGCCTCAGCCCGGCCTTTCCTCTCCCCCAGCAGTACTGGCAGGTTCAGTGGCCCCACTAGCTTAGCAGGCAGCGATGGGGAGAAGCAGGCCTGAGCCTCCCAGGGGCCCAGGGACTGGCCTACTCATCAACAGCATGTTCCTTTATCCTCTGTGGCTGTGATCCCACACCTGCTGCCTCTCCCCAGCATGCATGCTACCTGCCATAGTTTTTCTAGTTCCGTGAAACCACTTTTTAAAAGCATCTTCCCATAACACCTGCCCTCCCCCCTGACCCCTGAAACAGGGTTTCTCTGTGTAGCCCTGTGCTGTGGGATGTTCTGTACGTCCTGTGGGAACCTGTTCTTGGGTTCCTCGTGGCTTTACCCAGCAGGTCTGCATAGAGGATGATTAGGACCACGGGCCTGAGTGCAGGTGTCTGAGATGATCTGCACTTGGCTGTGCTGTGGGATGGTCTGTATGTCAAGTTGCTCTGATTGGTCAATGAATAAAACCTGATTGGTCGTGGCTAGGCAGGAAGTATAGGCGGGACTAACAGAGAGGAGAAATAAAAGAACAGGAAGGCAGGAGTCACGCACGGCCTGCAGCAGCCGCCAGGACAAGGAAGATGTAAAGTACGTGGCAAGGTATAGATTTATAGAAATGGACTAATTTAAGATATAAGAACAGTTAGCAAGAAGCCTGCCACGGCCATACAGTTTATAAACAAAATAAGTCTCTGTGTTTACTTGGTTGGGTCTGAGCGGCTGGGGGACTGGCGGGTGAGAGAGATTTGTCCTGACTGTGGCAAGGCAGGAAAACTCTAGCCACAAACCCTGGATGTCCTGGAACTCACTCTGTCAACTAGGCTGGTCTCAAACTCAGAGATCTGTCTGCCTCTGCCTCCCTAGTGCTGAGATTAAAGGCGTGTGTCATCACTGTCTGGCTCAAGACTTGCCTTTTTCAGTTGTTTCAACATACTGTAGACTCTGCAGGCCCATCCTCTGCCATCCCATCCCATCATCTCCCTGCCACTGCTGTTCAAGCTTTTTTTTTTTTTTTTTTTTAAGATATATTTATTTATTGTGTATACAGTGTTCTGTCTGACATATCCTCGCAGGCCAGAAGAGGGCACCAGATCTCATTACAGATGGTTGTGAGCCACCATGTGGTTGCTGGGAATTGAACTCAGGACCTCTGGAAGAGCAATTAGTGCTCTTAACCTCTGAGATATCTCTCCAGTCCCCCAATTTTTCCCCCCAGAGTTGAGGACCAAACCCAAGGCCTTGTACTTGCTAGGCAAGCCCTCTACCACTGAGCTAAATCTCCAACCCCTCTTTTTTTGGATGAATCTTTTTTGTTTTGTTTTGTTTTTGTTTTTTTCGAGACAGGGTTTCTCTGTGTAGCTTTGTGCCTTTCCTGGAACTTACTTTGTAGACCAGGCTGGCCTCGAACTCACAGAGATCCACCTGCCTCTGCCTCCCAAGTGCTGTGATTAAAGGCATGTTGTAGATGTAACCAACCGTCTTATTAAAATAAGAAACACAGAACCAATGTAAAAGAGAAAGCCAAGAGGTCAGAGCTCAGAGCTAAAACCTTACCCTTACTCCTGCAGTGCTCCTACTTCTCTGAAAGAGAGCTACTTCCTGTGTGTCTGTCTTTAGTCTTTCTGTTCTGCCTTCTCATTGGTTGTAAACCCAAACACAAGCCTGTAAGTACAGCCCTCCAGGTCTTAAAGGTGTATGTCTCCAATGCTGGCTGTATCCCTGAACACACAGAGATCTACCTAGCTCTTCTACCAAGTGCTGGGATTAAAGGCGTGTGCCACCACCGCCACGCTCTTGCTATGGCTCAATAGCTCTGACCCCCGGGCAATTTTATTTATTAACATACAATGAAAATCACATTTCAGAACAAATAAAATACCACCATAGCATGTGCTACCACTGCCCGGCAATAATTTAAGATTTTATTTATTATGTATATAGTATTCTGTCTGCATTATGCCTACAGGTCAGAATAGGGCACCAGATCTCATTACAGATGGTTGTGAGCTACCATGTGGTTGCTAGGAATTGAACTCAGGGCCTCTGGAAGAGCAGCCAGTGCTCTTAACCACTAAGCCATCTCTCCAGTCCCTCAAGCTTTTTAAAAATTCCTTTTTACAAGTTGGAAGCTTAGCTGGGTAATGTCTTGTCCTGAGGCCGCTCCTTCCTTTATTCCACTTAGCATCAGGCTTTTCTTAAACTCTTTATCACCTTGAGCACTGGACTTAGCTCCATTCCACTTCCTGGTTCTCCTTTTCTCCTCAAACTGAATGTTTTGTATTTTTCCTTGCTCAGCTTGCTCCTTTTCATTATAGAGCCGTGCAGAGTGGCCCCTAATAACCATGCCACAGAGTCAATCCTACGCTGTCTTGAAATCTCCTGTGCCAATGCCAGTAATCTAAAACTCTTCATTTAGCCTCAGACATTTTTTTTGGACAAGGACAGAAAGCAGCCACATTCTTTGCCAAAATATCACAAGAATGGTTTGTAGGCCACTTACTAATATTTTTCCCCTCTGAAACCTCTTGAGCCAGGCCATCATAATCTACATTGCTCTCAGCACCACTGACTTCCATGTTCCTACTCAGATGGCCCAAGAAGCCCCACTTACAGCCTTTAATTGGGGCTTGCCTATAGTTTCAGAGGTTCAGTCCATTGTCATCATGGAGGGAAGAATTGCAGCATGCAGGCAGACATGGTGGCTAAGAGTTCTATATCCTTATTTGAAGGCAGCAGAAAGAGAGACTCTGGGTTTGGTATGTGCTTTCAAAACCTCATGGTACAGTCCCAGAGACACGTTTTCTCCAACAAGGCTACACTGCCTAATCCTCCCCCAAGTAATGCTGCTTCCTGATGACCAAGCATTCAAATATATGAGCCCGTGGGGACCATTCTTACTCAAACCCCACAGGCACCTCACACTCCTCTCCTGGGTAGCACACTTTCTCTGTGGGTTCTGTCTTGAGTTCATTATCACAATGCTTGCTCCCTAGACAGAAGTGCAGGTAGCAACACCTTTGGAGTCTTATGACTCTTTCACAGGGGTCACCTACAACCACTGGAAAAAACACAGAGATTTACATTATAATTCATAACAATAACAAAATTGAAGTTATGAAATATGGTTGGGGGTCACCATAACACGAAGAACTGTATTAAGAAGGTTGTAAACCACCGATTTGGAGGTGGGGTCTAGCTGGAGGAAGCAGGCAGCTCAGGCCCCTTCCTTCATCACCTCCTTCTGGTCTGCTGTGGTATAATCAGCTGCTCTCAAGAGCATGCTTCCACTGCAGTGCTCTGGCCAAGTACGTGGGACCATGTGACCACAGAATGAGCCCTCTGAAATAGTGAGCCAAAAGAAACATTTCTTTCCTTAACATTTAGATTTTCTTTTTGTTTTGAGACAGGATCTCACTATGTAGCTCAGGCTGGCCTCAAATTTGCAGCAATATGAGTGGTGGAGCTATAGGTATATGTTACCACATCTGGTCATAAGTTCTGTAAAATAGAGTGTCTATAAAACAGAACACAGGTCCCTTACCTCTGAGCGACAATTGTGGTGGCACACATCTGTAGTCCTGGCACTTGGGAGAGGGAGGTCAGCCTCGGCTACATAGTAAGTTACAGGCTTGGGCTATATGAGACTATATCTTAACCTCCCTTCTGTCACACACACACACACACACACACACACACACACACACACACACACACATTCACACAAGCACACACATGCTGCACACACACATGCACACATACTTATACACACAGGCATATGCACACAGTATATACACACAGTACACACACACACATGCACACACATATACACACATTCATGCATGCATGCATGCACAAACACACACAAGCATATGCCCCCCCCCAACACACACACCCCTGTACAACACTCTTAAATTTCTAGTTGTCTTTTAGGACAAAGCATTGGGCTGGCAATAGGCAAGTGTGTTCAGGCCAGTCTGTGCTGGTTGCATTGTCAAACATTTTGAATTTGCTTTGTAGCTAGGCATTTGTATTGGAGGGTGAGACAATTGCCCTCTGAGACCTCAGACCCCGCACAGCTTCATGATATAATCAATAGCAGCTGAACCATTGCTAATGCCTAACCTCCCTTCTTGTTCAAGATCCTTAACTTACCACAAATTCCTTGTTCTGGTTCTACCCACACCTTTTATCCCAAACTCACAAGGAACGTTCTCCCATTCAGCCACTTCCCTTTGTTATGCCCAGATTGCGGGGACCCCCAAAAGACCACCACGGAGACCGAATCCCATATGTAAAAGCAAAGAGCCTTTATTTCAAGCTCGGAGCTTGGACTCTCTGTCCAACACAGCGATGAGAGCCCAGAGCCCAGGCAGGGTGGGGTTTTTATCATAGCAGAGGTTGGGGTGAGGGGGTTTCCAGAGTTCAGGGCCCCCCACTGGCTGACATTTGTCTAGAGGTATAGGTGTGTGCTGGGAGTGTTTGGAATGTCAGGTGCTTCCCCTTAGATGCAGGCCCTCCCTGGGTGGGGTCAGCTCATGGCTTTTCTGGATCGGGTGTTGCCTTCTGGTAAGCCTGTCACAGAAGCTGTGTCTGGGCCCCTAAGCCTGTCATGGCAGCTGTGTGGTCCAGCTGTTTTGGGCTCCCCACATCTTTCCCGAATGCCTGATCTCACCAGGTCTCCACCATGTTGAAGTTGCCATCTTGTCTTCCTAGGCAGCGTGATAGTATCCTGTGCCTTTGGTTTCTGTTGCTCAGGGCCTTGGTGGGAGTTTGGACCTGTCTGAGGGGCTGGGAGTGGGGGTGCTGGCCTCTCCCTCCCTTCTGATGGGGATTTCTCTAGGATGCCGAGCTCTCATTCTGCCTTCCTATGGGAGCTCATTTGCTCTTTTGTGGAGGGGGGGGGGGTGCACTTTTGCATGCAGTACCCATAGTGACCAGAAGAGGGTGCTGTATCCCAGGGACTGGAGTTACAGATAACCACATAGTGATGTGGGTGCTGGGAATCTGACGCGGGTCCTTTGTATGAGTAGCCAGTGTTTGTAACCACTGGGCTATCTCTCCAACCATAGCAATGGCTTTTAAAGTAACATTTTCAGATAATGAAATAGTCTTGTCCATGACCGAAAGTTTGGAACGCATACATGCGTAGTGTCACAGGCACGCTCTGGTCTGTCTGTTCATGCTCTGTAAATCTCTCACTTCAGTGAACTTGCTCATCTCAGGAGGCTGGGTGACTCCATTCTTCCAGTTGCTCAGTCATTCTGGAATCTGCTTCCTCACTCTCAAGCCAGATCGATCAACAAACGCTGTCTTCAGACCCCACTTGGGCGCTGATCCCTTTTCCCAACACTCTGCTCCTCTCCTGTTTCAGACCATGGACAGCTCTCATCTGCCTGCAGGGCTGCACAGTCGCTCTCCGATGGCCAGGAGCCTCGGAACGGTTTGAATGAGAATGTCTCCGTAAGTTCAGATATTAGAACACCTTGTCCCTAGTTGGTGGCGCTTTTGGGGGAGGTTTAGGAAGTGTGGCTTTGCTAGAAGTATGTCACTGGGGGGTGAGGTTTGGGTGCTTAGGGCTTTGTTCTCTTCCAGTTCACTTTCTGCTTCGTGCTAGTGGACGAGGATGTGAGCTCTCCGCTTCCTGTTCCTGCCGCCATGCCTGCCACTACGGCTATACGTCCCCATCATGATGGACCCTTATTCCTCTGGAACCATAATCCAAAACAAATCCTTTCTTCTATAAGTTGCCTGGGCTATGGTGTTTTATCATCGCACCAGAAAATCAATTAATATGACCTCTACAGTCTATTCATTGAAAACACCCAGGGGTGTGTGTTTCTGGAATAGGGCAGGCATAGAATACCATTTTCTCTCTGCAAATAGAAACATTTTGTATGTAAAATATACATTTGTATATATGTTTGTCACTCACTGTTCTGTTACTGTAACACAAACACTTGCGATAAATCAACTTCTCAGAAAGAAGGATTTATTTTGGCTCACAGTTTCTGAGGTTTTAGTCTATAGTGCTGGCCCTGTTACCTTTGGGCCTACGGTGAGCAGCACACCATGATGAGAATGTACAGAGGAGTAAGCAAAGGGCGGGACATACTGCCAAGGCCCTAACTACCTTCCAAAGGTAGTGCCTGCCAACTTCCCACAGTGGGTGGAGTCCAGGCTGCTTAGCTCCACTTAGGTAGACCAGAGCATGTGGGCACAACGCTGTTCTCCTCTCATGGTGAGAGGAAGCACATTGAGAATAGGAAACTGGGACCAGGTATAATCTTCAAGGCACACCACAATAATCATGATTCGTGATGCTAGGCCCTCCTCCGGAAGTTTCCAGAACATTCTAAAAAAGCACCACCACTAAGCACTCATTGAAGGAGCCTTTTGGAGACGAGGTGCTCCATATCCAAGCCATGACATCGTTTAAACAGATTTGAACTTCTAGTTGGCTTCCTTGCTGGTTCTTTGGCTAGAAAGGGAAACTTTTGTGGCCATGATGTATTTTGTTTTCTTATACATTTTGATGTTTAGTGTTGCAGATTAAAAAAAAATATCTTGGCTATAGGTCTAGCATATTTAAAAAAAAGAGAAAACCCAGAGCATGTGCTCTCAAGTCTTCCTTAGGTCCTTGGGCCCCCAGACAGCACAACTTTCCCTTTCTTCATTGCTGATCTATTTCTGTTTGTCTTATGATGATTTTATGTATTGTGGAAAGGGTTTGACATTGAGCCTATGGCTCTTAGTATCTTTGGAGGAACTGATTCAAGGGACACCCCTAAGATACTCAAATCCACCAATGCTCAAGTCTCTTATGTAAAATGATGCCATATTTACATATAGCCTACGCACAACCTTCTATATACTTTAACAAAGTATTTTTATTAAAAAAAAAAATGTGCACATGAGTGCAGTGCCTATGGAGGCCAGAAGAGGGCGTCAGATGACTGAAGCTGGAGTTAGAGGTAGTTGTGAGTTTCCTTGCCCAGTGTGGGTGCACTTGGGTCCTCAAGAAGAGCAGGAAGTGCTCTTAGCTCCTGAATCATCTCTCCAACCCTTCCTCCTGCATATTTTAAACCATCTCTAAGGTACCCATATTACTTAACGTCAGAGAACCTGCATGTGTGGTGCAAGCATGTCTGAAGGAGTCTGTCATTTGACTGGTGGTGATCTGCACCACTTTACATGGTGAGGCTGTGTCATAATAACCTCGTGAGCAAGCATTTTACACATACAGCTGTGTAACTGTACACTGGCTGCTGCTTGTACTGAGGCTACCAAACTAAGGCTCTATGACTGGCAGTGAGGTTGTTTGCACTGGAGTTTTGTGCTGTGGATGATTGATTGACAAATAAAACACTGATTGGCCAGTAGCCAGGCAGGAAGTATAGTATAGGCGGGACAAGCAGAGAGGAGAATTGAGAGAACAGGAAGGCAGAGAAGAGGGGACGCCAGCCTGCTGTCTAGGGAGCATCATGTAAAGACAGCAGGTAAAGCCATGGAACACATGGCGGCATACAGATTAACAGAAATGGGCTGAGTATAAGTGTAAGAGCTAGACAATGGTAGGCCTGAACTAATGGCCGAGCACTTTAAATAGCATAAGCATCTGTATGTTTACTTTATAAGTGGGCTATGGGACTACTGGGGCTTGGCGGGACCTGGAGAGAAAACTCTAGCTACAGTTTTGCATCCCCTGGTTGTGTGGCTGCCTGGTGGCCAGCGGATCCTCCTTCTGGCCTTGACTCATTCTATGGCTCATCTCAGGTTCTTTGTCTGCAATTTCTGTTTACCTGCACCTCTGCCTGGGCTTACAGCAAGTCTAGTAGGAAATTCCAGACTTTGCAGTGAGGTGGCATATCTCGTAGCAGTGACATTTAGCCATCAACTTGTCCTTCTGGGTCAGTCTGATCTCAGCATAATCTGAGCATCTCTGCCTCTTCCTTTTAATTTCTGTTGTTCTTGAGACAGGGTCTTGCCATGTCATCCATGCTGATTCCAAATTCATGATCCTCCTGCCGGGGCCACTTGAGTACTGGGATTACAGGCCTGTCCCACCAACAAGGCCAACTTCTAGCTCTTTCTCTTCTGAAGAAATAGGGCTGGAGAGATGGCTCAGTGGCTAGCAGCACTGGCTGCTTTTCCAGAGGACCCGGGTTCAATTCCCAGCACCAACATGGCAGCTCACAACAGCCTTCCAGGGGATCTGACACCCTCTTCTGGCCTCTGCAAGAACCAGACACACACGCAGTACACAATACATATACTTACATGCAAAGAAAATGCCCCCACACATAAAATAATAAACATTTTAAAGAAAGCTGACATCGTTAGACATACAGGCTGCTCCATCCTGCCCAGCCCATTTTCCCGTGCACACAAACAGTTCCTACAGGCTGTGACTTGTTGTTCTTTTCCATTCTTTCTCGTATGGGTCATAATTTGCTGTCCTCCCACCCCACCACCCCCTTTGCTTAAATCAATATTCTGGAATGTTCCACCATGATAAGCCAAGGCCTTTCTTCCAGGCAGTGCTTTTACATTTGGGTGTTTAGGCAACTACCTTCCTGTGTGCCTGTTTGGGGTGCTGGTCTGACCTCACCTTATGGGAATTACATGAAGGTCAGTATCAAAGTGCAAAGGAACAGAGTCTCACCTGAGTAAAGGAAGTCACATGGGCAAGCCAGATGCCTCAGTGGGCAAATGCTTGCTGCCAAGCCTGATGACCTGAGTTTGATTCCTGGACCATGATGGAAGGAGAGAACTGACTCTCACAAGCTGTTCTCTGACCACACACACACACACACACACACACACACACACACACGCACACGCGCACGCGCACGCGCACGCGCGCACACACACACACACACACACACACACGTCAAACAATGTAAACTATGTTTGAGTATATGTGTGATGGGTGCACACGTATCACGGTGTGTGTGAGGTCAGAGGACAGCCTGTGGGACGTTCTCTCCTTCCACCCTGTGAGTGCCAGGGACCCATCTCAGGATTTTGGTCTTGGCACAAAGTTCCTTTGCCTGCTGAGAGGCTCACCAGCCCAATAAATGTATTTTTTTTTTAAAGCATGTAATGTGCCTCCCCACAAGAATTTCCCAGACATGCTATGAAAGTGGCCACAAGTCTTTGATATAATATTTAGTCAGTCTCCCAAGAAATAAAAGCCGATCAGGTCTCCCAGGATAGACGAACACTACATCAAAACCCATGAAGAAAAGCGTAGCGTATGTTACAGGTGGCCAGCTTTCACCAGACAGGCCACCCTGGGAGGCCTCCAGAGACCCAGCTGCTACACATTTACATTCCTTTTGCGCCATACTTCTGCTTGACGAAAGAAAGCCCGGGTGAGTTTCCTTCCACATCTTGATCCAGACGACATGAAAAGATGGGCCAGCTCAGGCTCCAATGGAAGCATCACATTAACATCTTACAGGAACCGGAACCGGATCACAACAGTGGGCACAGCTGGAGTCCAGTGGGATGCAAAATCAGAAGCGACTATGTGAGGATGCTGAAGAATGATAATTCTTGAGCTTGATTTGGCTATTCCATTGTGACCAGAATCCAAACAACCGAACTCTGTGTGCATCGCAGTGACGTGCCTGAATTTCCAACTCCGCATGTGGAGGGAGGAGAGCCCTTCTGATAAACACTTGAAAGGATGGAACTCAGTGGGGGGTGTCACCTAGTTGATACATTAAAATTTCCCTTATTTCAATGAGGACACTCCATGAATAAAGTTCCCAAGCAGAAGATGGAATCTAAACTATAATTATAGAAATATCCAAGTGCCCTCGGGTGGCATCTCCTTTTTCTGTTCTTGCCATTACTTCTTTGGGACTTGAGTGGAGCCTAAAGGATGTCCTTGTCCCCTGCCTGGGTTCAGAAGCAATGGAAGAGCGAATCAGGAATGAGGTGCGTGGAGACAGGCTCTCACCTCCATGGCTATAGCAATTGATTGACGGAGTGGGCAGACATCTCGGCTGCGCTGGCTCCCTGAAGCCCTTGTAGTCCTTGACTATCACCGGAGGGCAAGTCTGTACCAGACTCTCAATGCGGGATTCCTGCTGTGAACTGGTCCAGAGGGTAAATATGGAGAGATTGTTCCAATCAGTCACGAAGTAGGGACCAACGCCCATGACCCCCGTTTGGCCCATGGCTGGGTAAGTGGAACAAAGGCCAGAGGCTTTTAGAAAGGGAAATTTCCCATGAGAGTCAAATATATAAGAAATACAGGGTTCCTGATGGATATATTTCTATTTTGTCTTTTGGGTTTTGGTTTTTTGAGACAGTTTCTCTATGTAGCCCTGGCTATCCTGGAACCTGCTCTGTAGACCAGGCTGGCCTTGAATTCCGAGATCCCCTGCCTCTGCCTTCCGTAATGGCCTGGGTAATGGCCTGTGCCTGTCAATGGATGCATTTTAAACTTTTATAAGGATTTAATTTTTACGTCTGTGTGTTCTGCCGCATGTGCGCGGTCACAGCAGAGGGCAGAGGAGGGAGCTGGGACTGCTGGAGCTGGAGTTTCAGGTTGCTGCGAGCTGACTGATGTGGGTGCTGGAAACTGAACTTGGATCCTTCCGCTGTAAATGCCCTCAAGCCGTGAGCCATCTCCCCAGCTCCAGGATGTGTTTACTTCTTCAATGTTGCAGGCAGGCTCCAGGCCTGGCCTCGATGACCTCACGTGACTTCTCTCGCTGCCACGGCAACATGCCTCACAGAAGCAACCTAAAGGAGAAGAGTGTGGTGATATTTCATTTGTGCACCCCAATAAAGCTTATCTGGGGATCGGAGGACAAAAGCCAGCCACTATATTAAACATAGAGGTCAGGCAGTGGTAGCACACGCCTTTAATCCTAGCATTGGGAGGCAGAGACTCATCTGGTTCTCTGTGAGTTCAAGGCCACACTGGGAACAGAGCCAGGCGTGGTGGCACATGCCTTTAATCCCAGTACTAGTTAACCATAGACGTCTGGAGGTCTGTACAGACAGACAGGAAGTGATAGAGCTAGGTGGAAAAGAGGAAGTGATGTAGCTGGGTGGAGAGAGGAAGTAAGATGGCAGGGCACAGAAAGGTATGTAGGTGTGAGCGTACAGGAAGTGGATCTCTCTGTAGGTTAAGGACTTGGTAAGGTGAGGTTGGTTGTGGCTTGTTCAATCCCTCTGATCTTCCAGCTTTCACCCCAATATCTAGCTCCGCATTTTTTTATTAATAAGACCATTTAGCAGTTTGTGTTACAGAAGAGGTTTATTCTTGCTCAGGCTTTCTGAGGGTGCAGTCCACTGTGATAGGGACAGCATGGAGGCTGACATGTTTTCATCCAGAGTGATGGGAGCTTGTGGCTACCATTGCTTACACTGTGGCCACCCAGGAAGCAGAGTAGTCTGCTATAACTGTCAGAGGTCCACCCCAGCAGCCCAGGTCCATCCACCTGCTAGGTACTGCAGTCTAAAGGTTCACAATCTCCCGCTACAGCATCACCAGTGTGGACCGAGTGCTCAGAAGCTGAGCCCGGGGAGGAGAGCATTTCACATGGAAGCCACTGAACCAGCAACAGCCTTGGGGGACCAGCTAGGCACACAGACTCGATTGTGTATTATCTCCAAGATAAGGTCATCACGGGTGTACAGCCCACCGTGGGGGCCACACTCTTGTTCTCTTCCTCTTCCTTGTTCATTTGGGGGGAAGCTGGTAGCCATGTTTGGGGTGGTCTTGAGCTGACAATTATTCAGGAAGGAACAGAAGCCTCAACAGATACCCAGTGGGGACTTGAGTTGAATGTGGATTTTTGCCTTCATGGGTATATGTCCCTAGTCGAGTCCTGGGATTTGAATCCCAGGAAACGCTTGAATGTGCACACAGCAGAGGCCCTGAGCCAGAATCACCCAGCTAAACTGCACCCCGAGTTCTGACCCTTAGAGACCGTATGAGACAACTAACCCATGTTTTTTTAAGCTCCTAGGGTTGGGGACACCTCTAGGCTAACAGTTAATGTACTTACCAGTTTTTACTGTGGTCTGGGGACTGTGGGAGTCCTTGTGGAAGACATGGGGCGGGGGTAGGAACTGCCTTGTGTAGAGGCTCCTCACAAAGCTCCCTATCCCTGCTCTGAGAAGTCAATGAGATATTGTCCATTTTCCAGTAGCGGGAACTACAGCTTGGAGAGATTGGGGGTCACGGTCGAGCTGTTCAACAGCTGACAGAATTTTGGTTTCCTGTAACACGTTGACTCCCATTCATTTCTAGATGTGTGAGATGGAAAATGAGACTCAGCCTGGCTCTCCCCTACAGAAGTAGAAGGATCTAGAGTGTCAGCCTGGCAGGTATACTTGGCCTGGAATGAGGGGCCCAGGCCCCTTCTGTGTCTTAAGATGCTTTTTAGGGGATGATGGTCTTATCTTTGACTTCATGGGTCAAATGTCTCCTGAGAGGTCTTGGTAGCATGAGCAGCCATTGTGACTGAGAAATCCAGTTTAAAGAAGCAGCCTTGGCAACTGGCAGGGGCTGGACACTTAGCTCTTTGGAGGATGCCCACACAGTGGATCGCTTCCATTCCGCAGCATCTACCTCTGGTCACATGTTAGCATGTGCCATCTCTAATTTTTTGACTGCTTTATTTACTGCTATCTTTAAGTAAACAGCACCATGGGAAAACACAATTTAGACATTTTAAAATTTATTTTTAACTGCCCCTCCCCATGTGTACATGTGTGTGTACGCATGTCCAAAAGCCAGAAGAAGGTGCCAGAACCCATCCGACCTGGGTCCTGGGAACAGAGTTCTAATCCTCTGCAAGAGTGTTCTTAACCACCATGGATGCTCTTAGCCACTGACCCATCTCTCCAGAGCCTCATATTTTATCTGTGTGTGTGTGTGTGTGTCTGTGTGTGTGTCTGTGTGTGTGTGTGTGTGTGTATTTCTCTGTGTGTGTGTGTTTATGTGTGTGTATGTCTGTGTGTGTGTGTGTACATGTATGAATGCACATGTCCATGCAGGTGAATGTGTACCACGGTGCATGCATAGAGGTCAGAGGACAGCTTCCTGTAGTCAGTTCTGTCTTTCCTCTGTGAGTTCTGGGAACAGAACTCACATCATCAGGCACGTGTGGTGTTTGAGAGCCTTGCTATGTAGCTGAGATGGAGCTTGAACTTGCAATCCTCAGGCCTGCGTGCTGGGATTACAAGCATATACCTTCGTGTTTTGCAAGAAATCATACATTTTTGGTACACATAAAAATTTTCTTTCTTTTTGGTTTGCTTGTTTGTTTTTGAAACAGAGTCTCATTCAGGCTGTCTTGAAACTCTCTCTGTAGACCAAGCTGGCCTCAAACTCACAGAGACCTGGCTGTTTCTGCCTTCCAAGTGCTGGGATTAAAGGTGTGCGCCACTACATCCAGCTGATATATAAAATTTTCAATGCCACCAAATAGATGGAACTTTTTTTGATGGGAGCATTATTGTGGCCACCAGATGTTTTCATTAATGTAATAATACATGTTTCTATGTACTTGTAATTTTGACTCCTTAGCTCAGTACCTCAAAAACAGACCAATCCATCCCAAGCTACCAAATGTAAAAGAAATATTCTCTTCACTAAACTGCAGAATGTACTGGGGGTGAAGGGAAATCCCTTTCCAGCCACTGAATAATAATAACACCATCTAAGAATTTTCCAAAGTGGCAGAAATTAAAATGTTCAGAAGGACAATACTTCAGGTTTGCTTATCCATATTTTTGCTATGAATACATTTATTTATGAATAAATAGGTTGTATCAATTAACAGTGTGACAGCTGGAACAATAAAAGTGAAAATGAATGTTTTTGCACGTGATTTTTTTTTTGGTTTCAGTTGGAGATTTGGCGTCTCTTGGGTTTGTACTTCAGAAGGGATTTTCCTGGTGGTGGTGGAGGACAGGCGTGCAGCAGGTGGGCAGTCTGGAGGTAATATGTGTGAAGATTAATGCTGTAACTGGGTTGTGTTCAGATAAACTAGCACACATTAACAAGCATGTTTATAAAGATGTGTCGGATCTTCCACATGCCTCCGCTGTACCCTGTTGGTCACATTCATCCCATTTCTCCTCCTGGCACCTCCCAGACCCCACCTCCCACCCCCAACCTGTGCTCCCTCCTCTGGACTTTTGTGTCCATATTTATTTCTTTTAAAATAACCTTCAGAGTCTAATTAGTGCTGCCACGTACACATGCGTGTGGGACCCTCTCCTGTAACATGGTCAGCCTACCAGGGATCACAGCCCTGACGAAACTGACTCTCCTCCCTTAGCAGCCACCGACTGCCCATAGGTCCTTGTCTAGGACTGCAGGCTCAAAAGACTGTCGCCTGCCCATGCTGGCACGTTGGTCGGCTTGATCTTGTGTGGGCAGCCACAGTTCCTGTGAGGTCCGTAGTAGCCGGCTGGTATCCAGAAGACACTGTTTCACCCAGCCCTACCTCAATAGCAATTCCTGTGTGTATGTGTGCGTTTATGTGTGAGTGTGTGTATGTGTGTATGCATGTGTGTGTGTGTGTGTGTGTGTGTGTGTGCGTGTATCTTTCTCAGTTGTCATTTACATTATTTTTTGAGACAGGACCTTCTATTGAACCTGGAGCTCACTGATTGGGCAGGCTTACTGGCCAGTGAGCTCCAGGGAGCTGGCTCCACCCCACCCCATCTCTGCCTGTTCCTAATGCTGGGGTTATAGACATGCTTCTGCACCCGGCCTTTCCAGAGGGGACCTGCACTTAGGTTGTTCTGAACATTTGGGGGGCACTTTACTGAGCCCCTCAAAGGCCGTTCTTGAGCCACTCTGCTTTACGTAGTGAGACCTGGTCTGCTCATGTTTTGCTTCGCTTTGTTTAAATGCAGTTTGGAACGGAGATCTTGGGCTGCTCAGAATTGTGGGCGGCGTTGTAGGGCAGGCCTCTGAAGACCGTGCTGCTTCAGTTGAACTGCCTGGGGGTTTTCTGTAGAAAAAATTCAGAATGCACGGCTCATAAAAGATTTGAAAACAGTGAACCTTTTTAGAAAATTAGTATCAGATGAAAACTATCTAACCCTTTTCTAGGTTCACGTAAGGTAGTCTCCTCTCTTATCTGCAGAGGACGCATCCAAGATCCCCTGGAACGTGCCTGAGCCTACACATAGTACTGAACGCTGTACACACTGGATTTTATCCTATATATGCACACCTATAACAAGGCTTAATTGCTAAATTAGGTACAGTAAGAAAATAGCAATAATAGCTAATGATAAGACATAACAACCATTATAATTAATTATAATAAAAATTCCAGAATCACTTCTCATACTCCTTGGGGCCATTATTAAATAAAATCAAGGTTACTTGAATACCAGTGCCCGTGTATCACTGCAGTTGACTTGACAACCAATGACTATGAGAAACTAATGGGCAGGTAGCATATACAGTGTGGATACACTTGACAAAGGGATGAACCATGCTTGAGGCAGGATGCAGCAAGGTTTCTTGGTAACATGTACTTTTAAACTTATGAATGGCTTATTTCTGGACTTTCTGCTGTCTATTTTCGTACATAGTGGAAAGCTTCCTCCAGTTATCCTGTACGTTTAACAACCTTTAAAGCATTTTTCAATGATTATTCTTACTGCTTACAATATACAATAACTGACTTTTATAATTGTGACAATAATTAGTACTTTTGTCTCTTTCCAGAAAAGGAGGGAAATGTAGAACCTTAAAACATTGTTCTCTGTGGTGGTTTGAATGAGAATGGCCTCCACAGGCTCATGTATTTGAATGCTTGGTCTTTAGTTGGTAAAACTGTTTAGGAAGGATTAGAAGGTGTGGCCTTGCTGGAGGAGGGATGGGCTGTGAGGTTTCCAAAGATGTGTGTCATTCCCCATGTGCTCTCTCTCCCTTGCCTCCTGCTTATGGATCAGGATGGAAGCTCCCAGCTTCTGCTCCAATGCCATGCCCATCTGCCTGCCACCATGCTCCTACCGTGGTGGCATCTGACTGATGTCCTGAAACTGTAAGCCAGTCCCCAATTAAAGTGCTTTCTTATGTAAGTTGCCTAGGTCATGGTGTCTTTTCACAGAAATAGACCAGTAACTAAGACACTCCCTTACTAGGTCTTTGTTGATCTTTATTTTACTTCTATGAATAAAACAATCCCCACAATGTGTTACCATTGTATTTAATATATTAATTTTACTTTATCCAACTGTCTATGGTTTTCTAAAATTCCAATTGGGTCTGTTTGCCATTCAACCACAAAATGTTCTGCTTTTTCTTTGAATGTACACAGTGTTAAAATCTTTCACACTTTTCTATTTTTCTTGCATGAACATTAATTGTATTTATTTGTTCTCTCATTTTGAAGGCAAAATAATTGTGAAAGATGTATACTCATGCCTTTGTTATCTTAGTTACTTTTCTATTGCTGTGACAAAAACACCATGACCAAGGGAACTTATTGAAGGGAGGGTTTATTTGGGGCTCACAGTTCCAGAGGTCTAGGCATCCATGACCACCACGGCAGGGAGTATGGCAGCAGGCAGGCATGGCATGTTACGGCACTGGAGCAGCAGCTGAGAGCTTCTATCTTGAGATACAGTCACAAGGCAGAGAAAGAGAGGGAGAGAGACTAGAAACCCTCAGTGACACACCTCCTTCAATAAGAACACACCCCCTAATCCTTCTCAAAGGGTTCCGCCCACCAGGGACCAAGTACTCAAATATGTAAGTCTATGGGACTGTTCCTTTTCAAACCACCACACTTGTGGTTATTTTCTTTTTTAAGATTAAATTAAATATTTTTTGTTTATTTTTGAGATTGTATTTTAATCAAAACATTTTTCTTTTCCATTCCCTCTCTCCAAACCCTTCCATATATACTTCCCCCTTCTCCTTCAAATTCATCCCTCTTTTTTATGCATGCATATATGTATTTGTAGACATATATTCCCAAATATAACCTGTTGAGTTTATATCATGCTACTTGTATGCATGTTTTCCGGACTGACCCTTTGGCACTGAACAACCAATTGGTGTGTTCTCCAGGAAGGACCATTTCTCCCAGTCTCAGCTTTTCTCAGCTGCCTGGAGTTATTTGTGTAGGGTTGAGTCCCCGCAGGCTTTGCCCTGTTGGCATGCTCATTGGTGTCCTCCTTGTTCAGCTCATGTTCAGGCAGCCATGTTGGTGAGACTTTACCGGTGTAGTTCCTGATGTTACTCAGAGGCATAATCTCACAGCAAAATCATTTATTTATGTGGATGCAGGTGTGTGCACACATGCATGCCACAGTGCACATGTGGAGATCAGAGAACCACTTGTGGGAGTCAGTTCTTCCCTCTGCCGTGTGGGGCCAGGGAGGGATCAAACTCAAGTCATCAGGCTTGGTGGCAGACACCTTTTCCCGATGCGCCATCTCCCCATCCAGAACAAAACAAAACAACCCCACAATGACAACAACGAAACAAAAAACAAGAACAAAGAACAAAAGCATCCTGCCCTTGCGTAGGCTCCCTGGAGTTCAGGTCTCAGCACCTGCACTGTGTGGTCCACGAACACCTGTCACTCGAGCTTCAGCGAATCCAGTGCCCTCTTGTGGTCTGTGTAAGCACCTACACACACACACACACACATAATACAAAAATAAAATTATGAAAACAAGAAACAATGGAGAAATGGGGTGGGTGGGGAGCTGGAGAAGAAGGAAGACTGAAGATTTTTAAAGCTTCCTCAGAGACAAGCTTCCTTTGGGATGTGACCCAGATTCCAAAGCCAGAGTGTAGAGGCCAGGCCGTAATTCCTGGAGTTCAACACCATGGCTGCCTTGGGCCTTCACAGACAGATAAATCCAGTGCATTTTCCATGCAGCTACTGATGGAAGCTTGTGTGAAGAGGAAGTATCATCACAGGTCATGGCTCTGACTTCGTCGGTGGGTTGATTACCGTGATGGCCACCTGGCATGATGGCATTATTGGAAGGTGGGTCCTAGAGAAAGGAGGCCATGAAGGACCCATCCCAAAAGATGTCCCAGTCCCTTCTCCATCCCTATGTCCTGGCTGCCACAATGAGCAGCGGTCCTTCACACCCTCCTGCTGGAATGTGCTAGTTTAAAAGCAGAGATCGGGTCAAACATGGACTGAATTTCTGTGTATAGCTAAGCTACAATGGACCCTCTCCCTTTAAGCCTTTTTGCTTTATTTTGGTTTTCAAGACATGGTTTCTCTGTGTAACAGCTCTGGCTGTCCTGGAACTCTCTGTAGACCAAGCTGTCCTTGAACTCATAGAGATCCGCCTGCCTCTGCTTCTCAAGTGCTAGGATCAAAGGTGTGCACTACCACACTGACTTCATTTAATGTTTTTTGGCGCTGGGCTGGGGATGTAGCTTGGTGATCGGAGGCTTGCCTGGTGTACCCAAGGCCCTAGGTTTGATCCACCCAACTACAAAACAAACAAATGTTGCTTTTTTGTCCCCCCCCCCCACAGTGGTACACACCTGTAATCCCAGCACTCTGGAGGCTGAGGCAGAAGTTCAAGGCCACTCTTGGCTACCCAGTGAGACACTGCATCCAAAAAAGACCCCGAGTAGCACTGTAATTTATGGTATTTTGCAGATGGTCAAACTGAACTTGAGGGTGACTTAGGAGAGCCAATGGCAGGGAAACCCGCAGCCAGGTCTGGGCAGGATGAAGCCATGCCCTTAGGCCCGGAGCCTCTCACAGGGTCTCCTCACAGGCTTGTCGGCTCTCCGTCCTGACGGTTGTGGTCACTCTGGCTCTTTGGCTGTGACTTCCCCTTGGTCACGGCATTTGCCATTTGGATGAAACTGAAGGAAATCCTTGTCTTCAGGCCAGTTTGCTGGTCTTGAGTTCATGATTCTCCTGCCTCAGCCTTCTGAGGATTACAGTTGTGTGATTTAAAAAAAAAAAAAAAAAAAAAGGTAGGCTCAAAAAATTTAGATACAATTTCCCCTCTCCTCTCAACCCCTCTCTGTTCCCCTTCCCCATCTCCTCTCATCCGTCTCTCTTCCCCTTCCCCCTCTCCCCTCCCCTCCTCTACCATCTCCTCTCCTGTCCTTTCTTGGCAGTCTAGCCCAGGCTGCCCTAGAATTCACAAATCCTCCTGTTCCAGCCTCTTAAGTGCCAGGATTACAGCTGTGCCCCACCACGCTTGGCATAGCCTATAAGACCTTTAGATGCATTAAAAGTCCATGAGATCTGCTGTAAGATACACTTACTCTATTTTGCCAAAGAGTCTGGCCCCACGGTAAGCCTCATGAGAACCTATTAAATTTCTCTAAAGTCAAGCGCAAGCAGCTCCTCCTGCAGGGTCCTCTGGCTACCCTGCCAAGGTGGCAGACAAGTCACACATCGGGTAGGAGGTGTCAGTGCTAAAAAACGATCCTGACTTAAAGGTGGGGAACCGGGCGTTAATTACATTTGGCAAGATCATGAGGGCTCAGACAGGCAGGCCCTCCCAGTAGCTTTGGCTGAGAGGCAGCGAAGGGATCATTCCTGCACAGGAAGGGAGCGCCACTTCTGTAGCTGTAATTCCTTGTTTTTAAAGATTTGTTTATTTTTGTTTTATCGATGTGGGTGTTTTTCTGGCAAGTACATCTGTGCATGCCTGTCACCCAAGGAAACGAGAGAGGGCATCAGATCCCCTGGAACTGCAGTTACAGATGCAGTTACGTGGGTGCTGGGAATTGAACTCAGGGCCTCTGGAACTGCTGAGACACCTCTCCAGCCATCATTTCCTTATTTTATTTATTATTATTATAATTTTTTTTGAGACAAGGTCTGGCCATCTTGGAATTCACTGTATAGAGCAGGCTGGCCTTGAATTCACGAAGATCTACCTAGCTCTGCCTCCCTCCTGAGTGCTGGGATTAAAGATGTACACTACCACACCTGGTGCATCTCATTAGCACTGATTTTAAAATATAGGTTTAGCTTGGAGCTTGGTCCCTGTCATTAACAGCTGCTTACTGTCTTAGTTAAGGTTACTATTGTTGGACAAGTCACCATGACCATGGCAACTCTTATAAAAGAAAATATTTAATTGGAGCTGGCTTACAGTTTCAGAGGTTTAGTTCATTATCATCATGGCTGGGAGCACAGCCACATGCAGGCATGGTGATGGAGAAGCAGCTGAGAGCTATATCCTGATCCTCAAATGGAGAGAGAGACAGGCAGACAGACAGGCACACTGGGCCTGGCTTGGGCTTTAAAAGCCTCAAAGTCCAACCCCAGTGACACACCTCCTCCAACAAGGCCACACCTAACCTTTCTAATCCTTTCAAATGGTCCATTCTTTGGTGACCCAGCATTCAAATATATGAGTGTATGAGGGCCATTCTTATTCAAACCGCCACACTTACCCTGAAATAACTGTTTGGGTGTACAATACATATGTATACAACATTGCGTATGAGCGTGTATGTGTGTGTGTGTGTGTTATGTACTGTACACACACTATTTTTTGACAGGATCTTACTATATAGCCCAGGCTATCCTCAATCTTGCCTCAGCCTCCCAAGTGCTAGGATTATAGATGTGTACCTCCACAACTTGCTTTATTTTAATAGGAAAATATTTGGCTGACTGATCTTGGAGTAAGACGAGGATTGCCAAAGGCTACCAGAAGCTGAAAGAGAAATGGAAGAGGTTCTGTCTCACTCCCAGAAGGAACCAACTCTTTTCAGCCTGGGTCTTGGATTTTTATTCTCCGATTAGTGAGACCATACATTTTTGATTAAAATATCTGTATTAAGGGGCTAGAGAGGTGGCTTCGTGGTTAAAAGTGTGTGGTGCTCTTAAGAGGACCTGAGTTCAGTTCTCAGCACCCACTAAAGGCCGCTAACAGGTGCCTGTAACTCCAGTTCCAGGGGACTCAACGCCACCTTCTGGCCTCCTAGGGCACTACAACCGTGTGCACAAAACCACACTCACACTTGTACACATATGCACATATATAATTAAAGTTAAAATAAAAATCTTTGTTAGCTGTTTTTAATCATCGCTATGATAAAATATACAAAAGCAACTTACATGATGAGAGGTTCTTTTGGGTCATGGTTTCTCGGCAGGAAGGCACTGTAGTGGGAGTGGCTTTGTCTGTGGTGACAGGAGCATGAGGCAGCTGATCGCATCCCAGTGACTGACCAGGAAGCAGAGCGAACTAGACCAGAAGTAGCAGCAATTATAACCTTCAAATTCTGCCCCTAGTGATCCACCCCGCCAGCTAAGTGTCCTGTCTCTTAGCTTCCACAGCCTCCCTAAATAGCACCGACAACTAGGGAACCAAGGCTTCAGATGCCCATGGGGGATGCTGCAGGTTTTAAACCTCCACGGTGCGCACTTGTGTGGGATTTTCTTCATCAGGTTATTTAAAGTAAGAAGGCTCAGCCTAAATGGGGGTGGCACCTTCTGGCGTCAACTCAGATAAAAGGAGGTGGCAGAAGGCGTGGGAAGCTTTGCTTTTGCCTGTTAGCCTTCACACTTATCTGCAAGTTCATCTACTCTGTAGCTGCTGCTGTTACTGCTACATTTCTTCACTGACATCAGAACCCAGGTTCTCCGGGTTTCCAGTGTAGAGTGAGGTGTCTCTCCCAGCATCCTCCAGGCCTTCGGCACTGGATTGGGACTGCTGAGGGAGATAACCTTGTAGACTGAGCATCTACTGTGTTCTAAGTGCCCCATTGTGAGACAGCCAATGTGGTACTGCCTATACCATATTGTATAAGGCAAGCTAATCAATCCCCTTCTAATACGTATCTATTCTTTCCATTCTGTTCCCCTAGGGAACCCTAACATACCACACTAGGGAACAATTGCTTCCTGGGCCAGGGGAACTCTGAGTCAAACCTACTAATTATGATCTGACCTGCTTCCCAACCTCAATGATAAAGGGCTGTCCTAAAAATAGAACCTATTTTGGGCAAAGCTGGTGTGGATCTAGGTGACTTTCTGGCCATGAAGAATTTTTTTTTTTTTTTTTTTTTTTTTTTTTTTTTTTTTTTTTTTTTTTATCAGCAAGGACCAATATGTTGCAGGCTGGATAAGTCTTGTCTAGGGCTTGTTTTAAAAAGTTGGTCCCCCCACCGGGACAGGGGCAGAGGGAATGATAGATGGAGAGATGGCTCAATGGTTAAAAGCAGTGGCTGCTCTTTCAGAGGATCCAGAACCTACATAGCAGACCATAAGCATTTGCAACTCCAGTCCCAGGGGATCTGACACCCTCTTCTGGCCTCTGTGGGCACTGCATGCATGTGGTGCACAGACAGGCAAAACACCCACACATTAAAATAATAATAATAAATAAATAAAATGTTCAAAAGTATTGTAAAAGGTCTTTTTGAATAAAATAAGCATCTCAGAGTCTGTATACAGAAAGCATAAGCACCAGAAGATATTCCTAAAGACAAATTATAATTTACTTAAATGGATGTTTACCATTTTGCTCTAAGCATAAATAAATTTAACTCTGTTTACTTCAATGCTTTGCAGAGCTCTACAAAATCGTTCCTTTAAAATTTTTAACCATGTACTAACTTTCCAGTAAGAAAGTTCAGTCAATTTTAAAACTATTTACATATTTTAAAAGATTAATTTTATTAGTTATGCATATATAAGTGTGTCCGTGAGAGGTACTGTGCATGAGTGTGCTGCACACAGAAGCCAGAGGGGGCGTCAGACCCTCTGGAGCTAGAGTTACAGGCAGCTGTGAATTGCCTCACACTGGTGCTGGGAACAGAACTCTGGTCCTTTGCAAGAGCAAGAAGTACTCTTGAGTGCTGGGCCATCCGTCCGGAACCAGGTGCTTGATGATTTGACATGCTTCTTTTTTATAGCCTCACATTTTATTAGCATTAATTCTGAAAGTAATCCAATGACACTAGCAGAGTTGTCTCTTACTTTGTAGGCTCAAAAATGCAGAGACCATGGAAGGGCAAAGGCTTGTCCAAAGGTATAAAGAACATGAATTCGGAGAGAAACGTGAATCGGCAGCAGTTTTCCTCATCGTTTCACAAGACTCACACCCTGAGATTAGCTCAGTTGTCAAGCCCAGATTCATGAAGATCAAAGAGACAAAGTCTTGAGTCTAATTGTTGATCCTGCTCCTGTTTGAGTCCTTTTGCGTCCAATACTTCACAAAACCCACTGTCTTGGTCTTTTTTCTCTTGCTATTGCAGAATACCAGGCACTAGGAAACTTGTAAAGAAAGAAGAAGTTTGCAGGCCAGGCAGTGGTAGCATATGCCTTTGATCCCAGCACTCGGGAGGCAGAGGAAGGCAGATCTCTGTGAGTTCGAGGCCAGCCTGGGCTACAAAACAAGTTCCAGGACAGGCTCCAAAGCTGCACAGACAAACCTTGTCTTGAAAAAACAAAACAAAAAGGGAGGAGAAAGAAAGAAAGGAAGGAAGGAAGGAAGGGAGGGAGGGAGGGAGGGAGGGAGGGAGGGAGGGAGGAAGAAGGAAGAAGTTTGTGCAGCCATGATTAGGGGAGCCGTGATTCGGGGAGCCGTGATTCGGGGAGCCTGGAGGTTCCGGAGCACAGCCCTAGCATAGGTTGGACATGTTTGAGGGCTGACCTGCTGTGTCACAACATGACGGAAGTCAAGTGAACATGTGTCAGTGAGAGGATTCCAGCAAGGAGTGAGCTTAAACCACTGTCACCACGGTTAACCCACTCCTGGAGTAACCGAATTAACCCGCTCACAGTGGCAGAACCCTTGGGACACAGTCACCTCTCCAGCACCTTACTCATACTGCGACAATTAAACTCCACTTTGAGCCAAGCAGGTGTAGAGAATAACTCATGGAAAAGAAATAATAACTTCAGCCTAGAAGTTGCCGTGGAGGGTGGAGCCCCTGGGGGCAGCAGAGTGGCTTCCCAAGTGGCCACAGCTCCCGTGTGGCTTCACAGCGTCCTCCTTGGTGGATATAGATCTCCGAAACCACGTGTTACAGGGTGAGAAATGGAGCAGACGAAAGCCTGCCTGTTAAAGGGCCCACACCAGCCCTGTCACTCTTCTTTCTTCCAGAGAGGCAAGACGAGAATTCATTGCAAAGAATTGCTCAGTTCTCCCTGGAGTTGGAGTCTGCCGCTGAGGGCTGCCTAGGCTGAGATGGGGTGTTAGCTTTCCACTCGGGTGATGCCTAAGCAAAAATGGTTTAAAAGAGAAAGAATTTACCTTGGCTCACGGCTGCAGCAATTCCAATCCTTGGTCTTCTGGCTCCATTGCTGTGGGCTGCAACAAGGCAGAGCATCATGGTGGAGGAAGCTTGCTCACTCAGAGCAGCCAGGAAACAGAAACAGGAGAAGGCAGGGGACATGAGACAGCCTCCCCACAGCCCCGACTTCCCACCCCTCCCAATAATGCTATCAAATTATGAATCTGTCAGGGGGTTATCATTGTCTCAGAGCCCTCACGGGCCAGTCAGCTCTTCATGCTTGGATCCGCCAGCTTGGGATGCAAACTTCCGCACATGAACCTTGTAGCATCGATGCTTCCTGGCTCTCTCTCTCTCTGTCTCTCTGTCTCTGTCTCTGTCTCTGTCTCTGTCTCTGTCTCTCTCTCTCTCTCTCTCTCTCTCTCTCTCTTCTGCCTCTGTCTCTCTACCCCTGCTTCTCTCTCTCCTTCCCTCTCTCTCTCCCTTTCTCTGCCTCCCTCTCTCTCTCTCCCCTGCCCGTTTCTCTCCCTCCTTCCTCCCCCCACCCCACCCCTGCAGATGAGCTGTGACCAGCTGCCTCCCCCCATGATAGACTGTGTCCCCTTAAACAAGCCCTTTTAAAATGTGCTGGCATTTTGTCTCATCAATAAGGAAGGCAATATGTTTGTGGATCCAGACTCAGAAAACAGGAGTCCTAAAGAGGATTGGGTTGGTTTAGAAAGCCAGAGTTCAGGTCTACGTCCGTGATTTTCTAGGTGAGAGGCCCTAGACAGATTTTCAACCATTCTGGTACCTGGTTCTTCAGACTGTGAAATGGTACAGAAGCCAGTGCCTACTCTGAGGAGGTGCCTGTGTGGTGTTTGGCACAGAGCTGGTGTCCTGAGGTTGGCTCTTGCTGTATCTGAATCTTACTCACTGTTCTCCATCCACAAGATGGTTCCTAGCATCTACCTATAGACTGGTCCCCATTACTAGAAGAAAAGCCTTCTGGGCTCCACTGAAGACTGCTGGGTAATGCAGGACACCGAGGCCATTCACAGTCCTTGGTTAGGCACACCTGCCAGGTTCCACCAGCGGTGAACGTGAATGGTGTCTCTGACACGAGGACTCCTCCCACACAGCTGTGCTGTGGTCCCAGGAGGACACACCCAAGAAGCTTGGTCCTGCAGGGAGACTTGGTGGTTTCGTGGGGACACCTCAGTGGCTGGACACACTTAGGAAGACTGAGCGAGAAAACCTCTGGCTAGCAAATAAGCAGCCACAGATGAATGACAGGTCAAGGCTAGGAAGCCACGAACATTTCTAGCTGGAGTCCAGCTCATTTGGGGCCAGGCTGCTCACCCAGATGTGGTCCAGGGCCCCAGGCACAGCCGCTGTTTGGGGACGGTTTGCGCCTGTTCCCTGTGGCTCCTTGTGGTGTGGGACTGGGTGGCGTTGGGAGTCATCAAGGAAGGGTTCACTCCAGACATGCCTGGTTTCAGGGAAGATGAACAACGCCAGGTGTTTTGGTGAAAACCTGTAATCTCGGTACTTCGGGGGCTGAGGCAGAAAGGCTGGGAATCAGGCTAGCCTGGGCTATAAGAGTGAGTCTGAAGCCAGCCTGTGTGACAGAGCAAGATCCTGTCTCATAAGAGGGAGGGAGGAGCTGGATGGATGGCTCAGCAGTTAGGACCATTAACTACTCTTGAAAAGGACCAGAGTCCATTTCCCAGCTCCCACACGGTGCCTCACCACCATCTGAAACTCCAGTTTCAGGGGGTCTCACGCCCTCTTCTGATCTCCATGGGCACCAGGCATGCATGGGGTGCCCATACATACATTCAGACAAAACAGGAACACATAAAATAATATTCAGTCTTTTAAAGTGTGGGAGGGGAGAGGAGAGAAAGAACAGGGAGGGGGGGAGAGATTAGGAAATGGGATAAATGTTTCTTGGACTGAAATACATACAAACTTACCATAAACCACAAAATGAGATGCTGATTCTTCCCTCAAGCCCAAACTCCTAGAAAGACTTAGGAGGCATGAGTCCACTTCCATGAGGCAGCTAATGTCATGAAATCACAGACTAGTATGTAGTTTTTGGAGTCAGGGGACAAGGAGGAAATACAGTTGCTAATCCCACAAAGCTTTAGACTAACATGATAACTAAACTCCAGAGATCTTCTGTGTACCACTATACTGACAGCTGACAACCACGGACATTCCATAAGAGGGTGGGTCTCATGGTAAGCATCCCAACAACAATAAAATATTACTGATTTTTAATTTATTTTTGAGGCAGGGTCTCACATAGCCCAGACTGACCTCAAATGTGCTACATTGTCCAGGATGACCTTGAACTCCTCATTTTTGTGCCTCCACCTCCCGAGTGCTCGGATTACAGGTGTAATCCACGTCCTCGTTTATGTAGTGCTGGGAACTAAGCTCAGGACTTTGTGTGTGCTAGGCAAGCACTCGAGCTGAATCCCCGGCCCTAAGATAATTTCTCTTAGATGCCCGTGTTGTTAGTGACAGCGTGCCTGAAAGACAAACAGCCGAGGCCAGCCTCATCTCAGCAAGGAGTTAGTTATGCCGGAGACATTCCCCATGAACTTGGAGAATGAAAGTGAGGTGGCCTCCTCCCCATCCAAACACCGTTGTTATTTGAGAGAGATCTGCATTTTTTTTTCCTTCTCGGAGTGGGCTGCGTCTTTGTTGGCCAGCGCGGTGCACCACACTCAGCCTGCCTGCTTCCGCTGGCTTGGCTTGCTCACTAATTAGAGAGCTGCTGCCTGATTCACCTTGTTAATTAGAGGGACTTGAACATGGAGGCCTCCGGGCAGTATGCGAGAGAGCCTCGCACCAGTGCCCCGAGAACGAGGCAGTCTGTGAACTCATTCTTCTCATCTACCTTCTATTTTTCATTTGAAATGAATAAATCATTGAGATTTTCCTTGTGGAGTGAGAACGCAAGAATTCACATCTTTGTAAGATGTAAATTACATGTGATCAATAGGAGAGGCTTTTGCGCATGTGGTACTTACATGCTTTTTCTAATTCCCCTCTTGTTGGTGGGTGGAAAATGACCTGTAATGCGTGTCTCCTCTCCGTGAACCCATGCCCTTCACCAGCTGAGAGAGGGTGCCGGGCAGGAACACAGTGGTTGTATGGACACTGTTGGGAATGGATCCAGTGGTTTGCAGTTCACTTGCACATGGCAAGGGGGGAGGGAGGTGATGCACACCTGTAATCCCAGCACTTGGGAGGCAGAGGCAGGTGGATCTCTGAGTTCAAGGCCAGCCTGGGCTACAGTGAGTCCCAGGACAACCAGGGCCACACAGTGAGACCTTGTCTTAAAAGAGTAAACAACAGCAAAAATGCTTTGGGGAAGGGGACACTTAAGGAAGAGGAGCCTCAGCAAAGCATTTGTTGGACCAGCCTGGCTCTCTAACCTCCCTCCCCCAGGGTCCTAACTGCTCATAAAGAAAACAAAGGTATTAGGTAGTTTCAATTTAGACACCCCCACGCCAAAGTCTCACTATGTAGCTCAGGGTGTCCTTTCATTCATTATATAGCCCAGGCTGACCTTGAACTTGTGATTCTCTGGCCTCAGCCTCTGGAATGTTAAGGCATGTACTACCTCACCTGAGTGAGATACCCCAGAGATGTTCCTTGATTGAAATTGAAGTTTTAGGTGTAACACCTAGGCCTCTGACCTGCGCGCCTATACACACACCACTATCCCCTGACCATACACAGAATTTAAAAGAAAAGAAAAACTAGGTTGAAGAGATGGCTAGGTGGTTAATAATAGCACTTACTGCTATTCTAGAGGACCTAAATTTTGTTCCTGAGTACCTCAGAACTGCCTGTAACTCCAGCTTCAAGGAGATCCAATGCCCTCTACTGGCCTCTGCAGGAACTACACACATATATGCACATACCTACAGACATGTACACATATACACATAAATTTTAAAAATCATAAAAAAAAAACTCAATTAATAAAAAAAAAAAAATCTACTGGGACTTGACCAAACTATAAAGCTGATCACAGAAGTGGGCATGTCCACAAACAATGTGTTTTTCTTCCCTTTCTCCTGCACAGGGAGGGCGCTATGAATGTTCTTCTCAGTGGCTTTTCTCTATCTACTCCATCAAAAGGAGACATTGCAGAGAAGAAAGATGGATTCTTCACAGGTGGAAAAGGGGATGCAAGTATGGACTCCCCATGTTAAAAAGCCAAAGGGTTCCTGCTAAACAGAGCAGTCTAGTAACCCCACTGTCAGACTTGGAGGTTACTCTGTCTCTCATAGAGCATTTCTAGTCCTTACACAGACTCCTTGCTGAGACTTTGGCAAAAGGCATGCAAAATTATCTCTTTGTAGAAAGGAAGGAACTTTATATCTGCATATATATATATATATATATATATATATATATATATATATATATCTCTATATCTATCCTGGGGAAAATGCTGATGCTGTTTTCTAGAATGTTCCTTGCATCCTTGGGCATATCTGACTTGGTACCCATGAGCTTGCTTTCTTTGTACATTTATTGCATCCATAACACAGGGAGAACACCAAGGGCGTCGTTGGCCTTGGGACCCATTTGCAGAGGAGGGAACTGGAGGAGCAGTTGGCCATGGGCACACAGTGTGGCCAGTGCTCTGGGCCATGGTGACTGTCCTAGTGCAGGGGATGAAGTCTCAGGAGAAGGGATGTTTGTGAGGGTTTGGGGCGTGCGATGTGCGGGGAATGCGCAGAGATGCTGGGCATTTCTGTCAGTTTATAGGAAGCCATAGAAATATCAAGCTCATCCTAGGCTGAGAGCATCTAGGGAAGGCTAGAGATTGGGCAGGAGGGAGGCAGATGGCAGCCAGGGTGTAGAGGGGGATGGGGTGGGGATTTGGGGGGTTTCCACAGCTCCTGGAAGGTGAGCCCAGGCGTGTTTCTCCATATATTCTACTTAGTGTGTGCCTGCTGTGAGCCTCCAGCCTGAGGACGCAGGGCCCGGGCGCAGCAGGGGCCCAGGCCGGTCTGCAGAGCACTTGGGAGGGTGTAGCCCTGTTCTTGCTTTCTTTGACATTTTTTTTCTCTGCATATCTCCAGCCCCGTGTGCTGGAACCACAGAACAGAGTGAAAACAGAAAGTGAGTCTAACAGGCAAAAATATCCGCTTCTGCATTAGCCACAACTTGTCTGAATTTCAAGTTTAATTATTATGTGCCTCCTGCACACTGGGTTTTTAGACAGGTGGTGCCACTCCCAACTTACTGCCATTTTTAATTGGCACGTGATACATAGGATGAGATATCATGTGATGTTTTGATATGTACATGCATTGCATAACCATCAGATCAGGGTCATCGGCATCCCCATCAAACATTTGCCATTTTGGGGGGCATGTTCAAAATCCTCCCTTAGAGTTAATTGAAAATACACATTAGGGGCTGGCTGGTTAGCTCCTTTGGTTAGAACTTGGTGCTAATAAAATACCCATTAGAGCTGGACAGACAGCTCAGTGATTAAGAACCTGGGTTCAGTTCCTGGCACCCACATGGTGGCTCACAACCATCTGCAACTCCAGTTCCAGGGGAATCTGGTGCCCTCTTCTGGCCTCTGAGGGCACTGCACACACACGTTGCCCTGCAGCTCATGCAGCGAATGCTCATACACATAAAATAATAAATAAATCTTTAAAGAAACACACACTGTGTTATTGTTAACTATAGCCTCCCTACTGGAATACTCAACGCCCACAAATCTTAATTAGGATCCACACACCTGGCTCCGTGAAGGTAGAATTGGGCCCAGTCCTTTGCCAAAGTTACCACAAATAACCAAGGGTCTCAAGAAGAAAAAGGACCTATGGAGAATCAGGCAGAAGCAACTAGCACTTGAGGAGGCACAGGTGTGCTGGATAGTCTCACGTCAGCGTGACTAAAGTCGTCTGGGAGGGGCAACCTCAACTGAGAAAATACCTCCATAAGATCGGGGTGTAGGCACGTTAATTGTAGGCACATTAATTAGCCATTAGTGGGGGAGGGCCCAGCCCACTGTGGGTGGTGCC